>NW_016107345.1:10498776-10508926 GCF_001604975.1 Cebus imitator
GCCAGGTGTGGTGGCACATGCCTGTAGTCCCAGCTACTCGGGAGGCTGAAACAGGAGAATCACTTGAACCTGGGAGGCGGAGGTTGCGGTGAGCCAAGATCGTGCCTGTGCACTCTAGCCTAGGTGACACAGCGAGACTCCGTCTCCTTTCTTTTCTTCTTTTTTTGCTCACTTTTAACTGTCTTGATCGAGTTATAGCGAGACTCTGTCTCAAAAAAAAAAAATCTCTTTAGCTTTGCACACACATTTAAGATTTGGTAATGACTCTCTGAACAACACAGCATTTCCACAGAGGAGCTTCAGTTGGATGGGGTGGAGGGCGGAGGACAGAGGTCATGTTTGCAATCCCTACAAAATCCCACATACATGAGTCAGGCTTGGCACACAGTAGGTGAGTGGGCACCAGAATGAAAAAGTACACGTGACTGACAGCTCCAAGCAGTTTTCAGAGCAACATCCCTTGTGGGCAAGACAGCTGACCCCACACCAACGCAGGGAAGGCCTGGACTCACAACAGGGGCATTGCGGAAACCCTTGATGGCCTGGAAGACTCCACCACCGATGACACCCATAGTGAAGGCTCCTCCGCAATCATCCACAATTCGCCATGGGCTGCAAGCAGGAAGGGAAGGACGGGGTTAATGTGAGCCCTCCCCTAGGCCCTGTCACACGGATTCTTTTCTAACTGGGAGAAACCAAGTCACCAGAATGGGAAGTGCCTAAGTAGGAACGAACACTTCAGATAATAAGGAGCTAGTCCTGTCAGTTCCCCCGGCATTAAAGCGAGAAATAGGGCAAAGGGGGAGAAATATTAGTCTTCGTCCTGTCTACCAACCAAGGAATCAGCCAACTGCTTTACTGTGCTCAAAGATTAAATGAATTGGCACACACAAAGAGCTGACGTTTCAATAAGCGAAATAGGCGTGTTAACTAACCAAGACAGATCGTCGGCAAAGCAGGACCGCCTCACACCCCTTCTCCGACGGTGAGACCGTCCAATCAAGCCCCGCCCCTTTTCAATCCAGTACAACTGGGAAAAACCAAGAGCAAACTCGGGGAGGATGCACCGCCCCCTCTGGCCTTCAATAGGCTCATCCGTGCCCCGCCCCCACTGACAAACGCGACCTGGAAAAAACCACCCGCGGCAACTCTGGGGATTTCCGTTCAATCCCGTACCACCCCCAGCCGGGATGGATTCGACCAACGTGTTTTTTCGTTAACAAACAGGTACTAGGAGATTACGAAGTCAGGAAAACGTGGCGTGGTTCGGCCTCCGCCGCACCTTCTGAGGGGAGACGGTTGTGGCCCCTCATAACAGAGCCCGAGTGACAGGAACCAAGTTGGGGGAGTGAGAAATATATTAAGAGTACCCCGAGTCTGGTATATGGTTCTGTGCGGCCGACGCCTCCCCCGCCCGACCCCCACGGCTGGCCTTGGCGTCGCAGCAACAGTCCCGATGCCAGTGCCCATCGCCGTACCAAGGCTCCCGAGCGTACTCCTCCATGGCGCTGGCGTCCGGCCGCGCAGTCAGGCCACGCCCCCAGTGTTGACGCACACCGGTGTCCGAGCTTTCCGCCTATTACCGGACAGCGATTGGGTTGGTACGCAGCACGTCACACCAAGGACACACTCTCATTGGCCAATCGAGTTTGCGCCATTTGCTCACTGCCTCCTTAGCGTAGTCCAGTTACCTTCAAGCTCGGGGTGAGACCTCATTCTGTGCTTTGGGAAGAGAGTCGTGTTGTCTCAGGTATCGTAGCGGCGACACGAGAGAGACTGCCGGTGTGACAGCCTTCCACTACCTGCACGACTGTATTGGTAACGTTGGGGTGGGTGCATTCTTTTGGAGCTGGAGGAAGTGCTGCCCTCTGCTCCCCCATACCAGCGCTTTGGTTTCTCCCACCCGGCGGTCTTTGGGGGACGCTGGATGAGCCCATTTCTGGGGTGCGGGGTAGCCGCAGTTCTTAGGCGGTGGGCGGAGCCTGGGCCTGGGAGAGGAACTGGGTCCTGGAGCACCCTGTTTCGGGACAGAGTTGGTAAGAGTTTTGGTGATATTGCCACCTATCTCTTATCTCTTACGTCTTGTAGTGCGTATGTTCTGTCCACTCAACTACTGTTTCAGTTGAATAGATGGGAGTCAGATGTGTACATGTTGAGGGGAGGCGCTTGTTTACGGGATCCAGATATGAATCCTTATCTGAGCTGCTTATCAGTTTGTCCTTCTGTTCTAAGGTCTGTCTGCTACCAGCTATGCCGCTGCCCGTTGCGCTGCAGACCCGCTTGGCCAAGAGAGGCATCCTCAAACATCTGGAGCCTGGTGAGACAGCTAAAAGCAGATGGTCCTACACGTTCCAGCCTCCACGGACACTTTTGTTGTTAATACTGATGCTTGATACCTAGCGTGGGCCAACTGTGCACCAAGCAATGGGGTGGCAGGCATTTTTTGTTGTTAACGATGTGGATTCCTCACATCCATCCCTACCATATGTCAAGTGGAGGGGGTTAGGGGAATAGTCTTTTTTTTTTTGAGATGGAGTCTCGATCTGTGCCCAGGCTGGAGTGCAGTGGCATGATCTTTGCTCACTGCAGCCTCTGCCTTCCAGGTTCAAGCGATTCTCCTGTCTTAGCCTCCAGAGTAGCTGGGAGTATAGGCACGTCCCACCACACCTGGCGATTTTTTTTTTTTTTTTTGAGACGGAGTCTGGCTCTGTCGCCCAGGTTGGAGTGCAGTGGTGCAATCTAGGCTCACTGAAATCTCTGCCTCCCAGGTTTAAGTGATTCTCCTACCTCAGCTTCCTGAGTAGCTGGCATTATAGGCGTGTGCCACTACACCCAGCTGATTTTGTTTTTTGGAGACGGAGTCTGGCTCTGCGCCCAGGCTGGAATACAGTGGCAGCATCTTGGCTCACTGCAACCTCCCCTTCCGGGTTCAAGTGCAATTCTCCTGCCTTAGCCTCTCGAGTAGCTAGGACTACAGGCACACCACCATACCCGGCGATTTTTTTTTTTTTTTTTTAAACAGATTCTCGCTCTGTCGCCCAGGCTGGAGTGCAGTGGCACAATCTAGGCTCATTGCAACCTCTGCCTCCAGGTTCATGATTCTCCTGCCTCAGCTTCCCGAGTAGCTGGCATTA
The DNA here is from genome assembly GCF_001604975.1 of Cebus imitator. Classification (NCBI taxonomy): domain Eukaryota; kingdom Metazoa; phylum Chordata; class Mammalia; order Primates; family Cebidae; genus Cebus; species Cebus imitator. The sequence continues at coordinate 10,501,911 of NW_016107345.1, forward strand.
TAGGCATGTGGCACCACACCTGGCTGATTTTTTTTGTTTTTTTGTTTTTTCTTTTTTTGCAGACTGAGTCTTGCTCTGTGGCAGAGGCTGGAATGCAGTGGTGCTATCTTGGCTTACTGCAACCTCTGCCTCTGCAGTTCAAGCAATTCTCCTGTCTTAGCCTCCCTAGTAGCTGGGACTACAGGTGTATGCTGCCATGCCCGGCTAATTTTATGTATTTCTAGTAGAGACGGGGTTTCACTGCATTGCCCAGGCTGGTCTCAAACTCCTGAGCTCAAGTAATCCACCTGCCTCAGCCTCCCAAAGTGCTAGGATTACAGGCATGAGCCATGGCGCCCAGCCACACCCGGCTGATTTTTGTATTTACAGTAGAGACACAATTTCACCATGTTGGCCAACCTGGTCTCAAACTCTTGACCTCAGGTGATCCACCCCCCATCGGCCTCCCAGAGTGCTGGGATTACAGGCGTGAGCCACCGCGCCCAGCTGGATATTTCATTCTTAACAATACTGACTGGATGGGCTTGGTGGCTCACTTGAGTTTAGGGGTTCAAGACCAGCCTGAGCAACAAGGCGAAACCCCATCTCTACAAAAAATGCACAAATTAGCTGTGTGTTGTGGTGCATGCCTGTAGTCCCAGCTATTTGGGAGGCTGAGGCGAGAGGATTGCTTGAGCCTGGGATGATGTCGAGGCTGCAATGAGCCGAGATTGTGCCACTGCACTTCAGCCTTGGTGACACATGGAGACCCTGTCTCAAAAAAATCCAAAAAAAACATAAAACAATACCAACCACCTAATGCCTATGTTGGGCCTATCGTATGCCAGGTTAAATCCATGGATTACTCTGGGAGTGATGACACAGTATCTAATAGGAAGGATTGCCAAACTTCTACTGCTGTCTCCTGTGTGCCAAGTACAGTTTCAGCGAGGATCTATCATTTAGGCTTATTGTGCCCTGGCTGCAAATCACACCGTATTGTCAGTAATACTAAAAACTGGCATCTATTTGAGGCTATGGTGTGGCACTGAAAAATGCATCTTATCCTTATTGATAACTGACATCTATTACAAGCCTACTGTATGCAAAGCATAGACCTCCTTGTGATTAATAAAATTGACAATGATCATTGATTTTCTTTTCCTCTTTTTTTTTTTTTTTTAGACAGAGTCTCACTCTGTTGCCCAGGTTTGGAGTGCAGTGGCCCAATCTCGGCTCACTGCTACCTCTGCCTCCTGGGTTGAAGCAATTCTCCTGCCTCAGCCTCCTGAGTAGCTGGTACTATAGGTGCACACCACTGTGCCTGGCTAGTTTTTGTATTTTTTAGTAGAGACAGGGTTTCACCATGATGGCCAGGCTGATTTTCTTTTAAGCCTACTGAATGACCCGTCCCTATGGTATGTATCTTATTTATTTATTTATTTGAGACACGGTCTCACTCTTTTGCCCAGGCTGGAGTGCAGTGGCACGATAATAGCTCACTGCAAGCTCAAACTCTGGGGCTCAAATGATCCTCCTGCCTTAGCCTCCTGAGTAGTTGGGATTACATACATGTACCATTGTGCCCAGGTAGTTTTTTTTGTAGAGACAGTGGTCTCACTATGTTGACCAGGCTGGTCTCATGTTGAACTCCTGGCCTCAGGTGATCCTCCACCTTTTCCAAAGCACTGGGATCACAGGCATGAGCCCCCACACCCAGCCTCTTATTAACAGTAGTGGTGATTATATAGCTGACATCTGTTTTGGTTCTGCTGTGTGACAGCCACTGTGCTGTTGCTGGCATATGCATTTCATAATTTATTATATCCACAGCTGAAATCTGTTATAGGCCTACTGAGGGCCAGGCACTGAGCTAAGGGAATCTTTTTATTCTATGATATTGACTGACATCTGTTGCAGGCTTACTGTGTGTCAGGCCTCAGGAACTTAATGGATTCAGAGTAATGTTTGGATAATTCCATTGCCATCCAAACTCCTGATACCCAATATACGGGACTTACCCTGTAATCATGAAGCTTGCATGCTAAATAGATTGAACATATTGTCAGATTAATCCTTTACCGTTCAAACCCATTTTATCTAAATAGATTTGGGTAGCACAGTTTCACATATCTGAACTCAGGAACTGAATAGAGAAGGGTAAATTTTGGCCGGGCGCGGTGGCTCACGCCTGTAATCCTAGCACTTTGGGAGGCCGAGGTGGGTGGATCACCTGAGGTCAGGAGTTCAAGACCAGCCTGGCCATCACGGTGAAACCCCATCTTTAAAAAAAAAATAGAAAAGAAAAAAAAAAAGAAGAAGGGTAAATTTTTTGATGAATCCCTATCAACTCTGAAACCAGATAGCTTTGGCCAACAATAGAACTCATCAGAACCCAGAAACAGAACAGAGTTAGGTAAACTTTTTCTTGTAACCCTTCTAATACAGAGAGTTGGATTTGGAATGTGAGGGATACTTCATATCCTTCCTGGCGTACACACACACGTGTCTTTTACATGTGGCTTGTGTGAATGTGTGTGTGTCTCTAGGCTCTGTAGGATGAGGACTCCCTTGGTCCCTAACTGTTCTCCTCCTCCCCACCTTGATCTGTCAGAACCAGAGGAAGAGATCATTGCCGAAGACTATGACGATGATCCTGTGGACTACGAGGCCACCAGGTTGGAGGGCCTACCTCCAAGCTGGTATAAAGTGTTCGACCCTTCCTGGTGAGCCTGGATGAGGGGGAGCTGACTTCTGACTTCAGCCTTCCTGTGCTGACCTTGATTGTGAAGTACAGGGGGACACAAGGGAGGGGCCCTGGGGTGGAGGGTGTTGGGTATCTGCAGGACCCAAGTTGCTGCATGCTGGGGCCTGGCTCCTCTGGGATTGGAAGACAGTCTTTTCTCTTCAAGAGATGAGATTCTGGGGATCCTCCCTGGGTCCTGACATGGGGCAAGTATAGTCAGAGACTGGGGAGACAAGAGTTGAGGATCTAAGACGAGGACTTCTGTGCTGACACTCCTCTCCTCCTGCGGCCCCACAGTGGGCTCCCTTACTACTGGAATGCGGACACAGACCTCGTATCCTGGCTCTCCCCACATGACCCCAACTCTGTGGTCACTAAATCTGCCAAGAAGCTCAGAAACAGTAATGCAGGTGAGTTGGCAGGTACAAGGGGGCCTTGAGTGATCTTAGCAGTTTTCACTGAGAGGCCAAGTAGAATGATAGTGGATCAGAGGGGCAGGTGAGACCAGGTGGGCCCAGCCTCAGGCAAGGGAGGTTGTTGAAGGCAGAGGCTGCTGGGTCCTGGGGTAGGAAGAGAAAGTCACTTCAAGACTCATGTCCTTAGATGCTGAAGAGAAGCTGGACCGGAGCCATGACAAGTCGGACAGGGGCCATGACAAGTCAGACCGCGGCCATGAGAAACCAGACAGGGGCCATGACAAGTCAGACCGGGGCCACGACAAGTCTGACAGGGATCGAGAGCGTGGCTACGACAAGGTAGACAGAGAGAGAGAGCGAGACAGGGAACGGGATCGGGACCGCGGGTATGACAAAGCAGACCGGGAAGAGGGCAAAGAACGGCGCCACCATCGCCGGGAGGAGCTGGCTCCCTACCCCAAGAGCAAGAAGGGTAAGCTGGGCAAAATGGGGCTGGTGAAACCAGCAAGGCACAGGGCACATGGAGGAAGCCTTCTCTCAGAAAGGTGCCTGGACCTGGGGCCTGGAGGAGGGTGCTGTGGTCCATGGCAGCCAGGGGCTCCATTTCTTCTTGGGGGGTGGGGCTCAGTGATCGGGGCTCCTGGTACCTCTATTGAAGATCCTGCCCTGCCACTTCCACAGCAGTAAGCCGAAAGGATGAAGAGTTAGACCCCATGGACCCTAGCTCATACTCAGATGCCCCCCGGTAAGTGACAGCCCCTCATTACTCAGTATGTGGACACCATCCTCCTGCCTCCTTCCTCCATTCCTCCTCATTGGGACCAGGTGGGCTGTGTCCACCACATCTCCCATCCCCATCCCCTGACTCTTTCATCGGCAGGGGCACATGGTCAACGGGACTCCCCAAGCGGAATGAGGCCAAGACCGGCGCTGACACAACAGCAGCCGGGCCCCTCTTCCAGCAGCGGCCATATCCATCCCCAGGGGCTGTGCTCCGAGCCAATGCGGAGGCCTCCCGAACCAAGCAGCAGGATTGAAGCTTCAGCCTTCCCAGCCCTGGGTTAAAATAAAAGTTTTCCGGTGATGCTGCCCACCATGCCTGAGTGGTTCCTTCGAGGCTGCCCAGCCCAAGTCGGCAAGATGTACAACACGTTTTATTTGCAAAAACTCAGCTAAGGGATAGTGTGGGGCTGGCAGGGGCTGGGGGCTGAGCTAAGGCGGGTCATTATGAGACAGCTTAGTCATGTTGGCCCTGCACGGGGCAGGGGTAGTGGGGACAGGGAGTCCGGTGTCTACCTCATCCTACCCCTAATACTGATCAGTTTGGTCCCAGCTGGGCAAGGGCAAGAAGAGAGAACGAGGCCAGGCCAACGTCTTCAAATCCCAGCGGCTAGGAACCCTTCACCTTGGTGAGCAACCTGTGGTGGGAATGGGGAGGAAAGAAAAACACAAAGCTGGGCTAGGCTGGCAGGTGGGTTTCCTGAGCAAGCGAGGGCGGCAGTGGTGAGGCTGGTAGTCCTGGGGGTTAGTAACGGTGCCCGCCTGGGTCAGAAAGCTACACATGGACTAAATAAATACAACATCTTTATTTGGCATTGGGTATCCTGACATTTGTTCATTACAGTTCCTTAAAAAACAAACCAAAAAAAATCAGAACAAATTAATCAAAAATAAAGATCCAATGGCCCTATTTACATATAGCAAAGACAGCCCAGGCATCTTCCATGCACACACACACCCCATGCCCCGATACAGTTAAGGGGTTAATAAGCTTTGGGGAGTGCAGGAGGCAGGTTCCACAGTTCATCAATCCCAAGACACCCCCATGAGGTAGGGGTGCCTCACACAGCCAGTGGGGTATCAAGGGTGTGATTGGCAGCTTTATTTTTCCTCTCTAGATGTCTCCATAAATAACCCTGCATCTGGCAAGTGACAGTGTCTTAAATACAATGAGATTCAGCCACTTCAAGGACCTCCACTTTTCCCACGCCCTGGATCATTAATGATCTGATTACACCACAAATCCCAAGTCCACTGGAAAAAAAAATATTCTCTACCGCCCGCCAGAAGGGCTGATGCAAAAACCTCAGCTCTTGTCCAGGACTCGCAAGAAGCCCATCCTCAAGGTGTCAGGGAAGCTGCCCCAAGGCCACACAAAAGACCGAACTGCTAACATGATCCAGAGCGGTGGTAAGGGAGGAGAGAAGGCCTCAAACTATGGGCAACCAAACCCCACAGGTAGGCATCGGTCATTCCTGAAGAGCTGCAGGAGTTTTGTCCAGTGTGTCCTTATGGAGGTGGAGAGACTGCTGGGAGGATCTCTCCCAGACAAGACACTTCGAGCAGAGGGCACAGAGTCGGGGAGGGGGCAGACAAAAAAAAGGCCTTGAATGACAATAACCCCCAACCCTGCCTCCAAAGAGGTTCGAGGGGGCAGAGGAGGCAGCTCTAAAACCTCCTCCAGGGGAAGAGGATCAGCCTACCAGGAAGGGTTCACGTGACACCCAGCCCTAGTCTCATGCCCCTCCAGAAGTCTCAGTGATGTGGGAGAAAAGACCATCTCCCAAACCCAGAGGAGCCAGGCCCCGCAGGGTGGCGACTTGGGTCCTGCAGATGCCCAACACCCTCCACCCAGTCCCCCTCCCTTGTGTCCCCCCATTGCTGCCAGCCCTCACTTCACCAGCACTGACTTTGGCAGAAAGGGCTCCGTGATGAGGTCTCCACGGTGGGAAGAAAGCTGTGGTGGCGGTGGCTGCCCGGGAGGCTGCTGGTGAACACAGGGCGCAGAGGCAGAGGCAGAGGCAGAGGCTATGGCTTTGGCTGCACCTCGGGGAAGGCTGTAGAGGTAGACGGCACCAATGACGAGCCCAGCGCCAAGGGCAAACAATGGGTCCACATGGAAGCCAAAGAGGCGAATGGAGGCAACAGTGGACAGCACAATAGACAGGGAGGTGGCAAAGCCCTTGAGGATGTTGTCAGCGTACTTGACAACCACAGCCACCAGTAGCCCGCCAAAGGCCTGGTTAAGCACCACGCCCCAGACAGCAGGCGTGTACCCAAAAAAGAAACCGCGGCTGGCCACGGCAGTGCCCTCAGCCCACCAGAGCCCCACCAGGCCCAGTGCTGTACCAAAGAGGCCCAGTTGCAGGTTGCGTAGCCACACAGAGCCTGAGCTGCCTTTGAGGATCTTCTCAAAGTAGACACCTGCGAAGCCAGAGGAGAGACAGGAGGCCACGACAGCTGCCAGGCCTGCCCCAGGGTTCTGATCCAGTGGCCGTGGGCCTCCCCCACCGGCTTGCTGTGCCTGGACAATGGCGACACCAGTGAAGAGGAGCAGCAGGGAGGCCCACTGCAGCCGGGAAAGGCTGCGGTTCAGCATAAGCACGGAGAACAGCGCTGTGGTCAGGATCTTCAGCTGGTACGTCACCTGTGAGTGGCACATGGAAGGCACTGAGGGCTGACCCCAGCCCCCAACAGGTGCACGTGGGGGGCAGCACCCACTGTGGGCCCCCAGGCACAACAGAGGGACAGGGTGGGGTGGATGACAGTAAAAACAGCAAAAGTAGCCAGCCACTGGCCATTCGCCGAGCTGTAGCAAAACAGCTCTGAGGTCCCTCCCAGAAAGTGCACAAAAGGATGGCTGTGCCAGGAAGTCCACATCCCAATCCCATTTCCTGGCTGTGTGACCAGGGACAAAGCACTTGTCCTGTTTGAGCCCTGGCATCATCTATAAAATATGGCTGAGGTATAGAAGTAGGTAATCTCAGCCGGGTGTGGTGGCTCACGCCTGTAAATCCCAGCACTTTGGGAGGCTGAGGTGGGCGGATCACTAGAGGTCAGGAGTTCAAGACCAGCCTGGCCAACATGGTGAAACC
>NW_016107345.1:10509346-10512500 GCF_001604975.1 Cebus imitator
ATTTTTAGTAGAGACAGGGTTTCACCATGTTGACCAGGATGGTCTCGATCTCTTGACCTCGTGATCCACCCGCCTCAGCCTCCCAAAGTGCTGGGATTATAGGCGTGAGCCACCACACCCAGCCTGTTTTTGTTTTTAAGATGGAGTCTCACACTGATGCTCGGGCTAGAGTGCAATGGCACAATCTCAGCTTACTGCAGCCTCCGCCTCCTGGGTTCACCCGATTCTCCTGCCTCAGCCTCCCAAGTAGCTGGGATTATAGGTGCGCACCACCACACCCAGCTAATTTTTTGTATTTTTAGTTGAGACGGGGTTTCACTATGTTGGCCAGACTAGTCTCAAACTCTTGACCTTGTGATCCGCCCGCCTCGGCCTCACAAAGTGCTGGGATTACAGGCATGAACCACTATGCCTGGCCATAAGCCCTGATTTAAAGATGAGAAAACGAAGGCGCAGAGAGGTTAGGAGACATGCCTCAAAATCACACAGCTGGAAAGTAGCAGAGCTAAGACTTGAACGCAGGCAGCCTGGCCCTAGAACTCAGGCTCTTTAACCATTTCACAAAGCTGCCCACAAATAGCCTAAAGCTTATCTATCGCCAGCCAAGGGCTCTTCATAGATACTTCTTTTAAGTATCGTAGCATCTCAGTGAACAGGCATTACTATTTCCACCCCCAATTCTCACAAACAAGGAAGGTTGAGGGCATTCTGAAGACATTCTGGAGGTAACACAGCCCCTGTCCTCTGCAATACCCCCCCCCAACCACGCCATTCCCATACTCCAATCCCCAACCCAGTTAGTTCCTCTGGGGCTATGCTGGGCTTGGGGCTCACCTGGAAAGTGGCAGCTGGTAGGTTAGAGATGGCAACGTACTGGAGGTTATTCTGCAAGGTGTAGATGAGAGAGGGCACTGCGAGCTTGAGCGTGTCCACATACTGCACCAGGACAGCTTCGTGGAGGAAGAGAATCAGGTGCTTCACGTTACCTAGGTGGGAGGAGGAGAACCCTTTTTAGCACTGACAGCCATACATCGGGAACCCCTGAAAGCTGGGACCAGGCCTGGCTCCTGTGACTTCCCTATCCACCCTGTTCTCCACTTCCTGGGGGCTGGAATGAAGTCTGTGATCTCGGTTTTCCCTAGAGTGCAACCGTGTTTCCAGCAAGCCTTTCTGAGACTCAGTTTAATAGCAGCAAAAGAATCAGCCATCTGTGTCTGCTACTCACAGAATATGTCACTCATCTCAGAGCCTACCTCCCTGGCAGAGAGCCACATTCAAGGCAAGTACTCAATACATGTGTGTACAATGAAATAACCATCATTAGGCCAGACGCAGTGGCTCAGACCTGTAATCCCAGCACTTTGGAAGGCTGGGACAGGCAGCTCATGAGGTCAGGAGTTCGAGAACATCGTGGCCAACATAGTGAAACCCTGTCTACTAAAATACAAAAATTAGCTGGGTGTGGTAGCACGTGCCTGTAGTCCCAGGTACTTGGGAGGCTGAGGCAGGAGAATTGCTTGAACTTGGGAGGCGGAGGTTGCAGTGAGCCAATACTGCACCACTGCACTCCAGTCTGGGCAACAGAGTGAGACTCCATCTCAAAAAAAAAAGAACCATTATAAACTCAGAGTTTATGAAGTAGAAGCCCTAGGAGCTGGGCTGGAGGGCTGTCTCCCACACAGAAGAGAAGTTTAGTCTAGACTTTTAGACTTCTCCTAGCTCCTCACTGGCCCATGTGCTGTCTGAGGACAGGGGCCATCTCCTCCTTGTTGCATCTTTCTGTCAGCCCTAGACACACAGAGTTGCCTCTGCCACATGGATGAATGCAGGCCTGACCATTAAGCAGAAGTCTGCTTGGGACCTGCTCCAATGAAAACATGAGAATTGGGGTGGGCGCAGTGGCTCACACCTGTAATCCCAGCACTTTGGGAGGCCAAGGTGGGTGGATCACCTGAGGTCAGAAGTTCGAGACCAGCCTGGCCAACACAGTGAAACCCCGTCTCTACTAAAAATACAAAAATTAGCTGGGCATGGTGGTGGGCACCTGTAATCCCAGCTACTCGGGAGGCTTAGGCAGGAGAATCTCTTGAACCCAGGAGGTGGAGGTTGCAGTGAGCTAAGATTACACCACTGCACTCTAGCTTGGGCAACAAGAGTGAAACTGTCTCAGAAAAAAAAAAGAAAGAAAGAATGGAAACATGAGAATCATTTGCTATGTAATAAGGCCTTTGCAAAGCTTGCCCCACTTTTTGGCAGTTTATCTTTTAAGTCATAGCTGGGTGTCACTCCAGCAGGCAAAACTTCAACAGCCACTGAACAAGGTTGTCCCAGAACTCCTAATGATGCTCATTCACAAACCCTGTCCTTGCCCTTCATGTTACTAATCCCAGGAGTAATTTCTGGTCTTCAAACTCTAATTCAGGGGAAAAAAATTTCAGGGGGTAGGGGAGGGAGAGGAGCTGAAATTGTGGCTGAGAGGAAGGCCTGTGATTAAGACTGTGACTATCTGTTATTGCCATCTCCCATCAGCAATGAGGACAAGCTGCTCCTCAGCATTGCTAACCCATCCAACCCCATGGCCTAAGGCAGTGTTGACATCTACACTGTCCACAGGGTCAATAAAGGTAAGTGCAGGTATTTTGTTAACCTGGAGTTAACAAGTGGGTGAGTGTTCTCTTCAATGTAAACAATGGGCAAAGGTGCATAATTCATCTTTATCCCTTTACTTATGCAAGACCTTTTTAGAGAAACAATTGGGCAACACTTCAAAGTAGAAGGCCCTCAGGGAGATGTTGAAATTAGTAGATAAACAGAACTCCCAATTTACAAAAGATGTAGAAGACAGAAGAATATTTGTTAAATTTTTGAGAATATTTGCCTCAGGGAAGGAGTCAGTAAGATCCAGACTACCCAAAGTCTACAAGACAAATGACCTGTTTTCTCCAACAAATTAATTGCAAAGACAAAAAAAAAAACAAAAAAAAAAAACCCTAGAGTAACAGATTTAGAAGATACCAAACAGGCATCTGTTTGGTGGCTCACACCTGTAATCCCAGGATTTTGGGAGGCCAAGGCAGGTGGATCATGAGGTCAGGAGTTTGAGACCAGCCTAATCAACATAGTGAAACCTCGTCTCTACTAAAAATACAAAAAT
>NW_016107345.1:10514935-10517465 GCF_001604975.1 Cebus imitator
GACAGGGTTTCTCCATGTTGGTCAGGCTGTTCTTGAACTCCTGACCTCAGGTGATCCGCCTACCTCAGCCTTCCACAGTGCTGGGATTACAGGCGTGAGCCACCGTGCCAGGCTAGTACTGTATGTATGTATGTATGTATGTATTTTTTATTTCAAGACAGAGTTTCACTCTTATTGCCCAGGCTGGAGTGCAATGGTGGGATCTTGGCTCACTGCAACCTCTACCTGCTGGGTTCAAGTAATTCTCCTGCCTCATCCTCCTGAGTAGCTGGGATTACAGGCGCCCGCCACCACACCCAGCTAATTTTTTAGTATTTTTAGTAGAGACGGGTATTCATCATGTTGGCCAGGCTGGTCTTGAACTCCTGACCTCAGGTGATCCACCCACCTCGGCCTCCCAAAGTAGTGGGATTATAGGCATAAGCCACAGTGCCTGGCTATTTATTTTTTTTGATACAGAGTTTCGCTCTTGTTGCCCAGGCTGGAGTGAAATGGTGCAACCTCTGCCTCCTGGGTTCAAGCGACTCTCCTGCCTCAGCCTCCCAGGTAGCTGGGATTACAGGCATGCACGACAGCACCCAGCTCATTTTGTAATTTTAGTAGAGACGGGGTTTCACCATGTTGGCCAGGCTGGTCTCAAACTCCTGACCTCAGGTGATCTGCTGGCCTCAGCTTCCCAAAGTGCTGGGATTACAGGCATGAGCCACCGTGCCTAGCTATTTATTTTTTTGATACGGAGTCTCGCTCTGTCACCCAGGCTGGAGTGAAATGTTGAGATCTTGGCTCCCTGCAACCTCTGCCTCCTGAGTTCAAGTGATCCTCCTGCCTCAGCCTCCCGGGTAGCTGGGATTACAGGCATGCACTACAATGCCCAGCTCATTTTGTAATTTTAGTAGAGACGGGGTTTCACCATGTTGGTCAGTCTAGTCTTGAACTCTTGACCTCAGGTGATCTGCCCACCTGGGCCTCCCAAAATGCTGGGATTATTTACTTTTTTCAAAAAAAAATGCACCAAAACATTTATTCAAGATAATATGGGGGACTTTACTTCCAGACAATATTACTCTGTGTGGGATTAACTTCAAAATAGAATGAGATAAGGACATAGGTAGACATACAGATTGGCAGTGAGTGGACAACCACTGATGTTTAATGAGCAGCCAGGAGTTGCTAATTGCTGACTCTGGGGGATGGGTACATGGATATTTTACTATTTGATTATTCTCTCTAATTTTGCATGTATTTGGAATTCTCCATAATATGAAGCTAAAGATGAGTAAATCACATGTGCCATCCCCCTGCTACTTTATAAGTATAGACAATCACTCCTACAGTCCACACAGGCCAGCTCCCCGCCTTTAGGGCTAGAAAAGTGTAAGATGCAGCTACGCATAGCTGGAGGGGTTCCCCAGGCAGGTTCAGATTTGGAGACAACTGAAGCAAACCCTCTGTGAACACACACACATACATGAGGAGTCCCACCCACCAACCCCAGTGTAGCCCCCTCCCTGGCTCGTACCCCTCTTCTCTGCGAAGAGCAGCAGCAGGCAGGTGAGACCTTTGAGCACTTCTGCCATGACCACAGCAGTGGTGGCAAAGAAGCGGTCCCCAGGCAACGTGCGGGCGTAGCGGATGCTGAGGATGAGGGAGGCATTCTGGACCACCAGCACGGCTAGGGATATGTACTTCAGGCGCCTGTGAGCTGTGGGGAACGGAAGGAGCAAGCGGTAAGGGAGGGGTCAGAAGCCACTGGGGCATAGTCACACCACCACCCACCCTCTCTCCTTTCTCACCCAGGACCCTCCTAGCCACTGCTACTTGCTCCCTTAGCCTGCGTGCCCTCACCCAATGAAGGTCTGAACACTAACAGCTTACTGCCTTAGCCATGAGCAGGAAGAGCCAGAAGGGAGAAATGGGCCCCACCCTGTCCAGTCCATACCTGGAACCCTTACCGAGGTGTCAGGAAATGGCTGAGGCAAACCCTGGCCATGTGCCTCGGCTCCCTCCCAAGTGAGAAGCAACTCTTCCCCGGGCAGAATACTGACAACTACATTCTCCACGTTTATTGTTTATGTGTGCCTATCACTGGGTTAAGGGATTTCTATGGATTACTTCAACAGACTCTCATATCCTTCTCATCTCTAACTGCAAGGATTCCCATTTTATGGATGAGCAAACTGAGGATTTATATGAAATGATGCTCCTATTTAACGAGGGACTGGCCCATGTAAAGAATAAATCAGTGCAGAGAATGATGCCACTGTATGAGGTATGTTCACCCCCTAAGGACTGGTCTTTCTCATCTAAGAAATATTCGATTCCCGGCAACCAACAGAATGGGAAAAAATTTTTGCAGTTTACCCATCTGACAAAGGGCTGATATCCAGAATTTACAAAGAACTAAAACAGATTTACAAGAAAAAACTAACAAGCCCATTCAAAAGTGGACAAAGGATATGAACAGATACTTTACAAAAGAAGACATACATGAGGCCAACAAACATATGAAAAAATGCTCATCATCACTGGT
>NW_016107345.1:10518295-10528452 GCF_001604975.1 Cebus imitator
GTTGTGGGGAAATAGGGGAGGGACGGTGGGGGGTGGGGAGCTGGGGAGAGATAGCAAGGGGAGAGATGCCAGAGGTAGGTGATGGGGAGGAAGGCAGCAAATCACACTGCCACATGTGTACCTATGCAACAATCTTGCATGTTCTTCACATGTACCCCAAAACCTAAAATGCAATAAAATAAATAAATGGGGGAAAAAAAAATATTCGATTCCGTCACACTCAGAATGGCCTATATCACATATGGAATGATCCTCCTCATACTCAGAATGGTCTCTCCAACCCCTCCCTCCTGTGACAACTGGTTCCTCCCGACCCGGAATAATCCACTGAATATAAGAATTGATTCCCCCATGCTCCCAGGGACTGAATCCTGTATCAGAAATGGTTATCCCACTAAGAATGGTCTGGCTCCCTCAAACAGATGAGGAAATATTTCCCTGCACTCCAAAGGGACCGTCCTCCCACCACCGCACACCGACCCTCTAGCTAATGAACTTTTCCTTGCTCTACCCACACTCACAGTTAGCTCTCTCTGCTGTAAGGAAGGACCCGGCACCCTCAGAATGTTCTTTCTCCACCATATAACGATGAGCCTTCCCACCCGAACGTACAATGATCTCTACCTCCATTAGGAAGGGAGCCCCCAGAACGATCTTCTCTGCCCATAATGAAGGACATCCCCATCCTCAAAATGGACCCTCTCTAGTCATATAAGGAAGGACTCGCCCCGCCCTCAGAATAGTCTCTGTCCCTTTATAAGGAAGGAACCACCACCCTCAGAATAGTCTCTCCCTTCAACGAAGAACTCCCACACCCGCAGAATGGTCTCTTCCACACGGAAGGACCCCACACATTCAGGATGGTTTCGGTGGCCTTAGCCTCCCCAAAAAGAAATACCCTCCACACTGACAATGATCTCTACTCTCCATATGCGGAGGAATCCCACAATCAACCTCACAATGTTCTCTTCCCCGCCCCCAACGCACTCACAAGGTGCACGCGCGCGCGCGCACACACACACACACACACACACACACACACACGTCGGACCACACGGGATGCTCCCTCTCACTTTAGTAAGGAACATTCCCGACTCCTAACAATCGCGACCTCCGCCTCCACGCGACTGCTCGGCCGCAGGCTGTCTCACCGGTCCTCGCGGTCCCCGGCTCCAATGCACCCGCGGAAACCGCCCCTGGCCCGGCCGCTGCGGTGGAACCACCAGCCCCAACCGCTGCCATGTTGGCATCTGCCCGGCCCGTCCCCTCGGCAACAGTAGGCTACTTCCGTGTTCGTCACTTCCGCTTCCGGGCCACCTGAGTGAAGGTGGGGTAAGAGCCGGGGTAGTCAGGGTGGTGGCTTTCCTCGTCCGCTCCTAAAAGCTCAATGTAAGAGTAGCCCCAGGATTTCCAAATTCTGTCGGATCGGGACGCAGGGTACACGGCCGGCTCGGCCTACCCACCGTCCCTACTTAGCTTCACCGGCCCATTCCAGTCACTAGACCCGCCTTGTCTTGGCGTTCACGTCCGCTTCACTGGTGGCACTTTCCAGATCACCCCGCAATCCCGTCTCCTAGTCTCAGTCACCCCTTTCATGTCGGCCTTTTATTGGCAGATTCTCTAGAAGGCACCGCCCTTTCCGCATCAGAAACTCCCAGGTGCTTCCTGGTTGGACTGAAGTTCCGCTTTCCCGTTCCCCAGCGAGGTCCCGCCCTGGAGAGCACACGGGAATCTAGAGACGAAGACACTTTGACCTGGCCGGGGCGGGTGAGGGCATACTGGATGAAGCATCAGGTGAGAGTCAAGCATGTGAACTAGCAGATAAAAGCAGAGCAGGTGAGGTTAAACAAGTGAAAATGCAAAGGAAAGTTGACGCAGATAAGGGAAGCCAAGTGAGTCACCACTGAGAATGGCAAAGTAGACAGGTGAAAGGCTCACAGGTTAGCTAGCATTTGGAAGCAGGGCAGGAGACCGGGCCGGGGGCGATGGCTTATGTCTATAATCCCAGCACTTTGGGAGGCCGTCTGGCAGATCACCTGAGCTCAGGAGTTCCAGCCTAGGGCGAAACCACTTCTCTAAAAATAATTAACCAGGCGTAGTGGTGCGCACCTGTACCCAGCTACTTGGGAGGCTGAGGCAGGAGAATCGCTTGAATTCCATCTCAAATTTTAAAAAATGAAAGCAGAGCAAGAGGGGACAGCTGAGGTTAGAACAAGTGAAATCAAGATGGAATAGGGCAGGACAGGTAGTCAAGTGTTAAGGAGAAATGGGAAGGATGAGTATGTAAGGGTAAAGATGGGGGAGAGGGTAAAGATAAGAGTAAAACCGGTGACTGCCCTCTGCACATCAGTAGACAAGAGCTACAAGATTACAGTCAACACCCAACTTCAGCCCTGCCTTCACCAGTACCCTGATAGGGCTTTTCTTCTCCAACAGGGAAAGGGCTTCTTCCCTCCCCAGGGGTGTCAGGGAAGGTAGTCACCCAGGCTGGAGTGCTGTGGTGCGATACTGGCTCACTGCAGCCTCTGCCTCCTGAGTAGCTGGGACTACAGGGGTGTACCACCACGCTCGGCTAATTTTTGTATTTTTAGTAGAGACAGGATTTCACCATGTAGGCCAGGAGTCCTGATATTCTGACCTCGTGATCCACCATACCCAGCTGGGGAGGTAGTTTTTTCTGCTACTGAGATGGCCATCTTGATTGGGGATGTGCCCTAAACACCTTCAATATGCACAGTATCTCCAACAGAGAGCCCTTCTGCATGTACTGGACACAGCATAAGATCATGGACAGAGGAAATTAAGTTTTTTTGTGTGGTGCAGCTTCCAGAACCCTTAAAGCTCCTTAGAATGGCAAGTCAAGACTGGCTTCATGAGGACAAAGCAGACAGTCTGTCTCAGCGCACAGTAGATGCTCCATAAAAGCCTCACCCCTACAAATGGCCAGCCGCTTCTGATTCTATTACTTTTATTAAATAGTGGGTTTCCACACATGGCTTTTTAAATAATCCAGGCAGGGGGAGAAGAGAGGAGGGCACACTTGGAACTCCCCTCCCCACAATACGTGATTATTTACATTTTAGCAATTGGACAATCCCGGCTCAGGAGAATGTTGCAAGAAATCTGCTAAAGTTGGAGGGGGCGCCCCAGGAGAACAAACAGCAAGCCTTATTTCCCCTAGCCCATCCCCCAAAAAACCATCCATCCCATCCTAGTGTCTGGTGGGGTCCGGTGGTGTCCATCTCCCATTCCTTCCCAAATTCGGAAGTAAGGTTCTTCTCACCAGAATAAGAGCACATTGGATAACAGAGTAGGATCCCCTCACCAAAAAAAAAAAAAAAAAAAAAGCCTTGGAGTAACAAGGGATTACCTCCCCCAGAATAAGGAATCCTGGGCTGAGGCAGGTAAGCAGCTTGACCCAAAATGGGACCCTAGGCCAGGGGAAAGGGGTCCCTTTGCTAAAATAAAAGTTACTAGGGTATTGGAAGGAAAGCACCCTTGCCCAAGTAAGACCATATGAAGGAAGTCTGTGTGATGGTAGGAGGAGGTGCCAATGTAGGGGTGACACGTCATCAGAATGAGTCCCGGGGCTCAGAATGGAAACAACTTCACCCGAAATAAACGTCGTTAGCAAAATTAGAAACAAGAAGTTCCCCCTCCAGAATCAGGGACCACAGGTTCTGGGAAGAAAGCTTCTTTGTAGGATTGGGAAGGGAACTGGGCAGACTTGGCTTATGTCTTCTAACCCCTGATCCTCAATCCCTTACCTCAGTAATACTGGACTTTAATGACCGGTAATGACCTGTAAAACCAAGTCAACAAATGTCCATCTATCCCTGTGACATGGCCATGGGATGGCTCTTCCCACCATTGGGGGCCAGGCCAGGCTTAGGGTAGCAAGGACCAGGCCAAAGGGGTGGGCCCTCCTTTTGGGGGGTTGAGGGGTGTATCCTCGGCTGGTGTTTGCATCCAGGGGTCCAGCAGGATCTCCTCCAGTGAGGGTCGGGAAGAAGGTTTGGGGGCCAGGCACCGGCGGATTAGGGCACAGCAGTCTGGGGACACATGGGCAGGGAAGTGAAGCTCAGCTTCCAGAATTTCCTGGTCCCTCTCGAAGGGAATGTCCCCACACACCATGTCATAGAGGAGGATACCAAGTGACCAGACAGTGGCTGGGAGTGCATGGTACTGGTGTCGAGAGATCCACTCTGGGGGGCTGTACAYCCTTGTCCCATCAAAGTCAGTGTAGGGTTCATCATGAAGCAGGGCACCAGAACCAAAATCAATGAGTTTGGCACAGCCACGGCGTAGGTCTATCAGGATGTTCTCATCCTTGATGTCACGATGGACAACTCCACGGGCATGGCAGTGCTGGATGGCTGCCACTACTTGGCCAAAGAAGCAGCGGCTTGAGCCTTCACCCAGCGGGCCCTTCTCTGTGATATAGTCAAAGAGATCCTGGGCGGGCAGAGGCCGCTCGAGGACCAGCATGAAGCCCTCTTGTGTCTCAAACCAGTCAAGCAGGCGGATCACGCCAGGGTGCCCACCACCTGCACCCACTTTCCATAGCAGTGCCACTTCGAGTGGGCATGTGACTGAGTCTGACTGGGGGCACAGGTGGGGTGGGAAGCGGGGAGAGAAAAAAGACAGATGTCAGGCCAACAGCTCTGAGGCTGACTTTTTCCTAAGGTCAAATCATGGCATCTTGTTCTCCTGACAGTGTCCTTGAGCAATTCATTTCCCTTCATGGGCTTCAGTCTGCCTAAAGACACAAACTCACACAGGGATTGGGAGGGTGAATCCAGCAAAGGGCCTGCACACATCTTGCATGTAGTAGATCAATACATTTGAATAAATAAAAGTAGCCGGGCACGGTGGCTCACGCCTGTAATCCCAGCACTTTGGGAGGCCAAGGCAGGCGGATCACGAGGTCAAGAGATCGAGACCATCCTGGCCAACATGGTGAAACCCCGTCTCTGCTAAAAATAGAAAAGTTAGCCAGGCGTGGTGGCACGTGCCTGTAGTCCCAGCTACTCAGGAGGCTGAGGCAGAGGTTGCAGTGAGCCGAGATTGCACCACTGCACTCCAGCCTGGTGACAGAGCAAGACTCCGTCTCAAAAAAAAAAAAAAAAAGTAGTTCAGCCAGGCACAGTGGTTCATGCCTATAATCCCAGCACTTTGGGAGGCTGACACAGGTGGATCGCTTGAGCCCATGAGTTCAAGATCAGCCTGGGCAAAAGGGCAAGACCCCATCTCTACACAAACACAAAAATTTGCCAGGCTTGGTGGCATGCATCTGTCCCAGCTACTTGGGAGACTGAGGTAGGAGGATCTCTTGAGCCCAGAAAGCAAAGGTTGCAGTAAGCCAAGATCGCACCACTATACTCCAGTCTGGGTAACAGAGAAAGACTGTCTCAAAACGAACCAAAACAACAACAAACTGGTTATTAACAAAAGGCCTTCAGCAGAAGCAGCACCATTATGTAGTGTTTTATGTTTCATTCCCTGACATATCCCAGATTAAAATAGTACATTACAGAGTAGGTGCTCAATAAATGTTTGTTAAACAGATGAAAGAACTTGATAGCACAGAGTCTGACAAGCAGTTAGCACTCAATATAACACTGTTATTGTGTAATGGTTTGTTTTCTTCACAGACAGGTGTATCTGAAGCACTACAACAGTGCCTGCTAACAAAATAGGGCTGGATATTTTGTTAAACAGGTAAAAACAATTAGTAAAAAAGGACCTAGCACAAAATGAGCTCAATAACTATTATGTAATAATTTGCTGAGTGTCTAGAATTATGTCTATCATATAGTAGGTGGTCAATATACCCTTGTTAAACAGCTGAGTGATTAATTGCAAAGGACTTAGCACAAAAGGACTTAGTGTTGTTTTGTCAGCATCACCAAGCACCTAGAACCAGTCAATAAAAAGCATAAAAGCAGCGGGGTGTGGTGGCTCACACCTGTAATCCCACCGCTTTGGGAGGCCGAGGCAGGCAGATCACCTGGGGTCAGCAGTTCGAGACCAGCCTGGCCAGCATAGTGAAACCCTGTCTCTATTAAAAATACAAACATTAGCCGGGCGTGGTTGTGCGCTCCTATAGTCCCAGCTACTCGGGAGGCTGAGGGAGGAGAATCGCTTGAACCCGGGAGACAGAGGTTGCAGTGAGCCGAGATCGCGCCACCGCACTCCAGCCTGTAAGACAGAGGGAGACTCTGTCTCAAAAAGAAAAAAAAAAGAAGGTATAAATGCTACTGGCCACAAAATCCGCTCCCCAAGCCCTGAGCAGGCACACTTCGAGCAGCAACCTTCTGGGCTGAGGTAGAGCCCTCTCCTGGCCAGGCTGCTGACTTGCACGGCAGCAGACTTTCTCACAGAGATGCAAAAATTCTGATATTGCGCAGGCGCATCGTCTCCTGGGTCCCACGGACTGCGCAGGCGCAGTTTCCCCTAGACTCCGCCAGGGGGCGCCCCCAACTCTACAACTCGCCCAGACCCGCCCTGATGTCCGTTAGCGCTACAATGGCCAGAGAGAAGCAGCCACTATCACCATGGCAACCAGTGACCTCTGCCCCTCGTTCCCCACCAGCATGCTCTGCGGGCAGTCCTCCAGCAGTGTTTGGAGGGAGGATGGAAAAGGATTGTTGAAGGGGAGACTCCAGGGCTCTAGGGGAATTGGGGTGAATCAGAACTGTATGTCACCCCAAGGGAGTAAACATGGGCTGGTAGGAGTGTTCTTACTGTTACAGGGCCCAAGGAGTCATACATGCCCTGGAAAAGCAAGGGGGTCAATTCATCATCAGTGATGGATAGGTCAGGAAGGGCTCCAAAAGTACTCACCAAGGGGGACCAGGCCAGCACACGATTCCGGGGAATCACTTTGATGGCCACCTGGAGAAGAGGGCCGTGATAAGGAGGCCAGCAGGTGATCCCCAGACCCCTCCCAGTCTAGACCTTCTGCCCACCTCCAGTGCTCCTCCATCCAGCAGCACTCTAATCTTTCTGGTCCCCAACCACAACACCCCACACAACCCATACCAGGGCGTCTCCCCTGCCCTCCAAGTCCCCGGAACCAAGTTCATCTCTCCCACCCTCCTCAGCCCTGGGCTTTCCGTTCTCAGGCATCGGTACTCATCACTCAAAGTCCTGAGTTCCAGATTTCCTGATACCCCAGGCCCACAGTCTTCCTACGATACCCCAACTCTGTACCAGAGTCCTGGTCCGCATGACTTCACACTGGACACCTACCTCCAAAAATCCCATAAATCTCACATCTAGGTCCCCGCTTTCCCACATATACACAGCCTGGACCCTGGGGGTCGAGGACTTCCAGAAATCCTTGCCTTGAAGCCCCCTACCCTCCACACACAACCCCCTAGACCGACACACACACACACACACACACACACACACACACACCCAGTCCTCTACACTGCAGGCTCACTCCTCGGACACACACACACACACACAATCTCTCTTTCTCTCTCTCTCTCGGTCCTCTACACACTCTGCAGGCTTACTCCGTCAACCAGCATTCCATGCCCAGGACCCCCGACCCCGACACACGCACCTGACCCTCCCAATACCCTCGTGACGGATACCTGGAGTCGATCTGTGACGCGGTGTCCTGCGAAGACGGTGCCAAAGCCCCCCTTACCCAGGAGGGGGCCAAGTCGGTACTCGGCCTCGAACGCTTCCCGATCCTTGCCTCCTACGCAGGCGGAGGCAAGGAAGTCAGGGTGGCGGCGTGTTGAGCCCAGCCACGACTCCCTCCCCACCGCCCTGCAACCCATCATTCCAGCCCACCCCCGTCTGGTTGCAGTAGGGGTGGATGCGCTCACCTGGCGGCGGCGTGGGGGTCACGGGGGGCGCGGGGGGCCCCTGCAGAGGCTTGGTCAACATGGAGGATGCACCGCGCAGATTGAGCCCGCTGAACCCGCTAAGCCCGCAGGGCGTGGACGCCCGGGGCAGCGCAGCTGGGGAGCCAGGGCTGGGGGGCGCCAGGGTGGAAGACAGAGAAACTGGTGGCCCGGAAGCGCCCGCAGACGGCGCAGCGTTAAGATTCGCCGCACGCGCCAGCCCCAAAGCTACTGAGCCGGGGCACGCGCCTCCCGGGAGAGTCACCCTGGGCGACAGCCCCGCCCACCTGGCTTTGATCAATCCGGACGCGGCACCTGCTGTACCACAGCCAATCGGAGCCAGTTCTTATTTGCATACCACCCTCTCCGTTTCAAATGCTCCTTTATGCAAATACACGCTCGATTCTTCCGAGGAGGCGGGGCCTGCATGTAAATGAGGGGGCTCGAGGTGGGGCTCACACCAAGAGGAAACCGGTTCTGGGAATCCTCTCGCAGCAACCGCGCTTGTTTTGGTTGTTGCGCGGGGTTGTTGTTGGTAGTTGTGGTGATGTGTGTGTGTATTTACACTTAAAAAATAACTGCGCAGTATCCTTTCTTGGGAAGTTGGTTTGCCGCCGCTGCCTCGAAATTAGCACAGAGATACCGCCAGCCGGGCTTCTAAGAATTCGAGCCTGTGGCTATGCAGGACCCCGGCCCGAAAGGAGCTTGTCATCCTTCACCAAAGTCCTCCAGGAGACTGGTGGTCTTCACTGGAAAGCTGAAACCAGGGCCCTAGAAAAATCTGGTAGCCAGGGAGGGGGAACCCTCGCCATCACCGCCGCGGGTGCGCATTGGTCAAA
The DNA here is from genome assembly GCF_001604975.1 of Cebus imitator. Classification (NCBI taxonomy): domain Eukaryota; kingdom Metazoa; phylum Chordata; class Mammalia; order Primates; family Cebidae; genus Cebus; species Cebus imitator. Next base: position 10,527,000 of record NW_016107345.1, read on the forward strand.
GGCAACATTTCCCATGGCTTAAGGCTGCTGTCTGTGGATTGTTTATTGGAGTTTCTAACCCAGAGCCCTGAGCCCAGTCAGCAGGTCTAGAATCTAGAACAGCAGGGGGTGGTTCTTGGGGGATGGGGGTGAGCCCAGGGTGGTGGTGGCATTGGGCTGCACTTGGAGTTGAGAGAGGCAAGGACTGAGAGACATGATAGAGGCTGCTAGAGAAGTGGCAACTCTAGTACACAAATTTGTGAAAAACAGCCAGAGAAGGCGCCACACCTCAGGAAGAAAAATGCACTACCAAGACACATGAACGCCATGATATACACAAACACATACTGTCACATTCACGGAAACGACCTAGATACACATGCAGCCATGCACTATGATACAGAGACTGACAAAACACTTTCAGGCGCAGGCACATTGTTAGAAAAATAGTTACGTCCCAGAATGACACCCAGAGACACAGTTACAGAAAGGCACTCATGCAGACCTACATTGGCCATGTGATGACACAGAAATGTCCCCTCAAACACACTGACAGAACTTGTCACAAACACACTGGCACCATCAGACATGCACTGTCACAGCAAGACTTGTACTGTCCCAGAAATGAGACACAGAGTCTGTTACAGGAAGATACACAGATGCTCCCAAGACACACGTGCACTGCTCTGAAGGCAGACATGTACTAATGTGACAGAGCCACATTTTGTGGCAGTGTCACAAAAACAGGCATGGATAGACCTGTTCAGACATAGACACACATACACCATCACATGTGCAGCTTATCAATGGAACAGACTGTCCAGAAATAGCTATCCAGAATCTGTGGCAGGAACACAAACGGACATCTACCCCATCAGACAGAAACAACAGATGCACTGTCACAGACAGACCCACGCAGGCATGCACGCATCTTGGATTTAGACACAAACTCTCAGAGTCCCACACTCAGTCACCATCTGATACACCTGGAAACAAGCCCTCACCACACACAACTGGAGACACTCGGTGAACTGCACATGAAGACTTGGACTCGCCACAGTCACACACACAGACAACACTGAAAGAGCATGCATGTACTCTCCTTTGTTCACCCAACATTATTAGGGGTTTACTGTAAGCCTACCAATACTTTGTGGGGATGTTGATATTAGAGATACACAAATAAGTCAGGCATCAAACCTGTGCCATGAAGTTTATCTGTAGTAGTTACTGGGGAAATTTTTAGATAGAAGCGAGAATGTCCTGCCGGGCATGGTGGCTCATGCCTGTAATCCCAGCACTTTGGGAGGCTGAGGTGGGTGAAACACCTGAGATCAGGAGTTCGAGACTAGCCTGGCCAACATGGTGAAACCCCATCTCTACTAAAAATACAAAAAAAATAGCTTGAACCTGGGAGGAGGAAGTTGCAGTGAGCTGAGATCCACACCACTGCACTCCAGCTTGGGCAACAGAG
>NW_016107345.1:10528494-10536153 GCF_001604975.1 Cebus imitator
GTGACCCACTACCTGTCTTGAAAGACAAAGGTTGGTGGCTCAGGACAGAGGAGGGCAAATTGCAGGCAAAGGCCAACAAAACTGGACAAAGCGGCAAGAGATTGGCAGGGGCCAAATGGTACAGAAACTTCTACAGAAATGACACATTTGCACCCTCCGAATGTGCCAGGCACTGTGCCCAATAGCACATTACTTTCTTTGACCATGCCTATTCCCTCTTGATGATCACAAGCAGACAGCATGAGGGAGTAGTTATCACTTTTTTTTTTTTTCTTTGAGACAGAGTCTCTGTCACCCAGGCTGGAGTGCAATGGTGCAATCTCGGCTCACTGCAACCTCCACCCCACAAGTTCAAGTGATTCTCATGCCTCAGCCTCCCATGTGGCTGGAATTACATGTGGGCACAACCACGCCTTGCTAATTTTTGTATTTTTAGTAGAGATGGGTTTCTCCATGTTGGCCAGGCTAGTCTCAAACTCTTGATCTCAGGTGATTCACCCACCTCAGCCTCCCAAAGTGCTGGGATTATAGGCGTGAGTCATTGTGCCCAGCGTAATCACCTCTCTTGTACAGATGAGACACTTGAAATTCAGAGAAACTAAGAACTGACCAAGGCCACACAGCTAGAAAATGCCAGGGAAGGTTTCAAAGCAACTCTACAACAAATAGATGCTTGGCCATTGGGTTCCAGAGATACTCTGCAGCCAGCCACTCAGCTAGCCATGCCCTCAACTGCAGAACCAGAATACACCCTGCCAGAGGGTCTACATAAAAGATAGAAAACCTAGAGGCCAGCCAGCCTTCTCTACCTTGGATCTACCCCTAGGGAGGGCAGGGAAAGAGGTGTCAGAGGACTAGGGGACAGGAACAAAGAAGGATTTAGCCATCCTTCACCTTCTAGAACCCACTGGGGGAGGCCCCTCTGGTTACTTCCACTAAACTCATGTTACCACAAATGATCAGTTATGCTTTTCCAGGGCTTTTCTTCATCAGATCATGGAAAGGAAAGAGCAACATTCATGGCGAGAGGCAGGCTGAGAAGCTGGAATTCAGGCAGGAAGTTCAAGCTCACAGTCCTCTACTACCATCACATCCCAGGAAATAGGATAGACAGGGGTGGGGTCAGCAGGCAAAGATGCAGCTTTTCCAGTGGTAATAGGAGGATGTTTAATAAGCAGCAAATCAAATACAAACTCCAGGCCCCCAGATAGACCCTGCTGGAGAGGATTCACACCTCTGAGGTCAAGCCAAGGTCCGTGCCATTCCCTCCTCTGCCCAGAAGCCCGCCCAACCCCTGCCCCACACAGAACAGAGCCGCTCAGGGAAACTGACATTTGGTTTTATTGTGCCAAGGACATTACAGATGGCGGATCTTGTCAACACCTGCAGGGCACGGGTGCCCCATCTGCCAAGGCTGCTCCCACACTCGCTACACTCAAATCCCGGGTGGCAGCCATGATCCCCAAAGATGCCCCCCACCCCAAGATTCCAAAGAGGCTAGTGGTGGTGGAAGCAAAAGGAATGCAGCAAGGTCAGGGTTTCATTGTCCAAGCTGGCCTGACACCTGCTGCCCTGCCCAGTGCACACCCTTGGCCCTGGGCCCGCCTCCATGCAGCTGGAGGCTAGAAGACAGCAACCCACATCTTTTCGCCCCCCTCCATGCCCCATGACCTGCCTGGCCAGAAAGATGCCACCTTCACAGACCCAGTGCTGTCATCTATATCATTTTTGATTAGTTGATTTCATAAGATAAAAGTACATTTTCATAAAGAAAAAAATTCAAGATTGAAGGCTCAGACATTCATGGGGTACTGGAAAGGGAAATTTCCCACTTCTTCCTCCCACCTCCCTGGCATCAGTGTGGAGGGGGGACAGCAACTTTTTCTCATCTTGGAAGGAATGAGGGGCAGGGAGACTTTCCTCTGTCTGAATGTCTCTCTCCTCTGGGGCTGCCTGGCTGCCAGTTGGTCTGTCTCTGTGTACCTCTCGTCTATCTTCGGCACCCTTGCCCGAGTCCCCTGTGGAATGCAGGGATGGTGCTATGCAGGGTGGGGGGCAACAGGGCACGTCAGCTGGCAGAGAGACAGGTGATAGTGGCAGCAGCAATGAGAGGGAGCACAGGGGTGGGCTAGCCAGAGGGAAGTGAGGAGGAGGGAAAAGAGGGGAGAGCAGGAAGAACAGAAGGAGGCAAGAGGGAAGAAGCCAAAGAAGGTTGAGGCGGCACCAGAGGGCAGGAGTGCTGGGGTTGAGAGATGGTGTCCAATCCCTGGGTCTCCATCAACTCTTGTCTGGGGGCGGGTCTCTGTGCACTTTGTTTTTCTTCATACTGTCTAGGTATTCCTGTTGGGACACTGCCAGCACCGATGCTAGGATGTCATCATCATCCCAGTCATTCAGACCTGCTGGGCCAGAGGAAGAGAAAAAGGATGATGGAGTGCTCTCAGCCTGCCTTCTCCTCACCCTGTGCCGGTATCTGGGGCTCTGGAGAAATCCCATAGGGCCCTTCTCCTTTCTTAAAACAGAAGGATCTGCTAGGCCTGTGAAACCCCACTTAGATCCTAGGCCCCTTCTGGGGATGAAAAATCCCCTTGGGCCTGAAAAATCCCCTCCAGCACCTCTCTCTTCTTTTCTCAGGGAGATAGCCGGAGGCTCCAGAAACCCCCTCTCAGGACTTGCCGCTTCTTCTAGTCTCTCCCAGCTCCTAGTAGCCTCCATCCCCGACACAAAGGAGGCTTACCGAAGGCAGAGGGGGACATCTGCTGAATGAGGGCCCGGCACTCCAAAGCAGGGTAGAGGGACACAAGGGGGGAAGTTGCCCGGTCGGCCCCTGCCGAGAACTGACTGCTTGTACCTGAAGCAGACGGACAGTCAAAGGTAGGGACCCAGGATCCAGGATCCAGGACCCAGGACCCAGACAGTGCCTCCTAACCCCCAGCACATTCCCTGCGAGCATGTTACTGACCTGGCGCACAGGGTGAAGGAGGTTTGGCAAGAGCTAAGACAGTGCCTGGGGAAGGGGGCTTGATGCCCAGCTCAGCATGCAGCTCAGGATGCTCAGGTGATGAGGCTGAACTCCGCTGCCGTGGGGACCGGCTAGTCCACTCCTCCAGGCCACTGGAGGCTGCTGCTGTGGCCGAACTGCATGTGGCGCTGGCTTTCCGGGGCTGCAGTGGGTAAGGAAAATGCAGTAAGGATGACCAACAGCCATGACCCTCCTGTGACCCATCCCTGAATGCTGGCTCCCTTCCCAGGACCTTGGCTATGATATAGCTTCTACATAGGTCATCATCATCCCCACTCACACGGTGGACCACAAGGCTCCTCACAGGACAGGGGTGAAGCTCCTTACCTTCTCTCTCACATCCCTACAGCCAATCTGAAAGGAAACCCTGTTACCTCTATCCTCAAAATAGATCCAAATCCAACCCCTTCTCATCATCTCCACTGCCAGCACTGGCACTGGTCACCTGGCCTACTGCAGCAGCCTCCTCCTCACTGGCCCCTGCTTCTGCCCTCACCTGCCAGGCTCCACTGGATGACTAGCAGGCAAGGCGATCTTGTTAAATCCCCAACCACATCCTGTCATTCCTCTGCTCACAACCCTCCCATGGCTTCTGCCTCAGAATAAAAGCCAAAGTCCTGGCCACAGACCACAAGCCCCTACCCAATTGGACTCACCACCTCTCTGACTTCATCTACTACTACTACATTCTGTTCGGGCACACTGGCCTCCCTCTAGGCTGTGCCTGAGTTGTACCAGGTGTGTGGGCCTGCTGCCCTCCCCTGCTTGTGCGTGCAGCTAACTCTCACCTTCTGCAAGGCTCAAATCTCACCTGCTCTGAGGCCTACCGACTGTGCTATTTAATACTGTGAACTCACATCCCTGCTCAGCCCCTTTATCCTGGCTCTATACTTTCCATCCATAGCTCTTCCCAACTAATTTATTCATTATGTTTATTGTTTATTTTGTGTCAATCTGCAAACACGTGAGCATCACAAGGACAGGGATCTTGGCCTGCTGGGCTCACCTATGTATCCCCATACACTGAAAACAATGCCTGGCACAGACTGGCAATAAGTATTTGTGGAATAAGACTCAGCTCTTGCCAGCCAACATCTACAATCACTCCAAACTCCTTGTGATTTTACAAATCCTCAGATGCTTGTTTGCCCTGCCCCTCCCTTCCCTAAAGATTCAACCTTCCAAGGCCGGGCGCGGTGGCTCAAGCCTGTAATCCCAGCACTTTGGGAGGCCGAGGCGGGTGGATCACGAGGTCAAGAAATCGAGACCATCCTGGTCAACATGGTGAAACCCCGTCTCTACTAAAAATACAAAAAATTAGCTGGGCATGGTGGCGCGTGCCTGTAATCCCAGCTACTCGGGAGGCTGAGGCAGGAGAATTGCCTGAACCCAGGAGGCGGAGGTTGCAGTGAGCCGAGATCGCGCCATTGCACTCCAGCCTGGGTAACATGAGTGAAACTCCGTCTCAAAAAAAAAAAAAGATTCAACCTTCCTCTGTGAAGACTAACCGGAGCCCCCACCTCCACTGATCTCCCAGCCAGGGTCAAGGATCCCACCAGTGAGTTGTCTCCCTCAGCAGATGAGATCGTTGAGGGCAGAGCAGTCCAGATCTGATGTTACATACTCAGTAGAAACCTGGCACACACGGGCAGTCAACAAAAGCTTGTGTGTCTGAAGCTATCCATCATTCTCGTGTCACCAGCAGCAGTGGCTGCCCTCCTCTCACTCCTTAAGTGCCTGTTCTGCACAAGTATTTAAAGTTCCAAGGTATAATGCCAAAACTAAGACACAAGATGAATTACAGGTGCTGGATGCTTCCTTCCCTCCCAGATGTCAAAACTGCTTAATTTTTTCCTGCTTGCTTGAGGGCAAAACATGAGAAGTAATGGGTTCTTGGCCCAGCCTGTGACAGAGTCCATGACCCACCTGGCTGGGGCCGCGGACCTGGCGAGCCTGTTTCTCCTGATCCCGCAACCACTGCAGATAGGATTCCCGAGCCACCTGCTCCTCGATGGCCTCATTTGTGGCCTCCCAGTCTGTGGCCCGTTTCTTGTCTTCTAGCATCTGCTGTTCAATCCACGACTCCTCCGATGTTTTTATGGCATTCTTCATCAGAGACTGCTCTGCAAACTGCAAGGAGGGAGAGGAGCAGGGATGTGCAATAACACTCTGACCCTGCCCAAGAGCCAGAACAGGCTCAGTAGGGTAGGTCCACAGGCCCAGAAAAAAAGAAGACAGGAGAGCAGATGTTCCCACAGAGCAACCCTCTGCAGACCGCCTCTTGATCCAGGACTGGGGGAAAGCAGGCTTAGGGTGTGAGACCTGTCATTCCAACCTCCTTTGCTTGAAAAACCTGACTCCAACCCCCAACCACCTCAACTGAGGCACTGAGACTGAGACAGTCAGGTGCCCTCCAGCCTGGGCCTTAATTTTTTTTTCTTTTGAGATGGAGTCTCACTCTGTTGCCCAGGCTACAGTGCAGTGGCGCGATCTCAGCTACCTGCAACTTCCGTCTCCCAGGTTCAAGCGATTCTCCTGCCTCAGCATCTTGAGTAGCTGGGATTACAGGCAGGCATCACCACCCTTGGCTAATTTTTTTTGTATTTTTAGTAGAGACGGGGTTTCACCATGTTAGCCAAGCTGGTCTTGAACTCCTGGCCTCAGATGATCCACCCACCTCAGCCTCCCAAAGTGCTGGAATTACAGGCGTGAGCCACTGTGCCTGGCCTGGGCCTTAATTTAAAGAAGCCCCATCCAGAGATGAGTGTTTCACAATGCTGAGGCCTTCCTCACACATGAGCAGATGAGACAAAAGAGAAAAATCAGCTATGTGTGCACAGGGTGGAGGGAGTATTCAAGCATGTGAGGGGTTGGGGAAAGCAGTGGGTGAGTGAGGGGATAAGGGGGCAGTATCGACATAATGTGGAGTACTATAAGTTACACGACAATAAATGAGAGTATTGTTTTTCAGGCTGTGAGCTCCAACAGTATTTAAAAAAAAAAGAGAAAATGATTATCAGAGTATATCCCAGGGAATAAGTGCAAATATTATTTCATGAAGCTTTAGTTAACATTATTTTTTTTTAATTTTTAAAAATTTTTCTATCATCCAGCCCAAAATGTCATAGTTAACATTTTAATGCACATATATACACTACACACAAATGCATATATGCTAAATAATCATGTAAAATGTATTCTTTTCCTTTTCCTGCAGACCTTGCATTCAGATAAAACGTAATTTTTTATTGTGGATAACAGTAAAAAAAAAATACATAAAACTATGTTAGAACAAGCCAATTAAAAAATAGTCAAAAAATCTAAACACGCTCTGGCAGTGTAAACACATTCCAAGTGTTTTTTCTACTTGCTCCATCAACAACAATCAACACAAGAGACTTCTGTAACCAAAGGTGTGGGCTGGGGGGAGGGTGTTTTCCCACACAGCGAGCAGCGGACACCTGGTGTCCTCCAATGCAATTCAATACCTAGAGACAGCCTAAGATCCCACAGGTTGAGGGCTCAGTCCCATAGGACTCCCCCCAACTCCCCTTTGGACACCAGTCGAAAGTCTGGGCCTCCAGAATTTCTGACTGACCGGCTATAAATTGGGATTCCCACAGTATTTTTTAGGGGGGGTTCAATTAACTTGCTAGAGCAGCTCACAAAACCCAGGAAACATGTTTGCCGGTTTACATAGAGGAAATTACAAAGGCTACAGATGAAAAGATGCACAGGATGAGGTATGGGGGAAGGGATGTGGAGCTTCCATGTCCTCCCTGGGGTGCCACCCTCTAGAAACTTCCACGTATTCAGCTAGCCAGAAGTCCCAGAACCCAATCCTTTCGGGATTTCATGGAAGCTTCATTATGTAGGCATTATTGATTAAGCCATTGGACATTGGTGATCAACCTAATCTTCAGCCCTCCCCCCTCCCCAAAGGCTGGGGGATGGGCTTAAAGTCTCAAACCCCTAATCCTGCCTTGGTCTTTCTGGTCACCAGCCCCCACCCTGAAGCTACCTATGGGCTGGCAGCCATCAGTCAACTCATTAGCATACAAAAAGGCATCACTTTGGAGTTTCTAAGGATTTTAGGAATTGTATGCCAGGAAGTCACAAACACAATTCACCAAAGAAGATATACAGATGGCAAATAAGCATATGAAAAGATGCTCAACAGCATTTGCCATCAGGCAATTGCAAATTAAAATAATGGGATACCACTACACACCTAAGGGAATGGCTAAAATCCAACACAATGACAGACAGTATTAATTGCTGGTAATAATGCTGAGCAACAGGAGCTTCCAAAAAATTACTGTGGGCATGTAAATAATACAGCCACTTTGGAAGACAGTTTCGAAGTTCCTCACAAATCAAAACATAATCTTAAAACACAATCCAGCAATCTTGCTCTCAGGTATCTATACAACTGGTCTAAAAACTTATGTCCATGAAAAAACCTGCAAGCACATTATAGTAGCTTTATTCATAATCATCAAAAACTGGAAGCAACCAAGAATTTCTTATTTTTTTTTTTATTTTTTTTATTGAGACGGAGTTTCACTCTTGTTACCCAGGCTGGAGTGCAATGGCGCGATCTCGACTCACCGCAACCTCCGCCTCCTGGGTTCAGG
>NW_016107345.1:10536743-10538586 GCF_001604975.1 Cebus imitator
AAAAAAAAAAAGACCATATTGATATGAATAAATGACTGGAAAAATTCATAAATTAAGAATGAGTTAAGGACGAGAGACAGAGCTCCCTTGAAGAAGAATTTCAAATAACCTTTGTAAATACCTACCCTCAAGGGGATGGGGCATAACCATTTCTTAGGTATGGGCTGCACACAGTCACTCCCTTCCAGACAGTACAGTATGGAAAAGGTGGGAAAGAGTAACCTTAAGTGGAGAAACCTAACGAACACTACTTCTGCCAGGTGATCAAGGATAACACCAATGGGCATAAATGACACTGATAAGTATACACCCTTGAAATGATGTAATGAGAATGGCACTTAATCTCTGTGCTCTTCCCCTCTAAAACCCACAACCCTCGTTTAATCATGAGAAAAAGCCCAAAAGAGATGTTTCCTACAAAATATTTGATCAGTACTCCTTAAAACTGTCAAGGTCATTAAAACAAAACTGAGAAACTGTCACAGATCAGGAGGTCTAAGGAGGCATGCATACTTCAGTTAATAATAATGTATTAATATTTGGTTTGCACATTGTAACAAATGTACCATAATCATCTGAGGTGTTAATAACAGCAGAACTGTGTTTGGAAGGAGGAGGATATGTGTGTGAATTCTGTACTATCTCCTCAATTGTTCTGTAAATCTAAAACTGCTCTAAACAATTACGTCTATTAAATATAAAAACTTAAAACATTTTTTTTTCTGAGACAGAGTCTTGCTCTGTCGCCCAGGTTGGAGTGCAGGGGTGCAATCTCAGCTTACTGCAACCTCCACCTCCTAGGTTCAAGTGATTTTCCTGCCTCAGCCTCCCAAGTAGCTGGGATTACAAGTGTGTACTACCATGCCCAGCTACTTTTTTTGTATTTTGAGTAGAGACAGGGCTTCACCATGTTGGCCAGGCTGGTCTCAAACTCCTGACCTTAGGTGATCCTCCCACCTTGGCCGCCCAAAGTGTTGAGATTACAGGCGTGAGCCACCATGCCCAGCCAAAACATTCACATTTTGGAAGAAAGAAAAAGAGGAAGCTGGGTGCAGTGGCTCATGCCTGTAATTCCAGAACTTTAGGAGGCCAAGGCAGGAGGATCACTTGAGCCCAGGAGTTCAAGGCCAGCCTCGCCATTATAGTGAGACCTTGTCTCTACAAAAAATTTTTTTAAAAACACTGGCTGGGCATGGTGGCAAGCACCTGTAGTCTCCCAGCTACTCGGGAGGCTGAAGTGAGAGGCTTGCTTAAACCTGGGAAGCATAGCCTAACTACAGTGAGCCGAGATTGCCCCACTACACTTCAGCCTGGTTGACAGAGTGAGACCTTGTCTCCCTACCCACCCACCAAAAAAGAAAATAAGCCTTTAAACCAGGACAAGTCACAGATGAATTTTAAATACATAGTGTTAAGTGAAAAAAGCCAGTCTGAAAAAGCTACATACTGTACATTTCCAATTATATGACATTCCAGAAAAGGCAAAACTAGAGTCAGTAAACAGATCGAAAACAAAAACAAGAAAATTCTGAGAAACTGTCGCAGCCAAGAGGAGATAAAGGAGAAACAACTACTAAACACAAAATGGCATCCTGGATTGGATCCTGGAACAGATAAGTCATTAGGGAAAAACTTAGGTAATCTGAGTCAAGTATGATCTTTAGTTAATAATATGTCGATATTGGTTCATCAACTATGACAAATGTACTATGCTAATACATTAATCATAGTGGGGCATATCGGAATTCTGGAATATGTTTGCAATAATTTTTTTTTTTTTTTGAGACAGAGTCTCGTTCTGTTGCCCAGTCTGGAGTGCAGTGGCGCAATCTCAGCTCACTGC
>NW_016107345.1:10538971-10541979 GCF_001604975.1 Cebus imitator
GAGAGAGAGAGAGAGAGAGAGATAGAGAAATGAATGAGAATCTATCAGTGTGTACTGGGAAAATGCACTGCCACCTTCTGAACATCTAGTAGGTCCCAGGCCCAGTGGGAGGCGCTTTCTTTATCAGCCAAGCTGCCAGCCTGGAATACCTGTAGAATCTGCCTAGGTCACACAGCGAGTCAGTGGTGGGACCAGGCCTGTACCCCTTGTCTCTGTGACCACAGCTATCTGTAACCACCATGATCCCAGGAGGAAGATCCATGCCAAGATGCCCCGACCAGGCCCTGGCTCACTGCTCCCAAATAGGACTCCGTATCCTAAAATGCCAGCCCTCAACGGGCACAAAAGATAGGTAAGCCAGCTCAGACAGGTAAACCAAGACCAATGAATAAGCCCTGAGAGATCTCCTTGAGTAACTCCCTACTTTATAAGGGTGAGACCTCAGGGGAGACCCAGAGAGGAGACAGATTATTTTTGTGAGTGGGGGCAAAAGAGACTCCAAGAGAGGTTTCTGACCTCTATATCCAGCAGCCATGCTAGGCACAGGGACCCACTCACCCCTGGTTTGAATGATGGCAGGCCCAGCCCCACACCAATGGTGGCCTTGTTAGGATTCACCACTGAATTATAGTGGATATTCCGATGGTAGCTGACACGGATGGGTTCGTCCTCATTTTGATGTATCCCATGGAATGTATTGATGGGGTCTGCAGAGAAAGAGAAGGAGGGAGCATCCACAGCAGGCCAGGTAGGGCAGGCTCGAACGAGGCGCCATCAGTCCCTCACCTACCCACTGCAGAAGTACCTGTGCTGTACTGGTACACCTCCACAGGACGGTTGTACATCTCTGCCATGGCCTGCATCTCAATGTGGTTGCCATGGCAATTGTTTTTCCGCTTCCGGTTAATGTAGGTGGTAAAGTCCTCTGTGACATAGTTGGAGAAGTAGTCGGCATTCTTCATCTGCAGAATAGATTGGAAGGTCAAGGTCGGAGTGGAGAAGAAATCCTCCCACCCTGCCCTTGCCCCAAGGCCTCCCTAAGTTCTCACCAAATAGTCCATGCAATGCTTTCGCACAACCTCATGCATGTCCTGGTCTCCATACACCTGGTCAGCTGTGGGGACAGAAGAAAGCAGCACCTTGGGGTCAGAGATGCCAGAGAAGAGTTCTGAATCACAGAACATCCTTTGGGGAGGAGGAGCCAGGGAACCAGGGAAACTCCCTTTTCTACCCCAAGGCCTGGAGATTTCTTGCCCTTGTAGGCTAGAACGGGGTCACAGAAAAATAAGGCAGGCAGGACCAGACTTGAAGAACACGAGTGCAGGTGAGAGGAACACAGCCACAGGCCTCTTGGGCAGATGACTTTGTCTAGGGTACACGTGGCCACTCAGAGAAATCAAGAACATTCTAAGTTCCATAGGTTGGCCTCAAACGCTATTGATTCCCACACCCTCCCTTCACTTTCCACATGAGGAAACTGAGGTTCAGGGGGAGTTTGTAGTTTGTCCAAGGTCACAAAGACTCAGTTTGTGAGAGAGTCAACTCTGGAATTCAGTTTTCCTGACTCCCACGAGTCAGCACGGCCTTTATAGGTTGAAAAAAAAAAGGAACAAAGACAAAAAAGGAAAGGAAAAAAAAAAAAGGGCTCTAAGCACAGTTCTGCCAGATACTAGAGAGCTGAGTGACCAGAGGCAAGTGACCCAAGTGTTCTGAGCCTCACATGCCTCTGTAAAATGGGAACAAGAGGGTTCACAGGCTGGGTACAGTGGCTCACACCTTAATCCCAGCACTTTGGGAGGCCGAGGCAGGCAGATCACTTGAGGTCAGGAGTCCGAGACCAGCCTGGCCAACATGGTGAAATCCCATCTCTACTAAAAATACAAAAATTAGCTGGGTGTGGTGGTAGGCGCCTGTAATCCCAGCTACTTGGGAGGCTGAGGCAGGAGCATCGCTTGAACCCAAGATGCAGAGGTTGCAGTGAGCTGAGACCATGCCACTGCACTCCAGCCTGGCAACAGAGTGAGACTCTGTCTCACCAAAAAAAAAAAAAAAGAGGGATAACAACATGGTAGGCCTTTTGTGAGGATTAAATGAAATAATGGGTATAAAATGACTACCACTGGGCTTGGGACAGAGTAGCCACACAGTAAATCAAAATTCCTTCCTCCGTAGGGAGGCCTGAATATGGGATACTGTGAAGGTGACAGAGGTGAGTAAAATCCTGCCCCTACCTTCGGGGAGCACACAGTCTAGTAAAAGAGATAAGACACACATGCAACTAACTTTAGCTTAACTCAGCATGGGCAGCCTGTGGCCCGAATAGTCCAGGCGTCGTGAGATTTGGTCAAACTAAGGCGAGAAGGAAACACACTCCCTCTGCTTCGCTTGAGGATCTTCACACATGCCGTTCCTTCTCTTCAGGACGCTCCTTCCATCCTCGTCAGCTGCCTACTTCTCAAACACCAATGTGTTCTTTATTTATTTATTTATTTGAGACAAGGTCTCGCTCTGTTGCCCAGGCTGGAGTGCAGTGGCATGATCACAGTTCACTGCAGCCTCAACCGCCTGGACTCAAGCGATCCTCTCGCCTCAGACTCCCAAAGTGCCTGGATTATAGGTGTGAGCCACCGTGCCTGGCCCAACATGTTCTTTAATACAGTTTCCCACTACCCAGGACACATCTATCACCAGATTTATCAAAGGTGTGCACAGACTTCTGCCCGACCACACTGGGCTCCCACTGAAGGCAAAGGGCAGTTCACACCAAAGTGCACCCCCAGCTCAGGGCCCGATACAGTAAAGGAAATCAGGAGAAGTTTACTGAGCAAATGAATAGGCTGGGTAAGCCAGGGAGCTCTTCTCCCTGTGAAATTAAAGTGGGCTTGAAGATCATGCAAGTCTGATTTCCACTGGTTTAGGGAATTTCCCTTTGTTTCCCCAGAGGACCACTGCTCTGATGGAATCTCCCTTAGGGCACTGGGCTAGGATCAGGTCATATGGGAACACTT
>NW_016107345.1:10542062-10544032 GCF_001604975.1 Cebus imitator
GATCTTGGCTCACCGCAACCTCCGCCTCCTGGGTTCAGGCAATTCTCCTGCCTCAGCCTCCTGAGTAGCTGGGATTACAGGCACGCGCCACCATGCCCAGCTGATTTTTTTGTATTTTTAGTAGAGATGGGGTTTCACCATGTTGACCAGGATGGTCTCGATCTCTTGACCTCGTTATCCACCCGCCTCGGAGGGAACACTTCTAAGTTCTTCCCTGTCAGTCTACCTTTGTGAAAACTGTCAGACGAACGCCTTCCCTGCCTTCCCCTTCCTACTCTGGAGGGCTCCGTGAGAAAGGCTATTCTGAGATAGAAAATAGGGCCCACAATTGTCTCCAGTCCTCTTTGAGGCAAAGAGACCGGAAGGGTGAGGGGGTGTGGAGGTTGTGAAGGCGGGAAGGGGTAGCCCCTTCACCAATGTAAACAAGGATGTGGGTTCTGTGGCCACACTCTTCCCCGCCCCCTCAGCGGCATTTCCAGCAAGTCACATGTCCTGTGCACAGGCTGGGGGCCCCCTGCTGCTGCCTTTCTTAGAAGCCAGAACCACAGAGCCCGCACAGTGAGCTGCCTGAGGAGCTATTTCTGTAGGCTGAGCTTGGGGTGCTGGGAGGCAGTACTGTCAGCAGCTGCAGTAAACAGGAACACAGATGAGAGTGAAGGGGTTAAATAGGGGTTGGCTGGCCAGGCTCAAAGAGGCTGAGGTGTTGGAGAAAACCTATCTCTATGGAAAAGTCAATTGTCATTTCCAGGCCTGGGAGTTCTATCTTCAAGAGCTAGAAGCCAGATGCAGGAAAATGGGGGAAAGAGAGGACACCATGGAACAGGGAAGGCAGCTGGGGGAAAACCCTGAGGGTCCCATTTCTCTGCCACTGACCCCTTTGCCTAGCAGAAAGGCTCTGCTGCCTCCTAGCTGTGTGGCAATGGATAAGGCTTTTAACCTCTCTGAGCTGAAATGTCCTCATAAGGTAGAGACAGTAACTCCCCTTCCATTTGCTGGGTGTTGTCAGAACTACACAGGAGGTCTGCCAAGCACCTAAGGCACAGTAGGTGGTCAAGAAACAGGAGCACCATTTGTCATGAGGACAACAATTCCTTCATATTGCTAGTTACCCACAAGTCAGCCAGAATGTTGCCAGAACCACTTATAAAGCCCTTCTCCTCATTTCTGTTGCAATTCCTCAGCCAGAGGAAAGCCCCAAAAGCAGAGCTTAGGCTGCGTGTCCTCTCCCGGCTCTCTATCTTTACTGAAACCAAAGGTCCACAAGTCTACCTCTGAGGCCTTAGTTCAAAACTTCAGCAGTCAAATTAATATCAAATTAACAATACAGGCTTCATAAAACAGGGTCTTAAAGTATGGACAAGTTATGACACTTCTCTACTTATCTGTAAAATATAAAATACCACCTTCTCTCCTCAATCCTATGATGCCACTGTTAGGTGATATGGTATAACATGTATTTAATCACAGCTTTTGAGGGGGGAAACCCATCACACTGATTGTAAGGTATACCCTAAGTTTAGAATCATCAATGTAGAAGAAAATATGCATCTCCAAACCAAGGAAAACAGCAATAGTACCCCCCACAACAAGGAGAATAGAAGGATTTCTCCAGTAATATAAGGCAGGAAAAGCATCTAAGCACAGAGCTAAACACATAGGAAGCACTCAA
Organism: Cebus imitator; assembly: GCF_001604975.1. NCBI lineage: Eukaryota > Metazoa > Chordata > Mammalia > Primates > Cebidae > Cebus > Cebus imitator. The sequence goes on from NW_016107345.1 coordinate 10,543,732, forward strand.
CAAGGATTCCTTTTTGGCCATGTGTGGTAGCTTATGCCTGTAATTCAAGTACTTTGGGAGGCCAAGGCAGGTGGATAACCTGAGGTCAGGAGTTCGAGACCTGCCTAGCCAACATGGTGAAATCCCATCTCTACTAAAAATACAAAAACTTAGCCAGGCATAGTGGCAGACATTTATAATCCAAGCTATTTGGGAGGCTGAGGCAGGAGAATCACTTGAACCCAGGAGGCGGAGGTTGCAGTGAGCCAAGATCGCGCCACTGCACTCCAGCCTGGGCTACAAGAGCAAAACTCTGTCTCAA
>NW_016107345.1:10544127-10556308 GCF_001604975.1 Cebus imitator
TTCTCTGACTTTCCTAGCTCCACCTCTGTCCTCCAGAAAGCCCTCCTCTTCCCAGAAGGCTAGCACACAGGGCTGGGCGCCAGGCTAGACTTCCCTTTGGAGGGGTCTGAGGTTGGGGGGATGACCTGCAGAGGAAGGGGAATTCAGAGAACTTGTTTTTATAGAAACTGAAACTCCTCCTCTTGCTGACGCTGCACTTGCGGGCAAACTGCACCTGTTCTCCCCTCCCAGAGGCCAGCTGGAAGGGGGTCCCCCACCATTCTACCTCTGTTCCCATCTCCAACAGGGCTCAGAAATCCTCAGTACAATACTACAATTGGTTCCACCAAAGACTTTTCACACTCACACTCATTCTATTCTTACCAAAACACTCTGACTTTATACAGGGGACACAGAAATGTGGCAAAGCTGACCTGGAATCACACATCTGGGGGGTGAAGGTGAGGCCGCGCTCTCAAAGGTAGCTGCTGGCCCCAGGTGATATTACCACCCTCTCCCCAGTCTAGCTACCATCTTAGTCACCTTACTCCCTGGGGCAGGACCTGATCTTGTGTGCCTCAGTTTCCATACCAGTACAAGCAGGAATCAGCTAGAACCCAGGAAAGACATGGGAATGGGCAGAGATTATAGATATCAGGGGCTGTTAACTCTCCCTAGGGCCACAGAGGCCAACCTTACCCTCCCCATACACACCCCACTTCTTTCCTTTTTCTGGACACACAGATGATGTAGAAATGCATATGTGTATACACGCCCAGCAGAGCCTGCCAAAGATGCTCCCTGAAGCTAAATGCTCACCCAACAAATCCCACAACAACAGAGAACTATCACATTCAACGAGCAGATGCCCTTGCCACTAACCAGGAAAGACTGAAGATGTGAGGCTCTACAAACTGAAGAATCCCCTATCCCACCAACCTCTTTCCTAGCCTCTGGCAGGGTAGGTGAAGGGCAGGGGAAATAACCCTAAGAGCTCTAACAGACTAGCCTCAACCTCTCTCCTCTGCTGTCTGGGAGAAGTCCTTATGTAACCAATGTAATGTAACCAGTATGTACCCAGATTTATGTGAAGAAGCAAGACGGGAGCCTGAATTATCTTCCTATAGGGTCCTACCATTTGCTTTAGAGACAGCTAAGAACTGCCTACTCCCCAAATAGCTGCTTACCTGCCAGAAGAGCCATAGTAAGTTCTACTAAGGGCACAAAAGGAAGCTTGGTATCTACAGGGAACCTAAAAACAAACCACACAAACATGTGTACACACAGCCGCAGAGGAGACAGGGACCTGGTCTGCTCCACACTACCCTCCTAGTCCAGTGGGAACCCTGGTCCCACTGAGAACAAATCTCCTGAGGATATGAGCCAGGACAAAGGTCTCACCTGCTTGTCAAGCAGCTGTAGTGTGACCTGGTCTGTGGCCCCAACAACCACAACTGGCATATCCTCAGTGGGAGAGACAGGAGAACTCATCCCCCTGGATAGCCTGGTCCCTGAGATGTGTGCTCCTCTGCTTAAGGGTTCTCACTGCAAGGATGAGAAGAACTGAAGGATACAGGGGAGAGAGGGGCTGAAAGAAACTGGTGTACAAGAAATGGCCCGTGGGAATCTTCTTCATTCTGTGGCCTGGTTCAACCTCAAATACCAATGTTCTGACACTGGTTGTATGGCCTAGATAGGGTAGGGTCTTAGCTTTCTTGAGGCCTCAGTTTCCCCATTTATAAAACAGTCAAAATTGATCTCAGATCCATCCCTCCTAGTGCTGATGGTCCATGTTCCAAGACCAAAAGGCCCAGAGGAGTGGGCCTAGCTAATGTTTCTGGGCCTCATCCTGGTAACATGCACAGACCTTGCTGCTCCCCCATGGCTCATGTAGAAACAACCATGTGGCCTCCACTTTGCCCACAGAAGCTAGCACCAGGACCCTGTCAGGGTTAGAGGTTTTTGCTGAGTCAAAGCCACTGGAGGGAGGGAGCAAGGGAGAGATGCAGAGTCACGTTTCCAAGAGGAGGTTATCTGAGCATAGCAGGGACAGAGTGGGCCACTGAGGCTACCACTGAGGCTCAGGTTCCTATGCTCACGAATCCCCAATAAGAGGAGGTGGGAGAGAACTGAGTGCAGCCAATGCATATTGGTTCACTCAGGGGAACCAATGGCAGACAGGCAGCTACCTGGGGAGTAGGCAGTTCTCAGATGTCTCTAAAGCAAATGGTAGGACCCTACAGGAAGATAATCCAGGGGATGGGCCGGGTATGGTAGCTCATGCCTATAATCCCAGCACTTTGGGAGGCCAAGGCAGGTGGACCATGAAGTCAGGAGTTCGAGACCAACCTAGCCAATATGATAAAACCCCATCTCTACTCTCTACTGAAAAAAAAATTAGCCAGGCATGGTGGCACACACCTGTAATCCCAGCTACTCAGGAGGCTGAGGCAGAATTGCTTGAACCTGGCCAGCGGAGGCTGCAGTGAGCTGAGATCGTGCCACTGCACTCCAGCCTAGGTGACAGAGCGAGACTCTGTCAAAAAAAAAAAAGAAGATAATCCAGGGGAACAGAAGGCAGAAAGCCATCTGCCTCAAGACTCCCAACAATAGATGGCCACATGCTCCTACTTGGAGGAGGTAAGGCCCAGAGAAGTCAAGGAACACAGCCAAGGTCATCTGCCAGTTGACAACCAAGCTAAGAAGCTAAGTGTCCTAGGATCATAAAAAGAATGTGTCCTGGCCGGGCACGGTGGCTCATGCCTGTTATCCCAGCACTTGGGGAAGCCAATGCGGGTAGGTCATGAGGGTCAGGAGTTCGAGACCAGCCTGACCAACATGGTGAAACCCCCATCTCTACTAAAATACAAAAATTAGCCCGGCATGGTGGCACAAGACTGTAATCCCAACTACTCAGGAGACCGAGACAGGAGAATCACTCGAACCCAGGAGGCAGAGGCTGCAGTGTGCCAAGATTGTACCACTGCACCCCAGCCTGGGCAACAAGAGTGAAACTCTGTCTCAAAAAAAAAACCAACAACAACAACAAAAAAAATGTGTCCTTTGGACACCTCTGGGTTCCCAGGCCAGCTCTGGCTAATGGCTCTGAGCATGTCATTTCCCTTTCTATGCTTCAATCTTTTCACCTGTCTCATGGGATAATGATCCAAGTTTTGCAAGTGAGCCTGAAGCACCTAGCTGAATGCCTAGCACACAGCAGGGGTCAAGGAAACAGTGCCCTCTACATTTGCAACACCCCCCCACCCCCACTCCAACTCTGCTACACGTTCCTTCCACTATTCAACACAGGGCAGGAAGTCAGCCTGTAGGGCTTCACACTACAGCCTAAGCTGACTGCCATCTGTCCCCATCCAGGCTAGGCTGGAAACGGGGGACAGCAAAAAGCCCGGGGACAAAGTCCCCTTCCCAGGCACATGTACTATGCACTCTGCACCAGGGAAACCTCCAGATAAGGCCTAGAGACCAGGGGCCATGGACTTCTGGGGAGAGGCCACAGACTTCTGAGGTTTTACAGAGAAAAGCCAAAGGCAGCCCAGTCAGGGGAAATGTGTAGTCACAGTGCCGATAAGGAAAGGCCTTCAACCTGCCATGGTCAGCTCTTCCTGTAAGTGGAGGTCCCTTACTGAAGGCCCCAGTGGGAGGAAGGGTCGGGGGTATTTGGGGAGAACAGCTAGACACACACACACACATACACACACACACACGCACGCACGCGCACACACACACTCTCACTCTCTCTCTCTGCTCTTGATAAGAGTTACTACACAAGCCAGGTGCTCACTAGCCAGCCCCAAGGCCTACCCTCAATGACTGCCCAAGACTCAGATGCCTGCTGCATTCTCTGATCCTAACTCCACTGGCAGCCCTGCTTACCCCACATCCAGCCTGAAGTCTCGACACAGGGCCTAGCACCTAACAGGCCCCCATCTATTCTTTCTTTGCCTTCCTTTTGTCCAAGATGCCCCCAAACCCAGCTCTTCCTCTGGGAAACATCCCAGGGAGAACAGAGACTTGAACCAGATGTATAGGAGGGGTGAGCTTTTCCCCAGTCCAACAAAGCCCATTGCCTGGGCCTCTTCTGCCTGGCAGAATAGAGAGGAGATCACTCACTCCACCCTTTCAACAAACACATGTGACTCTGAGGCATCACTGAAAATGGCATCTGGGTTTTACAAATACTACTGTTCCTTGAGGGTCTGCTATATGCGTCAGGCACTAAAGGGATTTACCAAAGCAACTTCATTAAATCATTACAGCATGAGAGTCTTTTAGCCCCATTTTATAGACGAGGAAACAGGCTCAGAAAGAAGAGTTGCTTGCCTAAGGTCATACTGAGAATCAGTGGCGCAGCCAGGGATGGAGCCTGAAACAGTCCAGCCCACCAATAGACATGGGGGTACCCACAGACGGAGAGAACAGCAGACCAAGAAGGAACTCAAAGAGGCACTGAGAATCAACACCATTTCACAGACGGGAAAACCAAGGCCAAGTGTCACAGCAGTTACAGGTCAGGGCCAGAACTAGAAGGTAGGTCTTCTGACTCCCAGCTCAAAGCACCTATCAGAGGGTACTTTTCCTTGGTAGATATCAGAGTATCAAAGGGAGGATCAGGTCACACTCCCAGCTTCCCCTTCACCCTAGCACAGGACCTACAACTATCTATTGGGTCATAGATTCAGAGCCAGAATGGCCTCAAAGATCGAGCTCAGACTGGATAGCAAATGGTATTAAGGCATTATTAATTCTGTTAGGTGCAGTAATGGCATTTTGATTACGTTAAAAAGAAGAAAGTCTGTATCTGCCAGAGAAACATACAGAAATATTTATGAATGAAATGATCCAATGTCAGGGTTTTGCTTTAAAATACTCATTTCAGGGGAGTGAGAAAGAGTGGGTGGGATAGTGATGAAACAAGGCTGGCCATGTGTTGACTATTTTGAAGCTGGATGATGGGTACATGAGGGTTCATCCTTCTTCTTTCGTATAAGTTGAAAAAAAATTATATAAGAAATTTGTAGAGATCTAGGTTCATAGCCCCCATACACACAGATTGAGGAACAGAGACTCACAACACACCAGAGATGGGATCTGGGTATAAACCTAGGGGTCCTACAGCCCAGGGTGACAGCAGTGTGCTATGGTTAAGAGCATGGGCCTCAGACTAATCTAACCCAGACACTGAATCCCAACTCTACTACTTATTTTACTCCAGAAGAGTCACCCCCCAATCTCTGAGCCACTTTTCTCTTCTGACAAATGGAAGCAACAATAGTGCCTACACTCACCTAGCTTAGTGGGGAATCAAAGAGGTTTCCTGTAGCACCTGACAGACCAATGTGTCCCAAAGGATGTTATTTTCTTTATCACTATTCTTGCTATTATTAGTATTAATCCTCCACCACTACAACGTCTCAAGACCCACAGCTAGAGGTCACATATCAACTTGAGGGTGGAGTCTAGAGTCCCTAAAAGATTAGCTAACTGCCTCAGGGGCTATTCCTGATAACTGGGACACTGCTTAGGGGCAGTCCTAGGCCCTTAAGGACTAAGGCAGAGACTCACCTACAGCCCGGAAGAGACAGGCGCCATCCTCCTTCATCTGCTTGATGATGAAGCCCTTCTTGTCTCGTAGGGCCTTTTCAAACCAGTGCTCCTGCTGGAGGGAAGAGGTGGGAGTCAGCAACAGGGAAGACCTGTACTCCCTCCCCAGGGTCCCAACCTTAAGCTCCTGAGAGGCCTAGATCATTGACAGAGAGGACGTTGGGCAAAGTAAAGTTCTCAGCCCTGTTTGACCACTCCATGAACGTGAAGTAGGAGACTCTTTCAGGGAATCAGTTGCTGGGTGAACCTAAGACTTGCTTCCAAAAGGGTCCCAAGTACTGTAACCTGAGTACAGTGGCCCCAACTGCCTTCTGACTTTTGCTGATCCTGAAGGGCCTGGCCCAGGGAGCCACATTCCACCAGACAGCCAGAGACTCAGACCCAGCAAGTGTCTGGGTGGAGAATGTGGCTCTACCTCAAGGAGTTTCATCTAGGAAAGATGTTGAAGAGGACGTGACTGGCAAGAGCCTAGATCCTGAATCTGACAAAGAGTTAGAGGATTCCAAGATATGCTGTATAAGTCACAAGTCTGCAAACAATGCTCTCATCTGTAACTAAACACATTTAACAGATATATATACAAACACGTTTATACACATATATACTTATGTATGTATACGAACACATGTACACAAAATTGGGAAGACTAGACAGCAAAATATCATCCCTAAGTCCTGGTGTTATCAGCAATTTTATTTCACTTTCCCTTTTTTTTGAGACAGTCTTGCTTGCTCTGTCGCCCAGGCTGCAGTGCAGTTGCGTGATCTTGGCTCACTGCAACCTCCACCGCCCAGGTTCAAGCGATTCTCCTGCCTCAGCCTCCCAAGTAGCTGGGACTACACATGCGTGCCACCATGCCCAGCTAATTTTTTGTATTTTTAGTAGAGATGGGGTTTCACCATGTTAGCCAAGATGGTCTTGATCTACTGACCTCATGATCCGCCCACCACGGCCTCCCAAAATGCTGGGATTACAGGCACAAGCCACTGCACCTGGCCCATTTCCCTTTTATAAAGGTATACTAAACCCAAAAAGCTTTGAAAAGCTTTGAAAATCAAAAGTCTTTATCTAACTCATTTGGCATGATAACCTGACCAGAACTGACAAGAATCTATCCCACTTGGGGTGAATATTCAAATATTTCAATGCAGAAAATATTCAAGTGTTTGATTATAAGATACTGCCTCAGACCCTGCTGGAGGTGTTATATAATACAAAGTATATACACCAGATGAGTGTTATAGATTCTGAATTTTTCCTAAATTCCAAAGCACATCTAGCACTGCAAAGGTTCAAGTTAAATGAACCTGTATAAATACATATTTTTGAATTTTAAAAAAATGACCACATAACCTTTTAAAAGATAATTTTCATTTCAAAACAAAACAAACCAGAAGCAGCAGATCAGCCTTTCCTGGGTCCCTCACGCCCTCTGCTGGCTACCAGAAGCAGCCAGCCTGACCCAGCAACAGGGCTACAAACTACAGGATCCCAAGCCTGCTCCCTGGGGACACGGCCCTACCCAGGGATTTATACGATCCAGGGTAACAGAAATCAGACATAGGGGCCCACCTATCCATCAGGCTATTTTTCCCCAGCTCAGGCAAGGGGTGGAACCCATCCCCTAGAAAAGCCAGAGGAGAGGCATTGCTGGCAAAGTTGTAAGCACAAGGTTCAGAAGCAAAGAGCTTTGTGTTCCAACCCCAGCTTCGTCACACTGCTGCCTGATATCAGTCTCAGTTTCCTATGGAATGGGGGATATGTTGATCTACTGGACAGAGCTGTCAACAGGTTCAGAGAAGCATCAGGACCTAAAGATTATTTTTAAATAACGTACCATATACTAGGGGAGGTTGTTGCCAATCACAGAAGCAGACGAGATCAGCACGGAGATTATGTACAACTGAGAAGCCCTCAGAAAGTCCTTCTGAGTAGCTGGACAGGAGGGGATGAAGAGTTGACAAGGGAATACCCAGTCAGCCCCATCATCAGGGCCCATACCCCAGGAAGACATGGCTAGATTTCTAAAGATGACAAAGGCATCTGGAAGCCCTTAATGAGCTTCTATGGGCAGCACAAAGACTCCTGTTTGTACACAACATTCCAGTGGTCCAGGTGCCCCTCCTTGCCCCCGAGCCTGTGGATTAACGCACTCCAGCCAGTTATCCCTAAGTCCATCCTAGCCCCACAGGGTTAGCCATCTCCCAGAGTCATGGGCCTGCCCCAGCCAGGGGTCTCCAGCAGGGATGCTGCAACCGTAACTATAATACCAAACCTGACAGAAGAAAAGCTTCTTAAAAAAGAAGGGAGCACAACTTCCTGCCTGTGGAGAGAGGGGAAAAAAGAGAGAAGAAAAGGAGATCAAACAGGAGAGGGGCTCCTATTATCCAGCCAAGAAAGACTTACCAGGTAGCTACTAAGATCGATCCTGGGCTGGGCAGTGAGGACAGTGAAATGAATCAGATTTAGTCTCTACTCTTGATAAGTTCACAAACTACTTAGCAGAGAGGCAGGGAAACTGGTAACCACCACAAGGTATGAATACGGCTATGAAAAAGGTGAATACCAGGTGTCGTGAAACAGAAAGAGGGGCCCGGTGCGGTGGCTCACGCCTGTAATCCCAGCAATTTGGGAGGTTGAGGCAGGTGGATCACTTGAGGTCAGGAGTTCAACACCAGCCTGGCCAACATGGTGAAATACTGTTTCTACTAAAAAATACAATAAAAAATTAGCTGGGTGTGGTGGTAAACACCTGTAATCCCAGCTACTGAGGAGGCTGAGACAGAAGAATTGCTTGAACCTGGGAGGCAGAGGTTGCAGTGAGCCAGGATCATGCCACTGCACTCCAGTCTGGGTGGGTGACAGAGTGAGGCTGTCTCAAAAAAATGAAAGAAAGAAAAGAAAAGAAAAGAAACAGAGACCTGACCCACCCATTTAGGCAAGCACCTGAGAGGAGGTGCCACCTGAGCAAGGCATTAAAACATCAAGACCTCCAAAAATGCTTGTTAACTGGTTGGGAAATGAAGTCACTTCTGCCACAAAGCACCAGGGATGCCCGGAGCCCAGCAATGAATCCAGTAGAGCTAAAGTTCTGGGTAGTACTAGGCAGGTAAGCAGAGAGGGCCAGGAAGATGAACTCATATTAGCTAAATACCTACCCCACGCCAGATGCAAAGAGTGACCTCATTTAATTGTCCTGACCACAGCCCAGGTGGCAGGAAATATTACCCACACTTTACAAAGGCAGAAAGGAGGCTGGGCGTGATGGCTCACGCCTGTATTCCCAGCACTTTGGGAGGCCAAGGTGGGTGGATCACCTGAAGTCAGGAGTTTGAGGCCAGCCTGGCCAACATGGCGAAACTCCATCTCTACTAAAAATACAAAAAATCAGCTAGGCGTGGTGACGTGTGACTGTGATCCCAGTTCCTCGGGAGGCTGAGGCAAGAGAATCACTTGAACCTGGGAGGCGGAGGGTGCAGTGAGCTGAGATTGAGACTGTGCCATTGCACTCCAGCCAGGCTAGGCAACAGAGCAAGACTCTGTCTCAAAAACAAACACACAAACAAACAAACAAAAAAAACAAAGGCAGAAAGAGAAAGGAGCTGGAGTTTGGATACCAGCAAAGCCTAGTATAGAGACAACAGGGAAGGCTCCCACGAGCCAGAGCATGGAGGACATACCTTGCAGTCCATTCATGAAATATCCTTGTCTCTAAAAATGAAAGAGACCTGAGTAGGCCCCTTGCACAGCGGGGTTTGGGTCCTGGGCCAGCCAAATTGGCATCCAGGCCTGGATCTAGAGGCTGGACTGCTAGCCACCCACTGGCTTTGGCATCAGCAGCCTGAAGAGTTTGGGCTCTGGCCTTTCTTTCTCCCTTTGGGGGTAAAACGTTGCTTAGGAAGGGCTGCTACGATTTGGGGGTAGGGGATAGCTCAGCCATAGATAAGTTTAAGCTCCAACAGTGCCCTTGCCTGAGGAGGTCAAGTCCAGGCTGTGAACCTTGCAAACCCATTGCAGAGCCTGTGGGAAAGTCCCTCCCTATCTCTGAGCCTCCACAAAAAAGCCGAGTAAAGCTCTCTAACACCACAGGATCCCAGGAGCTGAGGCAAAATTCTGTCACCTAGTGGTCTAAAGGCCCAAGTGAAGTTGGAGCAGGCTGTGGAACCCAACTGCCTTGGGTTCCAATCTAGGTCCACCAATTATTAGCCATGTGATGAACTGCTTTGAGCCACAGTTTTCCAATCTGTGAATGGGGACACCAAGCCTCCCAATAATAGGGATGCTGGGCAGACTCAAATGTTAAGGGCTTCCCCTGTAATATCTGAAGGGAAAAGACCACTTAATGAGTTCCCTTCCCTTCCTTGGAAGGGAAAAAAAGCCTCTGTAGTAGGCTGATTAATAGCCACGCAAAGATATCAAACCCTAACACCCCTGGAACATGTAAATGCTACCTTATAATGAAAAACGTAGGGCCAGGTGTGGTGGCTTATGCCTGTAATCCCAGCACTCTGAGAGGCCAAGGCAGGCAGATTGCTTTGAGCTTAGGAGTTCAAGATCAGCCTGGGCAACATGGCGAAATCTCATATCTACAAAAAATACAGGCCAGGCGCAGTGGCTCACACCTGTAATCCCAGCACTTTGGGAGGCTGAGGCAGGTGGATCATTTGTGGTCAGGAGTTCGAGACCAGCCTGGCCAACATGGTGAAACCCCGTCTGTACTAATAATACAAAAATTAGCCAGGCGTGGTAGTAGGCGCCTGTAATTCCAGCTACTCAGGAGGCTGAGGCAGGAGAATTGCTGTAACCTGGGAGGTGGAGGTTGCAGTGAGCCAAGATCACACCACGGCACTCCAGCCTGGGCGACAGAACGAGACCCCATCTCAAAAAAAAAAATAAAAATAAAAAATTAGCCGGGCATGATGGCTCACACCTGTGGTCCCAGCTACTTGGGAGGCTGAGGCTGGAGGATCACTTGAGTCCAGGAAGTGGAAGTTGCAGTGAGCCAAGACTGCGCCATTGCACTCCAGCCTGGGTGACAGAGTAAGACCCTGTCAGAAGAGGGAAAGGAAGGGGAAGGGGAAGGGGAAGGGGAAGGGGAAGGGGAGGGGGAGGTGTTTGCAGATCTAATTAACTTACATTACTAAATCTGGAGATGGGGGGTTATCTTGGAGTATCAGCTAGGACCTGAATGCAATTACAAGTGTCCTTATAAAAGAGAGACAGAGGGAAATTTAATAAGAACAGAAGAGGAAACCACATATACAGAGAAGGCGATGGTGAAGATGGAGGCAGAGATTGGAATGATGCAGCCATAACATAAACCAAGGAATGCTGACAGCCGTGAGAGGTTAGAAAAGGTCTGAATTCTCCTTGAGAGCTTCCAGGAGTATGGTCCTGCCAACATTTTGATTTGGATATAGTGAAACTAATTTTGGACTTCTGGCCTCCAGAACTGTGAGAGAATAAAATTCTGCTGTATTTTTTGTTTGTGTTTTTGGGATGGAGTCTCGCTGTGTTGCCCAGGCTGGAGTACAATGGCAGGATCTTGGCTCACTGCAAACTCTGCCTCCTGGGTTCAAGCAATTCTCTGCCTCAGCCTCCCAAGTAGCTAGGATTACAAGCGCTGTCACCATGCCTGGCTAATTTTTGTATTTTTAGTAGAGATGGGGGTTTTACCATCTTGGCCAGGCTGGTCTTGAACACCTGACTTCATTATCCACCCGCCTTGGCCTCCCAAAGTGCTGGGATTACAGGGGTGGGCCACCGTGCCCAGCCAACTTCTGTTGTTTTAAACTGCCCAGTCTGTGGTAATATCACAGCAGCCACAGGAAACTAACATACCCACATTGGTAGCACTCCTTGGTGTCTGAGCCGTAGGGCCTCACGGCTGTGAGACAACATGGCATGGATCCCACTCTTCAGGGTCCACCTACCTAGCATCCTCCAGGGTAAGAAGTTAGAATTAAGGCAGCAGGGCCCTGGAATCTCCCTCTCAGCCTGGGAAGCTACTGATTCTGCCTATGGATGGATGGGCTGCCACTGAAGTGGGGAGAGGACAAAAGATGGCACCAGCAGTGGCAGCTCATGGACAGATGTCTTCCCAGAGCCCATGGCCAAGAGATACTTAGTATTCTGGGATTCACAGTTCTGTCTCAGCAGCCCTGGTGCCAAGACCACCCCCTCCAGCAAAGCACCCAGGAACACTAGCCTGGCTCCATGGACAAAACACAGGCAACCCATCCAAAGAGAAACATAGACACACTGCGCTCTAAGGACCAACACGACCCCTCCAGGGCAGAAGGGACAAAGAGCAAGGCCCCAACCTTTGGCTAGGTCACTGAGAGGAGGGGGACTAAAAACCCCCAAGATTGGCCGGGCATGGTGGCTCACATCTGTAATCCCAGCACTTTGGGAGGTCGGGGAGGGTGGATCACCTGAGGTCAGGAGTTCAAGACCAGCTTTGTCAACATGGTGAAACCCCATCTCTAAAAATATACAAAAATTAGCCAGGCATGGTGTCAGAGGCCTGTAATCCCAGCTACTCGGGAGGCTCAGGCAGGAGAATCGCTTGAACCCGGGA
>NW_016107345.1:10558524-10576835 GCF_001604975.1 Cebus imitator
TGGTGTGATCCTTGTTCACTGCAACCTCCACCTCCCAGGTTTAAGCGGCTGTCCTGCCTCAGCCTCCCAAGTAGCTGTAACTACAGGTGCGTGCCACCACGCCCAGCAAATTTTTGTATTTTTAGTAAAGACAGGGTTTCACTATGATGGCCAGGCTAGTCTTGAACTCCCGACCTCAGATGATCCACTTGCCTCTCAAAGTGCTGGGATTACAGGCATGAGCCACCATGCCCAGCCCTTTTTTTTTGTTTTTTTAAATAAAGATGAAGTCTCACTATGTTGCCCAAGCAGGTCTTGAACTCCAGGGCTCAAGTGATCCTCTTGCTTCAGCCTCTCAGGTAGCTGGGTCTACAAGCACACAGCACTATGCCCAGCTTACTCCTATGTTCTTGTGAAGACAAGTATAAGGGAGGGACTGCAAGGGGTGTAAAGAGGTGTTTCTGAGTTACAATGGCAGCACAAGATGTCCCTTCTCTTTGCACCTGGAACCAGGGATGTATATCAAGCGGGGGGGAGTAAGGAGGTGTTTTTGAGTTCTCATGCCAGCACAGGATGTTCTTCCTCTGTCCCTGGGACCAGTGATGTATCGCTCCCTGCTTCTGCGGGAGGAGAGAAACTACCTTACCAGGGAGAGAAGAAATAACTGGTCCTGACCCTTGAGTACGGATGGCTTATCGTGCCAGAATGATGAGAGGAAGGGAACAAGAACGAGGGGCTCAAGACAAGGCTTGGGGCCCCTGTGAATTACAGAAAGATTACCTGAGCCAAAGGGAAAAGGAATGTGGGAGGAGAGTTTCTCCAGAGTGGCAATGTCCCAAACCCCTTTCCTGTCTCTGGGAAGAAAAAAGCTTGTCAAAAGCAGTTCAGAACTTATTACATGACCTAGAGGTGAGAAGCAAGCATAGCTGAGTCAGGGAGAGACTCGGGATCACTCCTGGTTTCAGAGGGGAGGCTCCACACTCCATATCCCGAGGACCTGACAATCTTCTCACAGAAAGTAGGAGGACCCTCTTGGCCCTGGCCACAAGGGGGTTCAGAATATGGGGTTCATATGACCCTGAAGAGCATCCAGGTCCATCTATCCAATGGGAGAGGTTGACCTCACATTCCTCTCCCCGGACAGAAAGGATTGCCTAGTGTGGTAGGAGAGCCTCATGCCCAAGTGGGAGCCAGGCCCCAGTCCCTAAGGCAAAGGATCTCTTGTCCCAGAGCAAAAGTTTGGCCCCAGACTCTTTTCCTCAGAATCGTACCCTATTCATATCCCCAAGGGGAGTTGGAATCTGAGGCCCAAGTCCCCGAGGCAGGAAATCTTATGTCCCTAAATGACCCCTATGACTGGGGTGTAATGTATGTTGTCTGAGGTGAGGTGACAGTACCCTCAGGGCAGTTTTAGAAATCAGCTCCTAAGGTGGGGAACAGGCCTTCACACACCTGAGGTAGGATTCAAACCCTTGGGGGTAGACTCAGGACCCTGTTCCACAGGGATCCTTTATCCATGCCCCAAGGAAAGGGTCTCAGGGGTCAGGTCTGGGGGAGGAGTCCTCCTGTTTCTCAGCAGTACATCTCAAGTTTCTTGAGAAGGAAGCTCAGACCTTACCTCTAGACACAGAAGTCACCAGGGTATGTATGAATCTCCTGTTCCTGAAGGAAAGCTCTAGTGTCCTTGGTAGAGTGGCTCTCAGGCCCTTAACGGTAGGCAGAGATCCACAGGGAGGCCCCAGACATCATCTCTGGAATCCTATGTTGCCCATGTCCCCTGAGTAGTCGTCTCAGGCTCAAGTTCTCAAGACATGGGTCGTTATGTCTCTGACAAGAAGCTTAGGCCCAAGGGGGAAGGGCCTCAAACCACTGTTACAGAGAAGAAGATGGGATATTGTATCCCCAAGGTATGTTTCAGTCCCTTATAACTGGGGTAAAAGGGTCATATATCCTTGTGGAATGGGGAGTCTGAACCCCCAAAACCACTCAGATACCAGTCTCAAGAAGAAGGGTCTCCTAAAGACTTCACCTTTACAGCAGGACACCAGGCCCCTGAAGAGGCCTCAGACTTGGTCCCTAAAAACCTCAGTCGATAAGAAGGTAGATCTTAGGCCCTAGGATCCAACGCTCTGAGTCTCATTCTCCTGAAGAAGCTTCAGGCCCTTGGTGGGAGGTGGGGGCGTTGAGCGCCCATCTCTTCTTACAGGAAGCTTAGTATTCTGAAGAGAGGTTCAGGCCCTTGTCTCCAAAGAGGTAGGTTGCAGGCCACTGATAGAAAATGCAGACCTTTGTCACTCAGAAAGGGGATGAGTCTCATGTACTCAAGTAAAGCTGCTGGTCCTTGGGTGTTGGTTTTGGCCCCTGTCCCCAAGGGCAAGGGAATCATATCTTCCTGCAAAAAGCCTTATATCCCTGGAAAAAGCTTAGAAGATCTCTCTCCTTAAAGAGGGCGTTATGTGTTTATCAGGACATTGATTCTAGAGGGACTCTCAGGCCCCTGAAGAGAGTTAGGACCCTTGAGCTCTCAGGTCTGGCTATTCAGTGGTCCTGTGTTCTATTACTCAGCAAAGCGGAGAGGCTGGTCCTATATGCAGAGTGTCTCAGACTCTTGAAGGGGCTTAGGCTCCTTGGCGATGTTCATACCCCATCTCTGAGGTCTCCACTTTGATTTCCCTGGAGGGCTAATCTCAAACTTCTGTCCCAGAGAAAAAGAGCTCTTAAGCCACTGAACACAGACCTAGGTCTCTTGGGAAACCTGAGACTCCTGTTCAAGAGGGGCGCGATCCTACCTGTGTCTCTTGGAGAATTCCCACCTATTGGCCCTACAAGATGAGGTCCCAGGAACTGGAATGACGACTACAGACCCTAAAAGAGGCCTCGGATCCCACCTTTAAGTCTGCCACTTCATCGTGGGCCTCGGGCCCCAAATCCCTAGAGGAGAGGAAAGAAGGTGTCTCACACCCCTACCACGAGAGAAGACTGTCAGGCCCAGTGAAAAGGCCTAGATCCCTTGGGGCGATCTCAAACAGCCTTCCAGTATTTTCACAGTGTGGGGGTCCCATCTACCGTAGCCGCCCACCCATCACCCCACAGCTCTTACCTGCTCGACAGTGGCAGGGTCCATAGCCTCGATGCGTGCTGCAGCAGCCTCATACTCGTCCTCACTGTTGTAGCCTGCGCCGACCTCCTCACGCTCGGGACTACCCCCGCCAACCGCGCCAACCCCGGGAGCTTGACGTCGCCGCTTGCTGTGCCCAGGCCCGGAGCAGCAGCCGCCCACGCCTACGGCACCACCCACACCCACCACCACGCCCGCGGCACCCACACCCGCCGCCGCTGCGCCCAGCGCGTCACCGGGCCCGCCGCCGGGCCCACCTGGGCCCCCGCAAGGAGGTGGAGAAGCCTGTTGTGGCCGGGGCCCCGCCACTGCACCAGGCGGCACGGCCAGCGCCCAGCGGTGAAGAGCGCCCGGTGGTCCTGGTAGCGGGCCTTGAGGCGGTGGCGAAGCTCGAGGACGGGCCCCCACCACGCCGGAGTCACGGTCGCGATCGCCGCCGCCCACGCCCGCGCCGCCGCCGCCCACGCCCACGCCCCCGCCGCGCCGCGGCGCCGGGGGCAGCGGCCCGGGCGGCGGCGGCTCGTTGGCAGGGTCGGCGTCGGGAGGCGGCGGCTTCTTTTTGGGGAGTATAGTCATGGCTGCACCGCCGAGTACCCCCCAGCAAACCCGGCGCAGAGCACGCCGGGAGAGAACCCGGATGAGGGGGCTAGTGTAGTGCGCGAAGCACGACGGGAACGGCGAGACCCGGATAAAGAGATCGCGGCACCGGTCCGAGAACCCGCGGCAGCAGCGGCGGCGGCGGCGGCGGCGGCGGCGACGGCGGCTGCGGCGGCGGCGGCGACGGCGCGCGGGTCACGCCGGGAGGAGAACCCGTATGTGAAGTCCAAGATGAAGGCAGTGCGGCGAGTTTGTCGTAGCCTTCTCTCCAAGTCTACCAAGTTTATTGCTACGCTTGTTCCGGCCTTCTGCTTCAAAGGAAACAGAACCAAAACAAGCACCTCTTCACTCCGCCCCCTCGCAGGTTCTTGCACTACCGGGTGGGGCCCCGGGGCGCTGCGCACGCGCTCCAGGGCACAGCCCCGCCCCTCGCTCGGAAGTACGTGGGCAAAATCGTCGCCGCCGCCACAACAATTGCTAACACCAACCAATTGAGCAGCTACGTGAATCCTCGACGAAGCCCACGGGCCAATCAGAGACGAGTGCTTGCCCTCCGGTGCCCTCCGTCTCAAATTTCAAAGTCGACACCCTCGTTCCCAGCTTTTCCCCCTGTTGGTCCCGTCTTGCTCTTTACTTTTCTCCCCGAAGCTCTGACTCGCAGGCGTCGTTACTGCGGACGGACAGCGTGGCCTGTTCCACGTACGAAAGGAAAAACGCCTCCCCTCCAGGCTTCCAACTTGAACGCTGTCAGACGGACTGACAGGAAAACATCAACAGTCCAGAGCATAGCATTCCTCTCGAGCGTCACTTCCGATCCCACCCACCTGCAAATACCCTTCCGGGGGAGGTGGACACCGCTTCACCCCGGCAACAGCTTAAGTTCTGCGGTGATTGGTTAAGAGACGCCGTCACTCCCGTCATACCGACCAACCTGGGGACCGACAGGCACCGTGGGGACAGTGGTAGTTTGGGAAACAGACACGCCTTCTCTGGCGACACAGCACTCTCGCCCTCGCGGTGACCTCCCCGCCCCTATGGCTAGTGCGCAGGCGCGCCTCAGCCTTTTTTTTTTTTTATCTAATTGAGACGAGGGTCTCACTCTGTCGCCCAGGCTGGAATGCAGTGGCGCGATCGTAGCTCACTGTAGACTCCAACTCCCAGGTTCAAGCGATTCTCCTGCCTCAGCCTCCCGAATAGCTGGGACCACAGGCGCACACCACCACGCCCGGCTAATTTTTTTTTTTTCCACTTTTTTTGTAGGGACAGTCTCGCTAGGTTGCCAGGCTGATCTAGAGCTCCTGGGCTCAAAGGATCCTCCCGCCTCAGCTTCCCAGAGTGCTGGGACAAGGCATGAGTCACTGTGCCTGGCCAAGCCTAGCCTTTTTCTAAAACTAAGTTTGCCTGGGTCGATCGAGGTTAATGAACCGTCTGTCACCAGTCAGCGTCTCGCAATGGGGTTGGCAAAATCCCTGCTATTGAGTGGCTGGAGAGCTACACACTAATCCTAGCTCTGCCCTTCCTGTCTGAGTGATCTTTGGCAAGTCATTTAGCACCCACTCCGCCCTCAATTTTTTTTTTTTTTGAGACAGAGTCTTCCTCTGTCACCAGGCTGGAGTGCAGTGGTGCGATCTCAGCTCACTGCACCCCGCCTCCCGGGTTCAAAGGTCCCCCTGCCTCAGCTTCCCGAGTAGCTTGGACTACAGGTTCACACCACCACGCCCGACTAATTTTTTGTATTTTAGTACAGATGGAGTTTCACTATGTTGGCCAGGATGGTCTCGATCTCCTGACCTCGTGATCCGTCCGCCTCGGCCTCCCAAAGTGCTGGGATTACAGGCGAGAGCCACCACGCTCGGCCTGTTGTTTACTTTTTTAATGGAACGCTTCACGAATTCGCGTGTCATCCTTTCACATGGTGCCATGCTAATCTTCTCTGTATCGTTTTAATTTTAGTATATGTGCTGGGAAGCGAGCACCCATCCTCAATTTCCACACTATAATAAATTGGCAATGATAATTCCAATCTGAGGATCAGAGATTAATGCTTGTAAAGGGCCTGGTGCTGTGCCCACCACATAGGAAGTGTTCAATAAAGTAGTCTGCATGGTGGTGCTGTGGAAGAACCCCAGGCTTTGGAGCCAGAAAGACCTCAGTTCCAGGCACAGATGGACCATTACCAACTAAGACCTTGAGGAACTCATTGTGTTGCTTTTGGGATTACCCATGTTTAAAACAGGAATGATAATGCCTGCCCATACTATCTCAGGGAATGGTTATGGGGTTCAGATGAGCTGATGAACCAAGAAGGTATTTAGAGTTCACTTCCAGTCTTAGGAGACAAGCCATACAACAGGTTGACTGAAAGAGACCATGGGAAAGCTGTTTTGAATAGGGCTTTGATTCCCTTCAGATACTAACCCTAGTTGAAGTTCTTCCCTGAAAGGCATTAAGTAATAAATGGGCTCTAGTAGTGTTTTCTGCTCATGAGACTTAATGGGAGGAGGGGACTTTCATGTTTACCGGACCTGTTGTGTTCAGGGCTCTGTGCCAAACACCTATGCACATCATATTGAATCTTCTCATGATCATCTCACTCCAGCCCCACATATTCCATTCACTACACATCTAAAACTGAACTCATGATAGTAACCATGGCTACCTTTCACCAAGTACTTACTATGTACCTAGCACTGAGTGCTAACAGCTTTGAGGTTCCCTTTACCAGGGAATAGTACTCCCATCCAGCCACTGCTCAAGCCATAACCTGGGGGTCAACCTTGACTGCTCCCTCTTCCTCAACTCCCACATGCCTGTCAATCCCAAGTCCTGCCAATTCTACCTCCCAAATCTCTAGATTCTCCAATTCTACTGCCACTACTCTGGTCCAAGCCACTGTCACCTGCCACCTGGACTACTATGAAAGCCTCCTCCCTACTTTTCTTCCTTCCAGGACTGTTTATATCCACTCTTCACAGACAGAATGATCCTTCTGAAACAAACTTCATTATGACTTTTCTGTTTAAAAGCCTTTAGAGGTCCCCACTATCCTGAGGATGAAGTTCAAAATTTGCGTCATAGCTTCCAATGCCTTTTGTTATTTGGCCTACCTCTCCATCCTTTCTCTCCTCACAGCCTCGCACTCTCCTCCCTAGCTGGACTGAACTACTTTCAGTTCCCCAAAGGCCTGAGCTCACTCTCTAACCTCCAGGTCATTGCACATGCTGTTTCCTCTGCCTAGAACATTGCATCCTTTCATTTGCTGCCTGGCTAACTCCAACTTATTCCTTGTGTGTTGGCCAGGTTAGGTTCTCCTGCCATCTGCATGCTTCTATAACACCTGGATCTTAGTTCTGCCACACCATGTTGTAATGACTTAATTGTCTGCCTTCCATGCTCAACTCTACATCAGAGACAATGTCTACTTTGCCCATCTTTGTATCCCTAGGGCTGGCACATGATGGAAGTTAATAAATATTTGGTGACTAAATAAATTATCCCTGTTTCGCAGATTAGCAACCTGAGGCAAGAGAAGGTAAATGAGTCTCTCACCCAGGGATTGGAACCCAGGTCAACCTGAATCCATGGTCTGTTTGCTCAGTGCTCTACAGAACTCAGCCACACACTAGCCTGGTATAGCCAGTAGCCCAGAAGAGAGAATGTAGGGGGTGCCCACAAGGAAGGGAAATTTACCAAACCAAGAGATGCTTTTATTAGGGTTAAATTCAGAGTTGTTTGCTATCAGGAAGCCTGGGTTTAAGTCTCCTCTAACCAACTTATGTGTTTCTCTGGGTCTCAGTTTCCCCATCTGTGAATGAGTAGACTGGAGCAGATGATATCCAAGGAGGAATGTCTCAGGACCCCCTGGCCTTCCTCACTGACTGTAGATGGACTCTTCAAACCATGTTCTTTCATTACTCCTGGATCCCCATCTTCCAGAATATATCACCAACCATCCATCTCCCATACCTTGACCCATACCAGCCCTTCTCCTAGCTAAAAGGGATCAAAATCAGAGTGTTTTCAACCCCTCCAGCCCAACCCAGCCCCCAAACCCACAGAGCCAGGAGATAGTCCTTATCTCTCCTCTCAGGTTTTATTGACTGATGGAAACTACATCTTTGTCAGCCGCCAGCTCCATGGGGACAGTGCTGGGGACAGGGAACCTGAGATGATGCCAGATTTCAGCCTGAGAGCAGAGTTCTGGAAGGTGACTTGAGGGAGAAGAAAGGAGTATGTGAAAAGGAATTGTAAGAGAGGAGGAGGAGATCAAGAAGTTCTTCCTGTCTCCTATAACTCCCAAGTTCAGGAACATCCCAGGCCTGAGCCCCTGATGCTTCTGGACCCTTGCCCAAGAACAAGGAATCAGCCCATGATCTCCAGACACCGCCCAGCTCTTGCTGGCTGCCAGGCTCTTATCTCAGCCAGTCCAGACTCCAGCCCAACCCAGGAAGGAAGCAAACCAGAGGAGAAGAGAGGAGGAAGGGTAGTTAGAGGTGGCCCCCTGATTAGGGCAGATGTAAATGCTGCAGCAAACTGGTCAGAGGCTTTGCATAATGACACGGCAGCAGCTGCTATTGCTAGAGTTTGCTGTGGGCCCAGCAGAGGATAGAGTTGCAGGGTCCCATTTCCAGCAGCCAGGGAAGGGGATGGTGAAGTTTGTGCTATCTGTGTGTTGGGAGAGGCAGCCTGACCCCTCAGGCAAGGCCTGGGGATGGCAGATCACTGCAGAGGCCACAGCCCATGAAGCCTGTGTTTGCATTCCAAGCTTCAGAATCTGGGAATTGTTGGGCTAGATGGAGGGTGAGGACCTCGCTTAGAGGCCAGATCAGAGGTGAGGGTTCTCTTCTCTGAACCTCCAAAGCTCCATGTCCCAGCTGGAGGGAGAAGGAAATCTCAACTCTCCTTCTTAGGCCAGAGCTCAGATGTTGGATCAAAGCTTTACCTTCGACTGAGAGCCCGAGGGGAGGAGCATGCAGGAGTCCAGCTGGGAGAGAGGAGCCATTCCCAGTGTGCTGGGACAAGGAGGCCAGGGGCCTGTGGAAGCCCACTGCTTCAGCTACCACAAGGAAAAATGTCTGGGATGGGGGGAAGTTTCCCATTCCCTGGCTACTTCCCCACCATGTGTACCATTTCACAAAACTCCATTGCATAGTTCTCAGTGGGGGGGCAGAAGGGGTCCCCAAGCCTGCACCTCTCTGCCTCCCAAAAATATGGCTTTGGAAAGGAGTCCCCAGAAATGAAGAGGGCCCTCTGAATAGGCAGGCCTACCCCTCACAGGGATGAGATCTTGACAGTTTCGGGGAAGAGGCAAGGGGTACCCAGGCTGGAGTTCCTGAGGGTGCTGCTGGCCCTGCCGCCACCGCCAGGGGAGGAAGGTTGGCTCTCATCTGGAGTGTTGGCAGGGGGGGTAGGGATACTGATAATGGCAGCCACGAAGTCCCGGCTGTCACAGTTCAGGTCAAGGCTGTCATGGGGCTTGGCATTGAGGCTTGAGCGGCTGTGGACAAGGGTGGAGAAGGAAGTCTCTTAAAAAGTTATCTTAGGCCGGGCACGATGGCTTACATCTGCAATCCCAGCACTTTGGGAGGCCAAAGCGGGTGGATCACCTGAGATCAGGAGTTCAAGACCAGCCTGACCAACATGTGAAAACACCGTCTCTCCTAAATACAAAAAATTAGCCAGGCATGGTGGCACATGCCTGTAAACCCAGCTACTTGGGAGACTAAGGTGAGAGGATCACTTGAACCCAGGAGGTGGAAGCTGCAGTGAGCTGAGATCACACCATTGCACTCCAGTCTGGGTGACAGTGAGACTCCGTCTCAAAACAAAACAAAAAAATACATGAAGAATGAGTTCCAGACAAGATAAACCCAAGCTCCCAGCATGGAGGGGTTTGGGTTCGAGCGTAACTTGCTAGGCCTGGAATCATGAAATCTCAAAACCGCTGGTGCAAGCTCTGAGCTTCCCCAGGCATGGCTAGCAGATAGGAGGGCTGCTTACCTCTGAGGGGCAGGGCTCCTGTGCAGCCCTGCCAGCATGTCCAGCTCCTGCATGCTGCCACGGCTGACTGAGGCAGTGGAGTTGGCAAGGCGGATGGCACGGCGCTTGGCCCTGCGAGGGCAGCAAGAAGATAGCAGGCTGCCGGGCCTCGTTGGCTGGGAAGACACAGAGGTGCTGCGGCTGGTGCGGCCACCCAGCGAGACAGCTCCCAGGGCTTCACTGAAGGTAAGCTCGTCTGTGAACTCATGGCACTGTGGGCAGAAGGGAGGCAGAGTCACGGGGCATCCCATGGGAGCTGATCTCACTGTCAAGCCTTTGCTCAGGCTGTTTTCTCCTTTCTGGAAATTGCTTCTCTTCCCTTCCCTTGCCCATCCTTCAAGGCTTGGCTCTCCTGTAGCCTCTTCCAGGAAGCTCTGTGTGATTTCCACAATTTGTAGTGAGCCTCCCATCCAAGGGAGAGAGCTGGCATGGCCACGGAGGGACCCCCTATATTCTGCTATACCACCTCACATTAGGCCTTACCGTTGTCTTCTCCAGACAGTGCAGCAAGTGGTGATGTTGCTGTTCGAAGGCAGAACGGTTCCTGACACACAGAGCCTGTTCCTCACCACTGCCGCTGTCCTGGAGTGGATGGAACAGAGCGATAAGGGCAGCACCTTCCTCCCACTGTCATGGCTCACCCTAACCCCAGTCCAGACCCCAACCCACCTCAAGGCCCCCATTCTGCTTGTACTGCAGGAAGGCATTAGTGGTACCACTCTTTGCCAATCGGATCCTTGCCAAGCGCACCTTCTGCAGAGAGAGGAGATAAAGGGTCAGGGGGTAGGCCCCAAAGTAGACTGGCTTGGGGTGTGGACAGTAGGAGGTGCTCAGATGGGAAATGTGGTTACCTGCTGTGCTCGGCGCTTGTCAGCCCGCTGGTTCTGGTGGTAGATGCGGCTAAAGTTGGACACAATGACTGGCACAGGCAGGGCAATGACCAAGACGCCACTGAGTGAGCAGATGGACCCGAAAATCTTGCCAGCAATGGTGCTGGGCACCATGTCTCCGTAGCTGGAGCGAGGGGAGGTAGGTCAAGGTCAGGAAAAGTGCCCATCTACCTCTCAGTCCCCCACTCCATCCCATCTAACCCAGACTAGCTCTGTGACCCTGGTCAGGCACTCAAACCTTCTGAGTGCCTTGGTTTCTTGCTCTGTAAAATGTCAGGGGGCCAAATGAGAAATGGGCCTGGCCCTCAGCCCCTACCATCTGCTGCCCCTGTCCAAGCTATACACCAAGCACCTGAGTCAGCTGGAAATCTATGAAAACCAAGCAGAGGGGAGCATGAAGAATTCACAGGCAGTGAACACAGCCTCCTGGGGAGAGAGTCCCAGCACCACAGGCGAGCCGAAGGGCTTTAAGTCCTGGGAGGAGTGTTCTGTTGGTTTTGGCTGCTTCTGTCTTACCTGGTCTAGGTAGGACCCCTTCTCATTCCCCTATAGGGGAATCCTTGATAACTGTCCACATATGACAAAACAGGGAGGAGCCTTGAAACCCCCCTGCCTTTCTCCATGCCACCCACCTCCCATAGAGATAGAGCAGAGTCAGCCTTACTAACTTGTTCACAGAGTGTTCCCCTGAAGATCAGGGAGGTTCTGTAACTGACTCGCCAAAGATCACACTGCATACTTTTGTTCTGATCGCAGAACCAATCAGAATTCCTCCACAGAAACACAGTCTCTGCAGTCTTCAGCCTCTAAGCCCTTTTTCAGGCTGTGCCCTAGGATGGCTGTTCCTTATTTCTGTATTTTGACTCATTTTAAGCATGCAGGACTCTGCTCAAAAGTCTCTCCAACTTGGCCATTGCTTGCTCTGTGATGTGTCATCTCAGACCGTGTCCTCAACTATGAGACACGGGCAGCCATCCACCCTCACAGAGTTGTTGTGAGGACTAGAATAGTAAAAGCCATCAAAATACTCAGTTCCAGCCCACTGTAAGCACTTAGTATTTGTCGGTCTGATCCTGGGCCTCCAACCAGAATTAATATCTACTCTTTAGAAACCCCATATCAATTTTTTTTGTACTTCTATGAAGGCACTGAACAAACCCAATTCATTCAGTCATTCCTTCAATGAACACTGAGCACCAATTGTATACTCAATCCCAGTGATAGAAACTTAGAGAAGGATCACAGCATCTGCCCTAGACAATATCTTTAGAAAGCTCATGAGTTCGATGATTCCATTTGATACTTTTATCCCAACTGTTTCTTCTGCAGGGATCGACAAAAGAAAAAAAAAAAATGCTGAAAACATCTTGTTCTGGGAAACATCCAGGAATCACAAAGGCACAGAAGTCGTGCCCCATACAGCAGACAATTCTAGAAGGTTGGGAGACATGGGTCCCCAAAACAGAAAAAGAGGTGCTAGAAAGCCAACACCTATGTATCCTGCACCAGAAACATTCAGAGAACTTTCACAACTGTGATGCCATTGAATCCTCTCTAGATGATGAAGGGATCAGCATTTCCCATTTTACAGAGGGGAAAACTGAGGCCACAAGAAAATGACATCAACAGAAAGACAGCAGCTAAGATAATCCTTGAACCCCAGTCTCCTGACCTAGAAAATTAAGGTATTGTCAGAGCTGGGAGGGATCTGAAGAATAAGTCAAGCTCCCTCAGTTTATACAGATGAGCAAACTGAAGCCCAAAAGGAGAAAGAGGCCAGGCACTGTGGCTCACGCCTGTAATCCCAGCACTTTGAGAGGCCAAGGTGAGTGGATCACCTGAGGTCAGGAGTTGGAGACCAGCCTGGCCAACATGGTGAAACCCCATCTCTACCAAAAATACAAAAATCTGCTGGGCGTGATGGCATGTACCTGTAACCTGAGCTACTTGGGAATCTGAGGCAGGAGAATCACTTGAACCTGGGAGGCACAGGTTGCAGTGAGCTGAGATCTTGCCACTGCACTCTGGCCTGGGTGATAGAGTAAAACTCTGTCTCAAAAAAAANAAAAGAAAGAAAGAAAGAAAGAAAAAGAAAGAAAAGAAAAGAAAAGAAAGAAAGAAAGAAAGAAAGAAAGAAAAGAAAGGAAAGAAAGAAAGAAAGAGATCATTCCTTTAAACTTCCTAATTTTGCAGAAAGGGTGAATGTAATTGATTGGGCAGCCCCCAACACAGAGTCCACACTCACCCAAGTGTGGTCATGGTGACAATGGTATACCAGAAGGCCGCAGGGATGCTTGTAAAGTTGGTCTTGTTTGTGCCCTTCTCGGCATAAAACATGACAGTGGCAAAGATGATGATGGCCATGGTTAGGGAAAAGAGGAGAAAGCCCAGCTCAGAGGCACAGCTCTTAAGTGTATAGCCCAGAATCCTCAAGCCCTGTGAGTGCCTGGAAAACTTGAAGATGCGGAACACTCGGAACACACGCAGAGTGACAAAGGCGCCTGAGACATCGTCATTCTTGGGCACCAAAAGCCCAATGTAGTAGGGCAGGATGGCCACCACGTCTATGAGGCTCATGACACTCCGCAGGAAGCGGCAACGGCTGGGGGCGGCAAACAGCCGCAAGAGGTATTCACCTGTGAATATGAGTACACAGGCTGTGTCCATGCAGAAAAAGGCCTGTGGGAAGCGCTCGCCACAGGGCTGCTCCCTCGAGGACCTGCGTGCAGAGCCGCGGCATGGGATGGTCTCCACCACATTGGCGATGACCGACACAGCGATGAAGAAGCCGGTCACATAGTAGAAAACGAGGGCTGCAGTGCTCGTGTGTGGATTCTCAAAGGCCCGCCACAGTCGCTGCCTCAGGGAGCTGCCCGCTGGCAGGGCTGGGCCATCCCCGGTCTGCTCGGCCTCCTCGTCCTCTGCCAGGCGCTCGGCGTTCTCCTTCTTTCGGTCCCGATACTCTTCAAGGCAGCAGTCACCGACTAACTCGGGGACCAGGCCATAGAAGGCCAGCTCTTCATCGAAGGCCTGGATGCACTCCTGTCGTGGGCAGTGGAGCCGTCCTGTTCGGTAAAAGTTCAGCACGTGGCGGAACATGTCCGGGTCGCGATCAAAGAAGTACTCGCCTGAGTCAGCATCATAGAAGAATTCCTTCTCTGAGCTGCCCAGCAAGGTATCTGGGTAGCGGTCCAGCGTATTCTTCCAGGTCTCAAAGCGCCGTCCACTCACATTCACCACCAGAACCTCATCTCCTCGAGATGCCTTCACCCCCGGGGCCGGGGGCAGGGGCTGCTGGGCCAGGGGCAGCCAGCCCACCGCCGCCGCCCGAGCAAAAGGCAGCCACGTGGCCAGGCCTGCCGCCATTGTGCCACTCCCCAAGCCCAGGGAGACTTAGCAGGGGTGGCGTTTAGGAGAATGTGGCTGTCTCCAGGATGGTGGGGGCTTGGAGATGCCTTGAGCCACCAGAACAAGGAAACTGGGGGTGTCTAGAGAGGCCAAGAGGAACCAGGAGGAAGAACTAGAGAGATAGGCAGGAGCTTGAGGGACATTTACAGGGCCTAGGAAGGGCCTGGGCAATGTCCTGAGGGACTAAGAAGGGACTTGGGGATTTGAAGAGCAGAAAAAGGGTGTGGGGATGGGGCCAAGAAGGAGCTGAGGGAGGGTTTAGAGACACTGAGATGATTATAATGGAATCAGCCTGTGCCTAAGAGGTGTCTGGGGGGCGTCTAGAGGAGCCAAGACACATGTGGGGAGTTGTCTACACTCTCGAGTCTCAGGGAAGGCAGAAGGGCCTGGAACTCCTTTGCAGGGCTGGAGAGGAGACTGGGGCATCCAGAGGGATAGAAATGGGACCTGAGGTGCTTGAAAGAGGCTAAGAGTGCCTGGAAGTGGGGGTTCTAGAGGGGCTGAGACAGGTGAGGAGGGCTGCCCACACCCTCAAGACTTCTAGGGGAAGCATAAGACAGTTGGAGCCCCCTCATGAATCTGGAAAGGGAGCTGGTGCATCTCGAGGGGTGGGTGTGGAGCCAGGAGGTTGTAAAGAGGCTGAAAGGTGTCTTGGGAGTGCCTAGAGCTGCCAAGAATAGCCCGGGGGGGGTGTCTGTACTCTACAGGAGTTCTGGGGAAGAAAGGAGAGGCGAGGGCCTCCTAGTAGGGCTGGAGAGGGGAAGGCAGCATCTAAAGGGTTAGACAGGGGCTGGGTTATTTTCTGAGAGGCCGAGAGTTACCTGGGGGAGGTGAGTATCTAGAGGGGCCAAGAAAGCCTGGTCGACATTCTCAGGAGTTCTACGGGGAGGAAAAAGGGGCCTGGGGAATTCCAAGGGACTAGGACTCAAATGTTAGGAAGTTGGGCACAGTCCCAGAGCACCCAGGGGATCTATAAAGACTAAATAAGAGGAAGGGGGTTACCCCAAAATGGGATTGAGGGGGTGGGATGTTGTAAGGGAGTTGGGTGTGTCTCCAGGGAGGGGGTGCTCCTGGGCTTTGCAGGAAGCTGGCAGGGGAGGCTGGGAGAAGGCTGGGTCCCACTGTTGGGGGCAGGTCTGGGGAAACCACACCCCGAGGGGCTGGCGGTGCGTGCCGGGCAGTGGCAGTAGCAGCAGCGGCAGCAGAAGGAAGAGAAGCAACCACAGCCAGGCGTAGGAGAGAAGGTGGCATAGGCAGGGGGAGGGCTCGGGGTCCCCAGAAGGATGCCTGGGAAGGACAAGGTCCAGCGGGACCCCTGGGGACTATCCCAGGATGGGCTAGGGTGTGGGGGCTGGACCAGGAAAGGATGAGGACAGCGCTAGTGGTGGTCCCCCTCCCCCCTTCTCGGTCCGTCCTCACCTGTGTCCCCGCTGCAGCAGCAGCAACAGCAGTGGGGCTGGGGGTACCAAACACCCGAGCTCCTGGCACCCTCTGCAGAGCTGCCTGAGTTCTCCTCCTCCTCTGGCTCTCTCTCCCCGCCCCTCCAAGCTTGCCGGGAGATGAAGAGAGAGGCAGGGAGGGGCCTCGTGGCTCCCCGAGCCCCCTCCCCTAGGACAACCAGAGAGGGACCCTGGGGAGACTCCGCCTCCTACAAAGCTGGTTGGGCCTCAGTCGCGTCATCTGGAAAATGGGGGTGGCAGGGAACTTTGCCAATTCTCCCCACCTCCTTCCTGGACTCCCCTTTCTTCCTGCCCAGCTCCTACCCCCTCTGCCCCCAGGGGCCCCCACCCCCACTCGCCTGAATCAGCAGCACTTAGCAGATCCGATCGATGGGGAGGCGTCTGTTAATGGCCCCAGAGCGGAGTGCCACAGGGAATGATGCAGCGCTGTCCCCTCCCTGCCCCCCAGACTGTGGAAGGGCAGGAGAACCGGGGGTAATTGCTGGGGAGTGTTTCTCTAGATGGCCAAGTCTCCAAAGCTGCCCCTTGAGGGACGCAGCATAGGTTAGAGCCCCTGCTCTAAGATTTAGGCTGTGGGACTGGAGCACGCAACTTCCTGTTTTTAGATATGAAATGAGGGTAAAGGGAATGTAGAGGGGGACAATCCAGGTCCCACGCCCCTACCAAGTCATCTCCCAGGCAGGCCCCACTCCGAGGGGGGTCTCCCTTATCTGTCCACATCCAGTGGCCTCAAATCACACCTCCTCCGCTAGAGGGCTCTGCTTCTGGATGGCAGGAGCACTGATTATGGAGTGCCTCTGGCTGGCTATCACTGGGTTCAAACTCCAGCTTTGCCACTGACTTGCTGCATCCTTGAGCAAGTGACTTGCATTGTTTCCTCAGTTGTAAGATGGAGAGTGTTACCCTAACTTGATAGCGTCATTTGGAGCATTACATGATGTGAAAGGTGATGGCACAGGACATAGCACCAGGGATGCTTAACCTTAAAGGAGTGTGATGATGGGGGCATCGTATCACAGGGCCAGGCCTAGCCTTTCATCCAATTTACCCACCCATGTAATCTTCCATTTGCCCACTTGGCACACTCCTGATTTGTCCATCTCTACAGCCATCCCTCCACCCACCCATCCACCCGTTCTCCCACCCACACAACCAATTACTCTATCCATCTCTCCACCCACCCATCTGTCCACTTAGTTGTTAATCCACCTACCCACTCATTCATCCATTTGTAAGTTCACCCCATCCACCTAACCACAAACCTATCTGTATGTATCCATCCTCCACCCATCTCTGTCCACCCAGAACACACGCAGGGTGACATCCTCCGCCCATCTCTGTTCATACATAGCTCCACTCATCATTTCTTCTCCCACTCTTTACCTTTCCCATTCATTAGCTCATCTACCCCATCCATCCATTCCCCTATCCATTGGTCCATTTACTCCCAACCTGTCCATAAACCCATCCATTCACCTATCTACCTAATTCACCCACCATCCATTTGTCCACAGACCTATTATCTACCTGTGCATTTACATCTCCACTATCCATCCTTTATCCACCTACCAATCTATCTACCCATTTATTCATCCAACCACCCATCCATCCATATATACATATGTCTACCATTTATTTTTCAACCTATCCATCATCAGTCCATGCAACTGTCCAATTATTCATCCATCAGTCCATCTAATCACTTATCCATCCTCCCATCTGTCTACTCATCTACACCCACAATCCCATACACGTCTACCCATTTACATATCTGCAGGTATTTCAGCTCCACTCAGTTTGAGGGATTGGTCAGCAGTAAATAGAGACAGGCTGGATGAGGGTAGGGAAAAGAAAGTAACGTTGCAGCCAGAGACCTCCCTCCCTATTCCAATGGTGTGAACCTCCCCGCCCCCAGCACATCCCTCCTGGTTGAAAAGAACGAGACCAGTCAGTCAGTGGGTGGGCCCGTCTGGCCAGATGGTATTTTGGCTGCACAGCCTTTACATACACACACACACGTGTTGCTAGAACGCTGAACATGGACCACACACCCACCCAACATCCCCAACCCCAAATGCAGAGTAGCCAGGCTCCAGACATAAATTAAAAAATAAAATAAAATAAAAAAAGAGTTGGTCTCTGGGAAGGAGAGCTCATGCAGAGATGAAGGCAGAAGCCCTTGGGAGCCAGGACCAAGGAGGAGGAGAAATCCCTGCCCCTTCCCTCAGAATCCCCACTTCCCAGTGGCTTCTGCCCTAAGACAGGATCATTAACACTAACCGTCAGGCCTCTAGCCCCTTTAATGTCCAGTCTCCTAACGTATTTGATTTTGGCTCCAGCCCTCATTTTCCCACCACAGCCCAAGGGAATGGCATCCTAGCGGGTAGGAAGGGGAGGGGGTGGGTACAGCCTGCAGGTCTTTAGCTGGTTTCTCCTGGCTCTAGGTCTGGGTCAGGAGACCCCACGCACTCCTTGCTGAGCCGCACAATTTCCTGGGACAGAACTTCCATGTCCTAAGAAACAAATGAACCATCAGGGGCCAGAGAACGGAACAGACTGCTCCCTTGCCAAACCTAGGGTATCATCTGTGATTTCCTTCACACCCCTTCATTAATCAATGCTCAGCTGTGTCTGGCCTGGGATGGGAAGGTACTTGGAGAAGCTCACAGCGCCACCAGCAGTAGGCTGGGCTCAAAAGTCATGAAGATGGGTGGGGAGCTACAGATATGGGAGTGCGGCGCCTCCTGCAGCATGGTGCTGCTGCAGGATACACCACCACTCTGGCCACCTGCCCTTCTACTAAATGTGCACTTACTTCTC
>NW_016107345.1:10577080-10579594 GCF_001604975.1 Cebus imitator
GTTTCACCATGTTGACCAGGATGGTCTCGATCTCTTGACCTCGTGATCCACCCGCCTCGGCCTCCCAAAGTGCTGGGATTACAGGCTTGAGCCACCGCGCCCGGCCTCGTGTGCACTTACTTATCAAAGGCAGGAGCTGGATCTGACTCCTTTCTGACTCTCAGAGATGGGGAAAGTCTTTGGGTGGCAGGTTGGGCAAACAGATGGGTATGTGGACCCATGGGGGATCTATTATAGGCCAATAGGTGAACAAATGAATTGTCCAGAGGACAGATGGAGATCAACAGGTAGGCAGGGAGGTCACTGGGTGGGTGAAAGGTAACATAAGGGGCAACTGATGAGTAGGTGAGAGAATGATCTGTCAGGAAATGGGTGGCAGGACATGAGGTAGACAATGAGATGAATTAGTAGTAGGTTGGGTAGATGGACAGATGGGCAAATGGTTGGGTGAATGTGTAGATAAATGGATGAGCGGGTACATGGAAGGAACAAATGGGTAAGTTGATGAGAGGGTGGAAGATGAGAGCATGATGGGGTAGTTGAGTGGGTAGGAGGATAGCTGGGAGGACGGGCTGGGTGGGTGGGTGACGACCCAGGGGCTGTGTGGCTGGGTAGGCAGGTGGCTGGGTGAACAGATGGGTAGGCTGGCAGGCCACACTCGCCTTGTGCAAGTGCATATTCTTGGTGAGCTGTTCCTCCAGCATGTTCTGCAGCTTCTTGTTCATCTCCCGAAGGTTCTCGTCGCCTGGTTTCACTAGGTCTCTCAGGACGCTGCCCAGCCCGCTGCGGTCTGTGTGGCCTGCTGCCACAGACACATCTGCAAGGGCCCAGGCTGAAAACCACCCCCTCAGCAGAGCCAGAGGAGAGCCAGGCAGAGCCAAAGGAGAAAAGAGCGAGACGAATACCAGGGGAGAAGGGAGCAGGAAAAGCCACGCCATGTAGGGCAGAGGCTTTGACATAGGAAACCTAGCTCTGTCACTCACTAGCTCTGCGGCCCTGAGAGATGAGGATAACTCATGGACTGGAAAGATGCACATGACTGCATGTGAAGCGCAGAGCACACAGAAAGCCCTCGGCACATGTTGGTTGGTATGATTCTGATTAATAAAGAAAAATCTGTGAAGGAGAAGGTTTGAAAGAAAGAAGCACAAGCAATGAAGATACAGAGAAGGAAAATGTATGGAGATAGAACAATATAGACAGCAAGACAAGATGAAGGAGGTGGGTGAAAAAGAAACAGGAAGAGAGAGGGGAGAGAGAGGGGAGAGGAAGATGAGGCATAGGGAGAGGAAAGGAGAAAGCAGACAGAGAGACACACTGCAGAATGAGAGTGGAGAGATGACAGAGACAGAAGAGGGAGGAGCGAGAGCAAGAGATAGCGCTTTCCTGTTCTCCCCTCCATAGGTCATGGTCTTGTCAGTTCCAAGAGAGGAGAGAAGCCCATGCACAGAAGGGAGAGGGAAGGCCAAGTGAAGGCTGGACCAGGGCTAAGGGTGGGGAGGGGGCACTGACCGATCCGGCTGTCCATGACGTAGGTCTCAATGATGGCACTCTTCCGGCAGAGGTCCTCTGCCATGGAGGCACTGCTCACCTCCAGGTGCTTCACCTGCAGGATGGCCCAGCCCACTTGAGACCTCTCTACCATACATGTTCACACATGAGGCGGCCCCGGCCATATCCCACACCCCCAAGGGCACTTCAAGTGAGGATGGGCAGGCAGGCAGGCGGGCAGGCGGGCGGGCGGGCGGGCAGGCAGGCAGCACCTTCTCTTCCAGCATCCATTTCTCCTGCTGTGTCTCTGCCAGCCGCTGAAAGAGCTCAGCCACTTCCTCATCTGACAGCTCTGCTGGCCGAGGGGGCTGGGCCTGAGGGCTGCTGGATAAGGACTGTAGGAAAGAGAAGGGGAGACGCCAGCCCCAGGCTTAGCACCACCCACCCCAGATAAGTGTCAGGTACTGGGGAGGATAACCAGGCCAGAGGTAGGTGAGAGAACATAGACCCTGAAACTGGGACTGTAGGTCCATTTTGGTACCCTCAGACTGTTTTCCCCTCTGCCTAAACAGGAGTAGAGAGTAACGACATCAGAGCCTTATGGAAAGGATTAAAGGAAGATCCCAAAGCACATGAGATCTAACTTCCAGCTGACAGGAAAACTGGAAGAGAGAGGGACATGCTAAATCATACTATCAGGAAGCCGGCAGAAAAACCCAAAAGGTAGCATGCTTCCTGTGCGGCGACTGGGCTGGCCTCTTCAACAAGTTGGTCTCAGGAAAAAAGGGATCACACTAAAGAGATTTAAGGGCCATAAAACAACCAGATGTAACATGTGCTCTGAATCTGAATGCTAGTTTTCATAAAACCAGCAAGAAAGGACATTCTGGGGCAAACTAGAGAAATCTGATTAAGGTCAAAGTATCAGATGACATGAATTTTTTTTGTTTTTGGGAGACAGAGTTTTGCTCTTGTTGCCCAGACTGCAGTGCAGTGGTGCAATCCTGGCTCACTGCAACCTCC
>NW_016107345.1:10580659-10603489 GCF_001604975.1 Cebus imitator
CAAAAAATTAGCTGGGCATGGTGGCGCGTGCCTGTAATCCCAGCTACTCAGGAGGCTGAGGCAGGAGAATTGCCTGAACCCAGGAGGCGGAGGTTGCGGTGAGCCGAGATCGCACCATTGCACTCCAGCCTGGGTAACAAGAGCAAAACTCCATCTCAAAAAAAAAAGAATTTACAATGGTGACTTCTGGATAGTGAAAAATTTTTTTTTTACATTAAGGTTTTTCAGTTTTTGTTTTTATTATTTATTTATTTATTTATTTATTAAGACGGGGTTTCACCATGTTGGTCAGGCTGGTCTTGAACTCCTAACCTCAGGTGATCCACCCGCCTAAGCCTCCAAAGTGCTTGGATTATAGGCGTGAGCCACCACGCCTGGCGGTTTTTGTTTTTCTTAAGAGTTGGGTTTTCACCATGTTTCTCAGGCTGGTCTTGAACTCCTGAGCTCAAGTGATCCGCCCACCTTGGCTTCTCAAAGTGCTAAGATTATAGGCATGAGCCACCACACCCAGCCAGACATTTAAAGTTTTAAAAAATCTTTGCTGGCTGGGTGCAGTGGCGCATGCCTGTAGTCCCAGCTACTCGGGAGGCTGAGGTGGGAGGATCACTTGAGCCCAGAAGTTCTGGGCCGTAGTGCACTACGCCAATTGGGTGTCCGCACTAAGTTCGGCATCAATATGGTGACCTCCCGGGAGCGGGGGAACATCAGGTTGCCTAAGGAGGGGTGAACCGGCCCAGGTTGGAAACAGAGCAGGTCAAAACTCCCGTGCTGATCAGTAGTGGGATTGCGCCTGTGAGTAGCCACTGCACTCCAGCCTGTGCAAAATATCGAGACCCCGTCTCTTAAAAAAAAAAAAATCTTTGCTCATTTGTGTGTGTGTGTGTGCGTGTGTGTTTTTTAAGATGGAGTTTCACTCTGTTGCCCAGGCTGGAGCACAGTGGTGCGTGCGATCCTGGGTAACTGCAACCTCCACCTCCCAGGTTCAAGTGATTCTCCTGTCTCAGCCTCCTGAGTAGCTCGGATTACAGGCCCCCACCACACCTGGCTAATTTTTTTTGTATTTTTAGTAGAGATGGGGTTTAATCATGTTGGTCAGACTGGTCCCAAACTCCTGACCTCGTGATACACCTGCCTTGGCCTCCCTAAGTGCTGGGATTACAGGTGTGAGCCACCACACCCGGCATCATTTATGGTTTTTAAAAAATGTACTACAGTGAAGGGGAAATTAGCCCACAGATGATGAAACAGAGTCAGCGAGAGAGAGAGAGAGAGAGAATGACTGGCCTGTTGCCCATATAACAATCTGAATCCAAGTTGGTGGGCTTGGGGAGAAGCTGACAAGAAAATATGTGTGCTGTGTCCCAAAGTAGGAGATGGTTTTAGGTAAGGAGAAAAGGAGAGGGGTTCTCAGATTTTTAGGTTGGGAGAAGCTGGGGCTGTAGGTTCTTCCTTGCCCCTTACCCTGGCTGGAACAGCCGAGCTCTCCTTTTCTCGCAAGATCTCCCGGTAGCTGAAGGAGGAAATGCTACTGCTGTCCCCTGTCTGAGTCCGGCTTGGTGAGTTCATCTCTGAGAGAACCAGCTCCTCAAGGCCTGGGTGGTAGAGGGAAGAGAAACTTGAGCCCCAATCCCCCTGAGTCCGAGGGTAGTAACCAGCAGGAAGAAGCAGAAATAGATTTGACAGAGATGGAAAGAGAGACACCTAGGCATGGGGAAAGGCAGAAGCGGATGGCAGGACAGGGTGAGACAGAGACAGAAAAAAGAGCTGAGGCCAGGCACAGGGTAATCCCAGCACCTGTAATCCCAGCACTTTGGGAGGCCAAGACGGGTGGATCACTGGAGGTCAGGAGTTTGAGAACAGCCTGGCCAACATGGTAAAAACCCATCTCCACTAAAAATATAAAAATTAGCTGGGTGTGATGGTGCACACCTATAATCCCAGCTACTCAGAAGGCTGAGGCAGGAGAATCACTTGAACCTTGGAGGCAGAGGCTGCAGTAAGCTGAGATGACACCATTGCACTGTCTCAAAAAAAAAAAAAAGAAAGAAAAGAAAAAAGGGATGCCTTTCTGGAGAAACACATACAAAAGGAGAGAGAGAAAATGGAAGAGGCTGGAGAAACACAGCAATGTGGGTACAGTGGGCCTCAAGTGGCAAACAGACACACTTGGATACAGGGTTCAGAGAAAGGAAGACAACTAGAGAAGGCACAGGGCACAGCCACTTGCAGAGAGAAAACGCCAGAGATGGAAAGCCAGAGCAAATGACAGAAACTAAAGAAACAAGCCAGATCAGAGACAGCGACAGAGAGACAAAAGATGCAGGCAGGCTCTCGTAACCATGCACCTAAATCTCGTAACCATGCACCTAATCTAATGGACAAGGTGAATGTATGGTATACAATTGTAACCTTTCCCAAGATTTTTACATTCATCTGTAATAAAACAGAAACAGAACTCCTCCTTTATAAAGAAAGGTTACTTCAGGAGACTGAGTGCCTCAGAGAAAAATTGATTTGGTGAGAGATACATCTGTTTTGCCACGTCACTTAAAGCACAGGCACAGAGCTTGTGCGGCTGCTCATGTAGCTGCTTCTGGGTGTCAGGGAGGGGGATGACAACATGCCCTCAAGGATCTCCAGCAAGGGTGGGGTGGCTGAGTTGGGGATCCATAGGTATCCTGAGTGGGGGAACAAGGGACCAAGTTTTCTCTGAGTCTGTGATCTCAGAGATACACCAGAGGCATCACTGCATTTTACTTACTTAAATGTATTTATAGGCCATCCCTATCTAAAAAAAGGCTGAAGCAACTCAAGTTGTGTGTGTGTGTGTGTCTTCTGCTTGAAATGGCAGAAATAACAGATTGGATTAGCTGTATGATGAAAACACCACAGTGTTGCTGACTGTCTTAAGTCTGTCTCCCTAGCTCAACTGGGGGCTTCTGGAGGGCAGGGACTCGGGGAGTTTGATATCAGGGACCCTGGACTTAAGTGTGGAGATTTACAGAATGAGTGATTATATACAACAGATTTAGAAACACCAAGTGAGGTGTGGGAGTGTGTATAGTACATACAGTGAGGAGACAGAGATATAAACAGACAAACAGAAGAAAGAAAGAAAAATGAGACAGAGATAGAACAGTAAGAAGAGACAAAGGAACAGAGAAAAGAAAGGGGGGAGGAGAAAAGGAGAAAACTAGAGAAAGTAAGGAGATAAAGGCAAATATAGAGGAAAGAGAAAGAACAAAATGAGAAAGAGGCAGAGACAGAAACAGAGAAGATACAGCAAAAGACAGAAAGAAAGAAACAGAATGCAGAGAAAGAATCAGAGGAGAGACAAAGAAAAGGTAAAAGACAGATGGAGTTCTAGAGCAACAAAAGCAGGAAAGCACAGCCAAGGAAGATGCAGGACTGACCTGCAGCCTGCAGGCCCAGGCCCTGCCTCCCCCATGCCTCAGCCTCCTCTTCCTGTCCTGGTTCCTCACCTGAGCGGCTCTTGCTGTTAGTGAGGATGTCCTGCAGCCGTTCCTGCAGCTTGTCTGCCCGTTTCCGCTCCAGATGTAGCTGCCGCTTGAGGTCCTTGAGCTTTGGGGTAGGGGGTAAGATTAGGACTGAGGCCCAGTGGGCCTATAGGAGGAGGGTACTGGTAGGAGGGAGCCGTGCTTGGGCACCCCTCTGTCTTACCGCAGCACTGCCCTTCTTCTCCAGGATCCTCTGCCCATCCACTGTGTCCTTCACCTCCTGTGGGAGAAAGCAAGCATGGCTGGTGGGTGCTGGAAGGGTTGCCTGCAGCATGCTCCCTCCCTGCCCTGCTGCACACTGAGGATCAGGGGTGTGTCTGGGGCTGTGCAGGGTTCGCTGACCTGCTTCAGGCTGCTAATGGTCTTCAGGTGGCAGTCCCGCTCCTCCTGGGCCTGCTGGAGCTGATCCCGCACATCCTGTAGTTCCTCCTCCTTGCCCTGCAAAGCAGAAGGCAGCTCAGGCCTTGGCTAGGGAAGCCTCTGTCCTCCCAAGGGGCCCGTCACTGTCTGGAGAGAGGAACACCATCATGCGAGAGGCACCTTCAGCTCGGCAGCGTGCTGCTCCCGACACTGCTTGAGGGCTTCCTCTTGTTCCTGCTGCTGCTGCTGCAGGGATTCCTACAAGACAAGTCCCAGGTCTCGCCACAACCCCCCCAGAAGACATCATCCCCAGTTAGGGGTATAAGGGACTGCAATGGGGGTCCAGAGGTATGCAGACATGACCCCTCCTTCGGGGAACCCCACACGCCCTTAGGCAGTATGCAGAAGTTCACATCTAGGTCTGCACCATTCACATGGTTGACCTAGATTTCCATTACCATTTTTTCTTATTTAACAAAACATAACACAGCACTTACTATATGCCAAGAATGTTCAAAGGGTTTTACATATATTAACTCATTTTCTATAATTTTCCCATAATACCTAGATGGTAGATATTACTGTTATACCCTTTCTACCATTGATGAAAACAGGCCACAGAGAGGTAAGATAACTTGCCCAAGGTCACACAGCTAGGAAGCAGCCCAGCCAGGATTTAAACCTAGACAAACAACTGGCTCCCGCCTATGCTTTTCACTGCTACATGACAATGCCTTTCAATGTATTATTAGATTTCCAGAAAATGGACTGGGTGAGGTAGCTCACGCCTGTAATCCCAGCACTTTGGGAGGCCAAGGCGGATGGATCACAAGGTCAGATCAAGACCATCCTGGCTAACTCGGTGAAACCCCATCTCTACTAAAAATAAAAAAAATTAGCTGGGCATGGTGACACGCGCCTGTAGTCCCAGCTACTCAGGAGGCTGAGGCAGGAGAATCACTTGAACCCGGGAGGCAGAGGTTGCAGTGAGCCGAGACGGCACCACTGCACTCCAGCCTGGATGATAGTGAGACTCCGTCTCAGAAAAAAAAAATTTCCAGAAAATGGCAACAAAGGTTCATTTTCTGAGACAGAGTCTCGCTCTGTCACCCAGGCTGGAGTGCAGTGGCACGATCTCAGGTGCCAGCCATCACACCTGGTTAATTTTTGTATTTTTAGTACAGACGGGGTTTCATCATGTTGGCCAGGCTGGTCTCCAATTCCCGACTTCAAGTGATCTGCCCACCTGGGCCTCCCAAAGTGCTGGGATTACAGGCGTGAGCCACTGCACCCAGCAGGTTCTTGCTCAAATAACATCAGTGTATTGCACTAATTTCCTGACAGAAGTACAGTTTCAGGAGAAAGAAGTGCCTTTCCAAATTTGCACAAAGGCAGGGCAGCCTTGAACATGTGACAGTCTGTCCTATCTGATGGCCATCCCCTAATCCAGTCCAGAGGGCTGCTATTGAGCCAGAGGACTATGAGGTTATCCCTAAGGTCAGAACATCTCAGAAAGTTCCAGGGCCTGACTACTCCTGCTTCTATGGTTTGACATGAGGGCTCCAGTCATGGTGAGGACTAGGCATCACCAACTCACCTCGGCTTCCTTCAAGCGCCGTTCAAACCAGCCCTTGGCTCCATCCATGGAGTGTACCTGAGCTTGAAGTTCTTCCACTGTCTGCTGGAGAGTCTCTAGCTCCCGTGTCCGGGCCTGG
This sequence comes from Cebus imitator, assembly GCF_001604975.1. Classification (NCBI taxonomy): domain Eukaryota; kingdom Metazoa; phylum Chordata; class Mammalia; order Primates; family Cebidae; genus Cebus; species Cebus imitator. The sequence goes on from NW_016107345.1 coordinate 10,586,253, forward strand.
GATGGGGCAGACTGTCATAGGCCAGGCAGGCAGAGGAGTAGGCACCTCACACACGCCATACACTGGCCTATCAGCAAAGCTGTGGTTTCAGAGGAGGAAGGGCATTGTCATCTACCCACTCACCTTCTCCTCCCGGATCTGCCCACGGAGTTCCTCCTCCTGACGCTTCTTATCTTCATGCAGCTCTCGGAGCTCACGTTCATAGCGGGCACGCACCCCCAGCACCTCCTTCTCATGTCGTAGACGGACTGCTCCCAGCTCTTCCTTGTGCTGGGACTTCTCTTGCAGCGTCTCCATTGCCAGCTCATCCAGCATGGCCTTCCGCTTCTCAGCACTCTGGGGGCCAGGAGGATGGCAGTCAACTTCCTTCCACAACACCAAAAAAAGGCCTCCCATCCTCTTCCCATGCCCAGGGAACTAGCCAAGCTCCACTCCCTCCCATCCCCATTGAACTGGCTAAGGCACTCACCCATCCTTATGGAACTGGTCACTTCTTTCTTTCCCCTCCCACTCTCATGGATTTGGTCAAGAAACTGGTCAACCACAAACCAGTCAATTTTCCTTTCCCTCTTATCCCCACATATTTTGGCTATATCACCTCCCCCCATCCTCCCATGGCTCATCGACTGAGCCAATTCCTATCCCTCATCCTCCCCGCTAAACCTTCAGGTTATCCTACCTTCCGAGCCTCCTGTAGTTCCTGGGTCAATTGCTCCTTCTCCTGCCCTATTTCTTGAAGTTGTTCCAGCAGCCGACTATTGGCCCGTAATGACTCCTAATGCAGACACAAAGGGGATGAGTTTGATAAAGAGCACCCGGCAGGTGCTAGTCACCCAGGACCATCTAATAGACCATCTCCCTTCTCCCTGGTAAAGTTGGTATTGTGATCTCAATTTCTGGATAGGAAATACAGCAGAGACTGCTACTTGTTCCCCAGTATTCATTCTCCCTTACTTCCTTAGCAATAAAATTTATAGTTGGGCATACAGTTGTCTAGCAGATATTTCCCCTCCTCCTTCACAATTAGGTGTGGCCATGTGATTTGTTCCTGTATACGGTGAGTGTAATTTAGGTTATGCTCTTAAAGGAAAGGGGCAAGCTCTTCCCTGCCTCCTTTCCTCCTTCATTCCCAACAGAATGCAAACATGATGGTTGGGGAGCTTCAGCAACCGTCTTAGATGCCAAGATAAAAGTCTTGTGTTGAAGGTAGAGGAACAGCAATGGAGAAAGGACCTGGGTCACTGATAATTGGAAAGCCATCACTCCATCCCTGAACAACCTACCTGGACTTTTAACAAGAGAGAACCAAATTTCTATCTTATTTAATCCACGATTATTTTGGTTTCTATTATGGAATCAGAATGGATACCCTTTGGGAGGCTGAGGCAGGTGGATCACCTGAGTCAGGAGTTCGAGATCAGCCTGACCAACATGGTGAAACTCCATCTCTACTAAAATACAAAATTAGCAGGGCATGGTGGCAGGTGCCTGTAATCCCAGCTACACGGGAGGCTGAGCCAGGAAGATCACTCAAACCCGGGAGATGGAGATTGCAGTGAACTGAGATCGTGCCACTGCACTCCAGCCTGGGCGACAGAGCAAGACTATGTCTTAAAAAAAAAAAAAAAAAAGAATGGATATCCTAACTAACTGAAGAGGCTAAGTTTCAGAGAAGTGAAATGACTTGTTCCAGGACACACAGGCACTAATAAGTTAAGGAGCCAGACTGGAACCTAGGTCCTCCTAATTCTAGTCTTCCGATTCCACCTTATTGAGGACTTCACTGGGCCATTACTTAGGGAACTAGGCAGAGACAGGCCAGAGCCAAAGGTGTTACCTGGAGCTGGGAGTTGAGGTCATCTTTCTGTCCCATAAGGTCCTCGTACTCAGCCTGCCGCTGCTGCAACTCAGCTGCCAGCCCAGTGGTCTGTTCCCGGAGCATATTCAGTTCTTGGGTCTTTGCTGTTTGGATCTGGAGAAAGCAGTGGTGATGAGAAGTAGAGAGAAAGGGACCCCAGGGGCCAGGCACAGGGTATGAGCCTCCCAGATCCAGGGAAACAGGGAGGGAGGTGGGAAGAGAACCAGGAAGAGAGAGGAAATTTCAAACAGAAAAACAATGAAGAGAATGGGTAAATGTGGTATTCCATCCAATGGAATATCACACAACAATAAGAGAACAGACCTGTGCTGCACATGGATAAACTTACATAATGCTGCCGGAAAGAAGTCAGAGACAAAGAGCAGCTGATTCCATTTATATGAAGTTAAAAAACAAGCAAAATGAATCTTTGTTGCTAGAGATCAGAATAATAGTTACTTCTGGGGAGGCCAGGCACGGTGGCTCATGCCTGTAATCCCAGCACTTTGGAAGGCCGAGGCGGGTGGATCACGAGGTCAAGAGATCGAGACCATCCTGGTCAACATGGTGAAACCCCGTCTCTACTAAAAATACAAAAATTAGCTGGGCATGGTGGTACGTGCCTGTAATCCCAGCTACTCAGGAGGTTGAGGCAGGAGAATTGCCTGAACCCAGGAGGCGGAGGTTGCGGTGAGCCGAGATCGCGCCATTAAAAAAAAACAAAGGTAAAAAGAGCAAAACTCCGTCTCAAAAAAAAAAAAAAAAATAGTTACTTCTGGGGAAGCACTGACTGTGAAGGGGTAAAGGGGACCTTCTGGGGTACTAAAAGTGCTTTTTTATTCCTTGATCTGGGTTTGGCTATGGCAGCAGTGGGGAGAGAAAGAGAGAGAGAGAGTAAAGAGAGACAGTGACAGAGGGAGGGAGAGAGAGAGAGAAAGGAAGAGAGGATTCACTGGGTGTACACTTACGATTAATGCACTTCATGCACTTTACTAGAGAGAAGCTAGAATGCAAGAAAGGCAGACAGGCTGGACACCGTGGCTCACGCCTGTAATCCTAGCACTTTGGGAGACCAGGGTGGGAAGATAGCTTGAGTCTAGAAGTTTGAGCCAGTCTGAGCAACATAGTGAGACCCTGCCTCTACAAAATAAATTTTTTTTTCTTTTTTTTGAGACAGAGTTTTGCTCTGTTGCCCAGGCTGTAATGCAGTGGCGCCATCTTGGCTCACTGCAGCCTCTGCCTCCTAGGTTCAAGCGATTCTCCTACCTCAGCCTCCCAAGTAGCTTAGATTACAGGCAGACTTGGCTAATTTTTGTGTTTTTTTTGAGACGGACTCTCGCTCTGTCACCCAGGCTGGAGTGCAGTGGCTCAATCTCGGCTCACTGCAACCTCCACCTCCCAGGTTTAAGCAATTCTCCTGCCTCAGCCTCCCGAGTAGCTGGGATTACAGGCATGCGCCACCATGCCCGGCTAATTTTTTTGTATTTTTAGTAGAGATGGGGTTTTACCATTTTGGCCAGGCTGGTCTCGAACTCCTGACCTTGTGATCTGCCTGCCTTGGCCTCCCAAAGTGCTGGGATTACACGTGTGAGCCACTGCGCCTGGCCTAACTTTTGTATTTTTAGTAGAGACAGGGTTTCGCCATGTTGGCCAGGCTGGTCTCGAACTCCTGACCTCAGGTGATCTGCCCACTTCCGCCTCCCAAAGTGCTGGGATTACAGGCATGAGCCACCATGCTTGGCCAATAAAATTTTTTAAAGTTAAAACAAAAAAGTAGGGATGGATGTCCAGAGAGAAAAGGGCTAGATGCCAACAAAAAGGAGCAAAAGAAACAAAGACAGGAGAACAGCATGGAGCTAGACCACCCTACCCTGATGTGGACCAGAAGCAGATGGAGATGGGGGAACTAGAGAGGGATCCACAAGGGCCCCCAGGCGTCCTTTACCTGCTCCAGGGCAGCCAGGCTAGTCCTCAAGGCATTGTTCTCGGCCAAAAGCCCTTCCACTTGTTCCTGTGCATCTGCACTCTGGATGGATACCTGGTCCCACGCCCACAGCAGGTGAGAGCGGGTCCAAAACGGGGACAGGACCTACCCACTGCTAAGAAAGGACACCCCCCCACCCCCCCACCCCCCCCACACACGAAGGTTTGGGGGAAGCAGGACCCCTGGGACCTTGCCTGCCTATGTGGTACCCACTCAGGCTGCCCCATCCTGAACCCCACCTCCCTGAGCCCACCCAGTACAGCATACCTGATCTTGTAGGGCCCGCAAAGCTGCCGCATGTTCCAGGCGCTCCCCCTGCCGCTGATCTCTCAGCTCTGCCAAGCTCTGTGGAGACCAGGGGAGCCCATTTTACACGTCAGCCTCCCCTGGTGTACAAATAACCATACAGACTCCCTCTTTGACCACCCAACAGCATGTTCCCAGCACCTGTGGGTCTCAGACTATCCAGCCAGCAGGGATCTCAAGTTCACCCAGACTCCAGGTCACTACCCTCAGGGCCTCGGACAGAGTCAATCCCTCTATCCCAGCCTCCAAGATCTCAGACACACCTAGGCTCCTGGGCCCTAGCTCCTGCGCGGTTCAAACTCACTCGCTCCCATCCATAAGAGATCTCATACTCACCCAGATTCAAGCTTGGGAGCCCCAGGATTCTGACATAGTCAGCCCCATGGATCTCAGATGTAGTCAGCACACAAGGATGACAGCTTCATCCAGTCTCCCAATCCCAACCACCAGGGGTTTCAGACACACTCATCTCCCACATCCCTACCTCCCAAGTGAGATCTACCCAAACTCACAGTTCCAGATCCTAGAGGTCTCAAACTCACAACCTCCTAGTTTCCAGGTCCTGGTGAACTCTCAGACTGACCCTTTCACCTGTCACACTGCTCCCTACTCTCTTGGGATCTTCAGACCCAGCTAACCACCAGTTTGTGGGGGAGGGTGGGTCTCAGCTTTATCCAGACTCCTGTCTCAGATCCCATGTTCCCAATTTCTTTTTTTTTTTTTTTTGAGACGGAGTCTGGAGTGCAATGGCACGATCTCGGCTCACTACAACCTCCGCCTCCTGGGTTCAGGCAATTCTCCTGCCTCAGTAGCTGGGATTATAGGCACGCGCCACCTGATTTTTTGTATTTTTAGTAGAGACGGGGTTTCACCATGTTGACCAGGATGGTCTCAATCTCTTGACTTCGTGATCCACCCGCCTCGGCCTCCCAAAGTGCTGGGATTACAGGCTTGAGCCACCGCGCCCGGCCCCATGTTCCCAATTTCTAGGGACTTCAGAACCACAAGCCACCATTCCAAGGAACCTCAGACTCACCTTTTCTAGAAGGAAATCTAGAGGCTTTAGTGATCCAGTCCCCAGTCCTCAGGAGCCTCAGACCCACCTAGACTTTTGCTCCAGCCCCTGGAGGTCTCAGACTGACCAGCTTTTTGTTCACAGCCCCCAAGGATCTCAGGACCACCTAGCCCATATGATCCCACTTCCTAGGTGGTCTTAGGCCCAAGCCAGTGCCCAGATCCTGAGGGTCTCAGATGCACTCAGCCTTCAGCCCCAACTGTCTCACCCTTGAAAGTCATATATCTACCCAGCCATGTCCTCACCCCTTGGGAGTCCCAAATTTATTGACATCCCAGCCCCTAAAGGTCTCAAAGTCACCCAGCGCCTAGGGAGTTCTGACTCACCGCAATGCCTGGTCCTAGGCCCCAGTGACCACAGATTTATCCAGACTGTGGTCTCGAACCTCCAAGAGTTTCAGATTTATACAAACTTATAGCGCACAGCCCCCTAAGTTCTTAGCCCCCTGAGAACTTACATTCATGAATACTCCTATAACAATTCCTAGGTCTCTCCAGTTCCCATTTTCATAGTTCCTGGGGCAGGGGGGCCTAGCACCGATTTCTAACACAGGAAATCTCAGACTCCCCAACCAGCCTCCATGGACCTCAGACCTCTCCAGGCTCCCAGTCCTGGCCCCTACCTCAGGGATCTCAGAACTCAGCCCCCATCACCTGATTGGCAGCTTCAAGTTCCTGCTGCAGCTTCTGAGTTCGAGCCAACTGAGCTTTGAGATCAGCTTCCTTCCGTTGTTGTAATTCCTCAATCTTGTTCCTAGGGATGATGGGGAGGGGGTGCATTGGGCATGGCTTGAGACCCAGTCTCCTAGCTCTGCCCCTGTAGTCTTCACTGGGCACTGTCCCCATTGTCCACGAATGCCCGCAAATCTGGCAGTTACCTGCTGTCATTAAATAGCGTCTCCTTTTCTGTCTGCAGACGGCAAAAACTAGGCACAGAAAGACAGATATAGATGGGTCAGTTCCATAAGTCAACTCCTCCCTTGGCCCTCAATACCCCTGGGAAAAAGAAATTTACCTTTCTTGTTTCTTTTTCAGTTTCTCCGAGAGCTGGGGAGAGGAGTACAGACAAGAGATAACACTGAGAACAATATAAAGACAAATATAAACTTAATAAATACAGACACTTCTTATTAATTCCTTTTTGGAAGCCAGGATTTACTTATGTTATCTTGTGGAATCCTCAAAGTAGCTGTGAGAAGTGAGTAGTACCAGTTTTACAAATGAGGAAACTGAGTCTCAGAAAGATTAAGTAATTTGATTGCCTAGCTGGTCAGCAACAACGATATTATCTCCAGCCAGATCTTTCAGGCTCCAAAGCCTAGTATTTATGCTCCCAAAATAGTGGCCAATGGCCATGTTATAGAATGGCTAGGCTGGGAGGCCTGGAAAGTGGGATCATGACTGGCTGCCTCATCACTGGGTCTCCAGGTCCTAAGATAAGAGCCAGGAGTCTGTAAATGCTTGCATGAATGAATGAGTGAGTGAATGGGCAAAGTTGAGAGGAGATGGATGGGATGAAACCTGTCATGCACAAGATGTAGTGGGACCACATTAGCCCATTCCATATTGAAAATAACTTTGAGACATAGGTGTGAGTCTCTCCATTTCACAAATGATGAAACTGAGGCTTTGATGGGGTACAATGCCCATTCTGCCCTGTCAGATTGAGAGTGGAATGGGAAAGAGTCCAGCAGATTGGGAGTAGAATGGGAAAGAGCCAAGCAGTCCCACCTTAGCAAGTTCTTCCTGCAGCCTGGATGTTTCGGCCTGCTTTGAGCTCTGCAGGGAAGGATGAGGAATGGGAGGGTTGTTGTCAGCAAGGACAAGGGGAGAGGTCTTCCCCTGCCCTTCCGCTTCCCTTACCCCAACAGCCCACAAGATGGCGATGTCACAGACATCTCTGTGGGACCATAGGCAGAGGCAGAACATCTGCCCTGCCTCTGGCATCCCAGCTCCAACAGACCCAGATTCACCTCTAAGCCTTGCAGCTGCTCCCAGAGCAATCTCTTCTCCTCTTTCTCCATTTCCCATTTTAGCTCCACCTCCGCCAGTGGCATGGGGGCCGGGATGGTGGGGGCAGGGCCCCCTGGGGAGTCCCCCTGGCCCTCACTGACAGCTGAGGACTTCCCGGCTTCTTTCCCATAGCGTTCCTGCAGGGCTGGTAAGTAGAATAGGAATACATGATAGATGAGGTGGTCTCTGAAGTCCCTTGCCATGCCTCAAATAGAGGGAGAACTGGCATTCAAACCCTCAGGTGGCAGAGACCCTGTGCCAAGTGACCACATGCCTAAAAGATGAAGGTTCAACCCTAGCCACACCTCTTAAATTTTTTTTCTTTTTTTTTTTTGATAGGGACTTGCTCTGTCACCCAGGCTAAAGTGCAGTAGAGTGATCATGGTTCACTGTAGCCTTGACCTCCTTGGCTCAAGTGATTCTCCCACCTCACCCTCCCAAGTAGCTGGGACCACAGGTATGTGCCACCATGCTGGGCTAATTTTTTTATTGTTTTGTAGAGACAAGGTCTCGCTACATTGCTGAGGCTGGTCTTGAACTCCTGAGCTCAAGCAATCCTCCTGCCTCAGCCTCCCCCAAAAAATCTTTTTCCCCAGACAGTCTTGCTCTGTTGCCCAGGCTGGTGTGCAGTGGTGCAATTCACTGCAGCCTCCAACTCCTGGGCTCAAGCGATCCTCCCATCTCAGCCTCCCAAGTAGCTGGGACTACAAGTGCACACCACCATGCCTGGCTGATTTTTAAATTTTATTATTTATTTATGAGACAGAGTCTCCCTCTGTCACCTAGGCTGCAGTACAGTGGTGCAAACTCTGCTCACTGCAACCTCTGCCTCCTGAGTTCAAGCAAGTCTCCTGCCTCAGCTTCCCAAGTAGCTGGAATCACAGGCATGTGCCACTACACCTGGCTAATTATTCTATTTTTAATAGAAACAGGGTTTCACCATGTTGGCTGGGCTGGTCTTGAACTCCTGACCTCAGGTGATCTGCCTACCTCAGCCTCTCAAAGTGCTAGGATTACAGGTATGAGCCACCACGCCTGGCCTAATTTTTTAATTTTTATTATTTTTTTGAGGTGGAGTTTTACTCTTGTTGCCCAGACTGGAGTGCAATGGCGTGATCTCAGCTCACTGCAACCTCTGCTTCCCAGGTTTAAGCGATTCTCCTGCCTCAGCCTCTAGAGTAGTTGGGATTACAGGCATGCACCACCATGCCTGGGTACTTTTGTATTTTTAGTAGAGACAAAGTTTCTCCATGTTGGTTGGGCTGGTCTCAAACGACCAACCTCTGGTGATCTGACCGCCTCAGCCTCCCAAAGTGCTGGGATTACAGGTATGAGTCACTGGGCCCAGTCAATTTTTTTATTTTTAGTACAGATAAGGTCCTGCTATATTGCCCAGACTGGTCTTGAACTCCTAGCCTTGAGATCCTTCTGCCTTGGCCTCACAGAGTGCTGGGATTACAGGTATGAGCCACTGTGCCCAGCCTCTTACAAATCTTTCAAGCCCTACCAACCATTAAGATCCTGTTTACTATTAAATTAGCCCAAGCTGGATTCCCAAACCCCATTCTCAATCCTTCAAGCCCCACCCATAATCTTTTAAGACCATGCCCACCATGTGCCACCCTCGATGTACAGCTGAATCCCTCCTAGAGTCTCCCAATTCCCACCCACATTCTATTAAGTCTCCCTCCCGGTCATGGAACCAGCTCCTACCACCACCGAAGTCCTAGCCGCTCTCGAAAAGTCCACACACCACATGCTCCCACACTCTATCCAGCTTTCTTTCAGCTTTCATCCCAAACCCCACTTACAATCTGGGCTCAGAATTTTCCCGACACTCCATTCACTTTCTCCACTTAGCAAATATCTCCTTTTTGACATTCAAGCTGCTAATCTGTAACATTTGCTAGGTAGCAGACACTGAACTAATGCAGAATGATATCACCTTTTATCTCTACTACAATTGTCCAGGTGACAAGACATCACTACGTACGCTGTGTAGATGACAAGACTTTGGCTCAGAGAGGCAAAATGGCTTGTCCAAAGCCACAAAGTGTATGGGCCAATCCTAACTCTGAAGCTCTTCTCCCTACCCTGAGAGGATGACAGCCTTCCTTGCCCTAGTCAAGCCCCAGGGTCTCCGCATCCCCAGGAGGGCCTCTGTGTACCTGCCACATTCTTCTGCAAGGCTGTGTTTTCAGCCTGTAGCCTCAGCAGCTCCCCGTCCACGATGGGCCCAGCTTGGGCAACCCCTGCTCCTGCAGCCCCCTCCTTCAGTTGCTGGTTCTCTCGCTCCAGCTGTTCCATCTGGCTGCAGAGCTGAACAGAGGAAGAAAAGGGGCAAAAAAGCAGAGAATCAGAACAGTATTTGCTGAAACCTACATAGCATTTGTCCATGCACTTTACAATTCACTTAATTCCCATCATCACCCTATGATGTAGGTGCCCTCCCACTTTACACATAAGGACATTGGGGCACAGAGATGTTAAACAATTTCAAATTCACACATCTTTTTTTGTTTTTGAGACAGGGTCTTGCTCTGTCACCCAGGCTGGAGTGCAGTGGTGCTATCTTGGCTCGCTGCAACCTTTGCCTCCTGGGTTCAAGCGATTCTCTTGCCTCAGCCTCCCTAGTAGCTGGGACTACAGACCCTTGCCACCACACCTGGCTAATTTTTTGTATTTTTTTAGTAGATATGGGGTTTCATTGTGTTAGCCAGGACAGTTTCAATCTCCTGACCTCATAATCTGCCCACCTCAGCCTCCCAAAGTCCTGGGATTACAGGCGTGAGCCACTGCGCCTGGTCCACACCCTTTTTAAGTGGCAGAGTCAGAGAATACCAAGAGCATACCAAGCATAAGGACACCAAGAACAATTTTCCCCTTCCTACTTCCAACCTCAGAGATGCAATCCAAGACCTCAGGCTCCTCTGGAAGTTGTCAGTGCTACAGACAGCCTTACTGCCACCCCTCTTCTGTGGAGGGCTCTGTGTCCTGGATCCTAGGCCTAGAGACAGCTCCCTTTCATCCTAGGCACCACAAAGAGCTTGCAGGGCATTTCCAGGGCCAACAACTGATGACAGCTCCTGCACTGCCAGCCGTTAGCCTTGAAGAGGCATACAATGCCAATAAAACCAAGCCAGCCCCCCGCCCAACTCCTGCTAAAGTATACTTCTCAAAGCAGTCCTGAAAAAAATCCCTTGTCCCCCTTTCAGATGAGAATATCGAGGCCTACAGAGAATGTTTATTGTATTGTCTTCAATATTTTCTTTTTTTGAGATTGAGTCTCGCTCTGTCACCTAGGCTGGAGTACAGTGGTGTGATTTCAGCCCACTGCAACCTCCGCCTCCTGGGTTCAAGCGATTCTCCTGCCTCAGCCTCCTGAGTAGCTGGGACTAGAGGCATGCGCCACCATGTCTGGCTAATTTTTGTATTCTTAGTAGAGACGAGGTTTCACCATGTTGGCCAAGCTGGTCTCGAACTCCTGACCTCAGGTGATCCACCTGCCTTGGCCTTCCAAAGTGCTGGGATTACAGGTGTGAGCCACCACGCCCGGCCTGCCTGCAATATTTTCTACCCAGAACACCAATTCTTCTATCCAGTTATTCACATAACTGGGTTCTTTGCATCCTTCAGTGCTCTGCTCAGATGTTGCCTTTAAAGTAGTATCCCTCAACACAGAAATTTCCAGTACTCTCTGTCACAGCACTCTGTTCATTTCTTTCTTACCTAGTACTAATCACAATTTTCTTTTGTAACGTATAAGCACAGATTCTGAAACCAAACTGCTTGAATGTGAATCTCTACTCTGTCATTTACTAGCTGTGTGACAAATTACTTAATCTCCATGGAACTCAGTTTTCCTCATCTGTCAAATGGGGACACTAATAATATCTCATAGGCTTGTTTCAAAGATTAAATGAGTGAATCATGTAGAATACTTCAAACAGGACTCAGCACACAGAACACCATATAAATGTCAGCCATCACCACTAGTATTATTTGTTTACTGTTATCTTTCTCCCCATCCCACCCCCAGAATGTAAGCTACCCAAGAGTGGAGATCATTCTCTGCTGCTTACAACTGGATTTCCAGAACATAGAGCATGTGGTGGGTACTCAGTAACTATTTGTTGAAGGAACAATTGAGCTGAAATGTCGCGGTGAATAAGGGGTGGTGGCAGGTTTAACATAGGTCTCTCTGCAAGCACTTCCAGTTCCTGGGAGGAGTGGGAGGAGGGAGGGGAGTATGTAAGACGTCCCTACAACTGCTCCAGTGCCAACCCAGGACAGGTGCAGGGAAACAAGCTGGATTTATGAAAGAATGTCTGCCCCTGCCTCACTCTGCAAGAATCATGATACCATGGAGGCTGGAGGCAGGAAGCAGTGAGGAGTCAGTTGGTGAGACCAGCAGTTATGTGAATACCAGGGGCTCTGAACTAGGGGCAGGACAGGGGGCACTGGAATGTATTATGTAAAGAAGTGATGTCATAAGATCTGCTAGTCAGAATAGCCTCTGTGGTGTGAACTAAGTAGAAGAAACTAGAAGTGAAGAGAGACCAGGGAGGCAGCTGTAGAAACAGCAGATAAGAGGTGGTAGAGGCTAAGGCAGATGAGGGCCACAGGGTGGATATAAAACTTTCAAAAAGTATGCCAGGCGCGGTGGCTCACGCCTGTAATCCCAGCCCTTTGGGAGGCCGAGTCGGGCAGATCACCTGAGGTCATGAGACCAGCCTGGCCAACATGGTGAAACGCTGTCTCTACTAAAATTATAAAAATTAGCTGGGCATCGTGGTATGTGCCTGTAATCCCAGGTACTCGGGAGGCTGAGGCAGGAGAATCACTTGAACCTGGGAGGCAGAGGTTGCAGTGAGCTGAGATCAGGCCATTGTACTCCAGCCTGGGTAACAGAGTGAGACTCTGTCTCATTTAAAAAAAAATAAAAAAGCATGGCTAGGTACAAAAAATAAATCCTCTTTTGCAACCCAGAACTCATTGTTCAGTATGAGTTTTGATACATATAAGAAGGGATATTATGAAAGAAATAACAACAACAACAAAAAAAAGTATATTCAGTTTCCAACTATTAGGGATTTTACAGATACTTCTGTTGACTTTTAACTTAACTAAANAAAAAAAAAAAAAGCATGGACTGTGCCACATACCCAGTGATCCATCCAAAAACAAGGACTGCAGCCTAAATTTCAAATACCAGAGACTGAAATTTTCAGCCTTGCTAAGGGAACACCTTGATGTTTGAACCTCTGTGTTTTATACAGGGGATTCTCTCAACTAGTTTGTTGTGGTTATAAAACAATTAGCAAAATAGCCTACATTTGTATTTACTTTCTATTCCATACTTCTATACCACGTTGTTTTCTCTCAAAATTCATTCCTTTAAAAAATAAATGTTGCAGAAAAAAAAAACTTTTAAAAAGTCAAATATTTTAGAGGGAAGATGAGTTAATAGAAGGATAATATTATAGCTAATGCTTCCATAGCTGATACTATGTGCAAGGCTCTGTTCTAAGTGATTTACATACATTTATTCATTTAATCCTCATGAAATCCCTGTGAGGAGGCAGGTACTGTTATTATCATGACTTCTATTTGACATTTGGGAACCAAGAACCAGGCAAGTTAAGTGTCTTGCTCAAGATTACAGTTAGTAAAACATAGAGCCAAGATTGTAATCTAGGCTTTCTGCTTCCAGAGTCCTGCTGGTAACCACTAATTTGCTCAAGTGCCTCTCCTGGTATTGTACCTGCTTAAAGGTTATTTTCAGGTTTTGTGTTTTTTTTGAGACAGAGTCTTGCTCTGTCGCCAGGCTGGAGTGTAGTGGCATGATCTCGGCTCGCTGCAACCTCTGCCTCCTGGGTTCATGCGATTCTGCTGCCTCAGCCTCCTGAGTAGTTGGGACTCCAGGTGTGCGCCACCATGCCCAGCTAATTTTTGTATTTTTAATAGAGATAGGGTTTCCCCATGTTGGCCAGGACGGTCTTGATCTCTTGACCTTGTGATCTGCCCGCCTTAGTCTCCCAGACTGCTAGGATTAATACAGGCATGAGCCACTATGCCCAGCCTCGGTTTTGTATTTTTAAGGTCATAGGCACTATATTCTCAGATGGAGCCTTAGAAATACCATTTTTGCTGCCATGAGACTTTTCTCCTTAAAACATACTAAAAACATAGACAATTTTTTTTGAGATGAAGTCTCACTCTGTTCCCCAAGCTGGAGTGCAGTGGTGCTATCTCAGCTCGCTGCAACCTCCACCTCCAAGGTTCATGCAATTCTCCTGCTTTAGCCTTCCGAGTAGCTGGGATTACAGGTACATGCCACCATGCCTGGAGAATTTTTATTTTTTTATTTTTTAGTAGAGAGGGGGTTTCACTATGTTAGCCAGGCTGGTCTTGAACTCCTGACCTTGTGATTCACCCGCCTCAGCCTCCCAAAGTACTGGGATTACAGGCATAAGCCACCACACCTGGCCAATATAAACAATTATTAACTGTTTACAGAAGATAGATGAGGGAACAAAAGACAATTCCTCCAACTGCCCAGTAGATTTAGAAACAGCCAGGACACTAAAATCAGTGGAGAGATATAATTAGTAGATCCAGGATGAATTATCTGGAAGAGGTGGAACCTCAGGCTTATGTCAGATGAAGAAAAGGAAGAGAAAAGGGAAGAAGCTCGAACATTCTATATATATTCTTTTTCCATTCTATTAAGCATAAAAACTTTACCTAACCCCCCCCCCACCCACCCAATACCTTGGAGCTCCATAGCATCAACCCTACGTTATACACATGGAGACTTGAAGTTCAAATAAAAGGAGTGACTTAGCCAGGAACCAGCTGACCTCAGGGCTCAAACCCTTCTAATCCCAGCACAGTGAGTGGCTCCATCTTTCAAATTACTGCCCCCCAGCAGCAATCCAGGACCTGTTTCAGCACCACGGACAGTGCTCCAGGGCCAGACCCTGTCCAATCACTCTGCTGATGTTAGATTTCAGCCCAGATGGACCCTACCCCTCATTTCCCCTTTGACTATCCCAGACACCAGCACCTTGCTGAACTCGGCCATTAGCGTGCTGTTCTGCAAACGGAAGTCCTCCTCCTGGCTGTGCAGCTTTGCCTGCAGCATCTCATTTTCACTCAGCAGTACCTCAACTTCCTGCAGTGGCAGACAAGGGCCAGGACTCCAGCAAGGGCAGGAAGGATGGGGAGGTAGGGCAAAGAAACAGAGAGAGGGAGAAAATGACATGGGTAGGGGAGGACATAGGGTACAGAGAATGAAGTGAGATAGGAGAGAGAGACACAGGGAGGGATAAAATGAGAGACAGGGATGGAGAGAAAAAGACATGGGAAGGTAGAGAAAAGGGAGTACAGGGAGGAAGAGAGCAGAGGAAAAGACGAGAAGATAATGATAGGGGAGCGAGGAGGTAGAGATGGGGAAACGGGGAGAGATAGAAAAGGGGAGAGGGATTGGGCGGGAGAGAGTGAAAAAGATGGAGAGAGGAACAAACAGAAATCAACAGGGAAAGAACAGAATAGCGAGAAGAGAAGGAGGGGTCAGGAAAATAAATGAGTTAGGAAGAGAGAGGAATGGTGGGGGAGAAACAGAGTCAGAGAGAGAAAGCAGAAAAAAGAGAAATCACAGAGACAGATGGGGGAGAGACAAAGAGAAGATTGGGAAGAGAAGTCAGAGAGACAGGAACAAGAAGACAAAGAGACAGAAAGAGACGCAGAGAAAAGGATAGCGAGAGAAAGAGAGAAGGAAAGAGACACAGAGTTAGAGACAAATACAGGGAAACAAGGACAGATACAGCAACACATGGCAGTGAGGTAGTAGCAGATATAAGGGCACACAGAGAAAGAAAGGCCAGTACAAGAAAAGCTCAGCATACACAGATAGCCCACCAAGACACAGTCTCCCAGTCACACTCACCCACCAGATATCCCCTTACCTGAGCTTTCTTGCTCTTGCTCAGTGCCTAAAGTGGGGGTGGGTGGGAAGAGAGCTAAAGTGAACAGAGACGGACTGCCTTACTAGGGTATGGAGACAATCTTGCCAAGCGTTTTGGGAGGACAATGATGATAGAGGTTGCAGGATGGGAGCATCTGCAACCACAGAACATGTGTGACAATTTGGAGCCCAAAGGAATGACAGAATGAGTGTGCGAGTGAGTGAATGAATGCAAGTCCTGCCCTGGGGCCCCAGCACACAGAAATCATCCTTTCTTGGAAGCTCTTGAGGCTGGCAGGGGGATGGGGCAGATGGTATTTAACCATTTGCGGGCTGGATCTCCAGGCTCAGAAACTGTGGCTTCATTGCTACATCTGTCCATACTTGTCTCTGCGGGTCTCTCCCACACAGTGTGGAAACTGTCACTCCCCTGCTAGGCAGCCAAGAGCATTGCCAGCTTAGGGGAATCAGCATCCTACCAAAGAGAAGCACAGTTTCCTGACTGCCAGATTTTCTGCATTCTGTATTTGTTCATTTAACAAATATTTATTGAGCACATATTATGTATTAACATTGTGCTAGGTATGGGGACACAGCAGTGACAAAGGAGAACCTTGAATGTCTTGAGGGGCCACAATAGGTTATATTCTATCTCATCTCTCATCTTTAGAGGATATGAGAGGTGAGTTTGCTGTCACTTTCCCAACTGGACCAGGACAGGGACGGGAAGTAGGAGCACAAGCCAGGAGTGTGAGTGGAGGACACAAGGCAGATTCGAGGAAGATTTACTGATAGATTTGAATATTTAATTAAAAGTCAGTGAATGAGAATGAGTAACTGAAATTAGAAATGAATTAAAAGTAAATTAAAATTAATCAATAAATTAAGCAGGATTAGATGAAATTAGCAAACTAAAGAGAATTCCATGAGAATTCTTTAAATGACTACATGAAAACAGCATGCAACATTAGATCTGGTTCACTGCAGCTGCTCACTGGAGGGATGAATGAGTCAGATAGGTAGAGGCAGGGGTGGATGGGTAGGTGGATGGGTGGGTGGAGGGAGGTACCTTCTGAGCTTTGCTGAACTCCTTATCCAAGTAGGCGACCTTCTGTCGAAGACTGGCAAGTTCTGGTGTCGGGAAAGCAGGGAATCTCAGCCTCAGCCAGTGGCAAGGAACTGAAAGGACTTCCTGCCAGGTCTCTGAGGGAAAACCTCAGACTCCATGCCCCAAAGCCACCCCCATCTAATAAGGCCCTCTTGGCTCACCAACACCATTCTTGCGTAGTTCATCTGAAAGCTGGTAGTTGTTTGTCCGGAGTTCCAGGAGCTGAGCCTTTGCGGGAAGCAAGAAGGGAAAAGACTTGGTCAGGAAAGCACCCCTACCCCTACTCCTACCATGAGGGAACCAAGCTCCTAAGTTCCACAGACCTTACGCCCTCCATACGTCTCTTTAGCTACTCCTTAAGACCTGTATGTGCTGTACCCAAAGTGGGCTTCCAGGTCCTCAGACCCTGGCCCACCTTTTCCAGCTCCACTTATAACCCCAGCCAGGCTCCCACCTCCATCTCACACTATAATCCACACTGCACTCAGGCGATCCTAGAGCACTGCCCCAGTTAGGTTCTTGCTTATGTGAGTTCCCTGGCTCTCCATGCCCACAGGATAAAGTTCCTCCTCCTCATCCTCGCTGACCTCTCCACACACTGAACACACACTATCAGGGGGATTGTCCATCTTCCTGGCCAGACTTGGAAGCCCCTGAAGGCAGCAGGTAGAGGCCTGTCTTCTTCCCTCTTTCCCAAGGGAGGAGGGTCTAGTATTCTCCTGTCCAACTTTCATTGACTCAGGGGACTTTCCAGGGTCCCCCCCCCGACCTCCAAGTCTCTCAAAATACATCCAGGCCCCCTTCAAGAATTAAGGGAGAGCTGGGTGTGGTGGCTCACCCCTGTAATCCCAGCACTTTGGGAGGCTGAGGTGGGTGGATCACGAGGTCAGGAGTTCAAGACCAGACTAGCCAATATGGTGAAACC
>NW_016107345.1:10603797-10606071 GCF_001604975.1 Cebus imitator
AGGCCGAAGTGGGCAGACCACTTGAGGTCAGGAGTCCAAGACCATCCTGGCCAACATGGTGAAACCCTGTCTCTACTAAAAAATACAAATCAATTAGCCGGGCATGGTGATACGCGCCTGTAATCCCAGCTACTTGGGAGGCTGAGATAGTAGAAAATTGCTTGAATCTGGGAGGTGGAAGTTGCAGTGAGCTGAGATCGTGCCACTGCACTCCAGCCTGGGTGACAAAGCGAGACTCCGTCTCAAAATAATAATAATAATAATAATTAAGGGAAAGTGAAGTATGGGCCATTCCAAACAGCATCCTCCTCCCTATCACCCCTGTAGGGCCCTGAGGCTGGTTCTACCCAGCAAGGCTGGTTCCTTCCCAGTAAGGAACTCACCATTCCTTCCCCTACCAGGATTTTTCCCTCCCTGACACGGCACCAGCCTCCACTCCCTATCCTCTGGTAGTCTGCTCAAGGTCAGAGGGGTTGGCCTTCATAGAATCTTTTCTGCTCCTGTCCTCCTGAGGACCCAGTGATCTGTCTCTCCAAGTCCTGGTCCAATTGGAATATCCTTTGTATCCCTTGAGACTTCTTTCCCAACAAAGCCTAGTAGTTCTCCCTAATACATGGCCCAGTGCGATCAATGTTCCTCATTCAAGGGTACCCCCCCTCCTCTCAAGAGCTCCCCAGTCATGATCCAACAGGAATGGCCCTATACCCTTCAGAGTACACCTCTACAAGGTCTTGGGTGGGCCAGTTGGATGACTCTTGGAATGACTTAGAATCCCCTTCAGATGACAGTGGTCTTCCCTATTCATGGGCCAATCAACTCACCCTTCCATTCTCAGTGTCCCTCACACAGGGACAGCCGGTTTCCCTCATTCAAGGACCAATGGGATTACCTGTCCTCCCTCAGAGTTCCTCCCCTCCCCACGCAGGACCCTGTTCAGAGTCCCCCAGTGAGGAACCCTCTTGACAAGAGCCCATTCATATGCAATGCTATGGCCTTTCATTGCATCTCAGAGTCACCTCAAAAGAATCAAGTGGGGGTACCTCCCCAAAGCCCAGTGATCTCCCCTCCTTGTAGTACAAGGTATCACTCTTTTACCTCCTCCAGTCCTTCCCCCAATTAATGGGATTAATGGTATTACCCATTCATGGACTTCTTCATCCCAGGCCTAATGGGATCACCCTTAATCATCCAATGGTGCCGCCCCCTCTTAGGATGCACTACCAACCACCAATAGCATAGGATCTCCACCTCCCAGGAACAATGACAACAACTGGGGTCTTTCCTCAACCCCCGGGCACAGTGGTATCACCCAAAAACTTACCACCACCCACTAATGGTTCTGCCCTCTCAAGGGCTCCCCCCACCATGACGCAAACGACCCAACACCCGCTTCCTTCCTCTCCAGACAAAATGGTTTCGCCTTCTCAGGATCTCTTTCCCTCAAAGCCCATTATCATCACACACCGACGGTGTCCCCTGCACAAGCCCAAATGTCTCGTCCCCTCCAGGTCTGAGTAAGGTACCGCCTACTCAAAGGCGCTCTCCCCCACCCACAATGCTAACCGAGTCCAACCTTCAAAGCCCCAGAATATCTCGGAATCCAATAGTCTCACCACTCCGAGCCTCAGTTTACCTTCTCCAGACCCACCCCCTAAACTCAGAGTCCATCTCCACCAACCCCTTCTCAGAGCTGGTGGCACGACCTCTCTCTACCCCGCCTCCGGTCGCCTAGCCAGGTGGTTTTTCCCACCGCGAGCGGCACCTGCATCCGCTGAAACTCCTCCTCGGACAGAGCTTGCGCCATGTTCCTCCCCCCACCCCCCCGCCAGCTTTCTGCGCAGACGCAGCTCGTGCCTCCTGTCAGAATTAAGGTCGGACCAAACCACTGGCCAGGAATGGAGGGGATAGAACGTAACTCCAAAGGACAGCATTTTGGAGACACAGAGAAAAGAATGAAACCGACGGGTCAGGTGAATTGTAATATAACGTTATACCAGAATGTAGGTCATCTGATTCGCTTTTGGACTCTTCTAGGCCACCCATTGTGGTACGACATTGTGACATACCCGTCTCATGAGTGGACTCGTCGCTAGGGAAGTCTTTGCCGACAGAAAATAACGCTTCCGCGTTACTCCTTTAATGAGAATGGGTAACTTAATAACCATAGAAATGAAAGCGGAAGCTTCGCTCTGGTCTTGTTCCCGCCCTCCTCCGGGCGACCCCAAAGGGGAATCCCACCTCTTGTAAAGCTTTTGGCTTTTTTTTTTTTTTTAA
>NW_016107345.1:10608986-10610852 GCF_001604975.1 Cebus imitator
CAGGGTCTCGCTCTGTCATCCAGGCTGGAGTGCAGTTATGCAATCTTGGCTCACTTCAGCCTCAAACTTCTGGGCTCAAGCAATCCTCCCACCTCAGCCTCCTGTGTAGCTGGGACTACAGGCACAGGCTACCATACCGGCAAAAATGTTTTTTAATGTTTTGTAGAGATGAGGTCTTACTATGTTGCCCAGGCTGGTCTCAAACTCCTGGGCTCAAGTGATCCACCCACATCTGCCTTCCAAAGTGCTAGGATTTCAGAGGTGAGCCACCACACCTGGCCTACATTTGTGTGTGTGTGTGTGTGTGTGTGTGTGTGTGTGTGTGTGTCTGAGATGGAGTCTTACAATGTCGCCCAACCTGAAGTGCAGTGGCGTGATCTCAGCTCACCAGCACCGCCACCTCCACCTCCCGAGTTCAAGCAATTCTCCTACCTCAGCCTCCTGAGTTGCTGGGATTACAGGCACCTGCCACCACACCTGGCTAATTTTTGTATTTTTGGTAGAGACAGGTTTTGCCATGTTGGCCAGGCTGGTCTCAAACTCTTGGCCGCAAGTGATCTGCCTGCCTTGGCCTCCTTAAGTGCTAGGATTATAGGCGTAAGCCACTGTGCCTGGCCGTTACCTACATTTGTAATATATAAATTATGTTGTTGGCTAGACGCAGTGACTCACGCCTGTAATCCCAGCACATTGGGCGGCCGAGGTAGGCTGATCATGAGGTCAGGAGTTCGAGACCAGCCTGGCCAACATAGTGAAACCCCGTCTCTACTAAAAATACAAAAATTAGCCTGGCATGGTGGCACGCGCCTGTAGTTCCAGCTACTCGGGAGGCTGAGACAGGAGAATTGCTTGAACCCGGGAGGCAGAGGTTGCAGTGGGCCAAGATTGTGTCACTGCACTCCTCGGCAACAGAGTGAGACTCCATCGCAAAAAAATAAATAAATAAATAAATAAATAAATAAATAAATATGTTGTCATAGTCTCCATTCCATACTTAATCCCCTGACCTCCTGGTTGTATTTTTAAATGTTGCATACATTAACAAACATTTTTTTTTTCTTTTGAGATGGAGTCTCGCTCTGTCACCAGGCTGGAGTGCAGTGGAGCAATCTCAGCTCACTGCAACCTCTGCCTCCTGGGTTCAAGCAATTCTCCTGCCTCAGCCTCCTGAGTAACTGGGACTACAGGTGTGTGCCACCACACCCATCTAATTTTTGTATTTTTAGTAGAGACGGGATTTCACCATGTTGGCCCGGATGGTCTCGATCTCCTGACCTCAAGTGATCCACCTCCCAAAGTGCTGGGATGACAGGAATTGATAAAGATCAGCGGGTTTTGATAGATGCATTTAAAAGTGTTCCTCACATATATTCACATCTCAGCATGTTGCCCCAGCTAGACAGCAGTGGCTATTTATAGGTGTGATCATTGCACACTACAACCTTGAACTCCTGGGCTCAAGTGATCCTCCCACCTCAACCTCCCAGGTAGCTGGGAGTACACGTGTGAGCCACTGTACATCTTTATATCCTCTCACTTGTTGTTGTTGATATATACAAAAGCCATTGATTTCTCTGTTAATTTTATATCCTTCCATTTTACTGAATATTTTTATTGTTAGAGTGTTTTATCATTGATTCTTTAGGGTTTACCAGGTACAAAATCATACCATCTGAAAATAGTGATATCTTTATTTATTCTTTTCTAATCAGTCACACTGGCTCTAATTGATTTATCTTGCCTAATTACCATTTTCCACTAACAGGAACAAGCGCCCCCTTGAGAAATGGCTGATTGCAGGACTGAGGCAAGAAAAGTATAAGATTAGCCTGGAACATCTTGTTTTATCACACATTTAAAGAATTT
>NW_016107345.1:10611160-10612490 GCF_001604975.1 Cebus imitator
CCAAAAAAAAAAAAAAAAATAGGCCAGGCGTGGTGGCTCATGCCTATAATCCCAGCACTTTGGGAGGCTGGGGCAGGCGGATCACCTGAGGTCAGGGATTCAAGACCAGCCTGGCCAACATGGCAAAATCCCATCTCTACTAAAAATACAAAAACTAGCCTGGTGTGGTGGGTTCAAGTGATTCTCCTGCCTCAGCCTCCCAAATAGCTGGGGTTACAAGGGCCTGTCACCACGCCCGGCTAATTTTTTGTATTTTTAGTAGAGACGGGGTTTCACCATGTTGGTCAGGCTGGTCTCGAACCCCTGGCCTCAGGTGATCCTCCCAATTTGGCCTCTCCAAATGCTGAGATTACAAGCATGAGTCACCGCGTCTGGCTCAGAAGGCTAATTTTAAAATTTTTTGTAGAGATGAGGTCTCACTATGTTGCCCAGGCTTACTTCTTAATTGTAATGAGGATTAGGGTAACTTCATAACGGAGAACACTGCCTTAACCAAGTCGCCTTTAGCATCACCAGTACAGGGACAAACTAGTATTATGTTCTTCCCCATGTGATGCTCTGAGTGGTATTTCTGCCAAAAACTCATAATCTGAACTGAATCATGAAAAACTATTAGGCAAACATCAGTTAAATAACCCATCAAGACATCAACATCATAAAAAACAAAGAAAGGGGCAGGGCATGGTGGCTCATGCCTGTAATCCCAACACTTTGGGAGGCTGAGGCGGGCAGATCACTTGTGGCCAGGAATTTGAGACCAGCCTGGCCAACATGGTGAAACCTGTCTCTACCAAAAATACAAAAATTAGCCAGGCGTGATGGCAGGTGTCTGTAATCCCAGCTACTTGGTAGGCTGAGGTAGGAGAATTGCTTTAGCCAAGATTGTGCCACTGCACTCCAGCCTGGGTGGGAAGGAAGAAAAAAGAAAAGAGAGAGAGAGAGAGAGAGAATGACTTTCTCTTAAATGTCTTCTTACAGAAGAGACTGAGACTATTATCCTTAGAAAGATCTGATTGCAAAGTTGGCCCTTAACTAGCACCTGGAAATTTGGCTAGTAAAGAGTCAGCTACACTGATGTAAGAGTGGTTCATTGTGGCTGGGCAAGGTGGCTCACACCTGTAATCCCAACACTTTGGGAGGCAGAGGAGGGCAGATCACCTGAGGTCAGGAGTTCAAGACCACCCTTGCCAACAAGGCGAAATGCTGACTCTACTAAAAATACAAAAATTAGAGGGGCTTCATTACAGGCTCCTGTAATCCCAGCTACTCAGGAAGCTGAGGCAAGAGAATTGCTTGAACCCGGGAGGCGGAGGTTGCAGTGAGCAGAGAT
>NW_016107345.1:10616033-10617288 GCF_001604975.1 Cebus imitator
TTGTCTCAAAAAAAAAAAAAAAAAAAAAGTGGTTCACTGTGCCTAAACTGTAGAAACAGTGTGGTTTTTATGGAACACCTGCATTCTCTCTGAGTCTAGGATTCTGGGATGTGCTAGGTAGAGAGTGCGTATGTGACTAGTCTCCACTAAAAACACTGGGGCACTGAGTAATGAGCTTCCCCAGTAGACAACCCTTTGCACTTTGCACATGTTGTCACAACTCATTACTGGAGAAATTAAATGAGTCTTATTTGGAAGGTTGTGCCTGGTCCTCCAGATTTCAGCCTCTTGCTTAAGGGAGGTACAGAGTATAAAGAAGCCTGTGCATGGATTACCTGGATCCCACCTGTGTCTTTTTTTCTTGCTAATCCTATCATGTAGCTATCCTCTTTTTTCAGACAGAAACAGAGTCTCCCTCTGTCGCCCAGGCTGGAGTCCAGTGATTCGATCTTGCTCACTGCGACCTCTGCCTCCTGGATTCAAACAATTCTCCTGCATCAGCCTCCCTAGTAGCTGGTGTGTGCCACCAGCTACTATGAATTTCTGAATTTTTAATAGACATGGGGTTTCACCGTGTTGGCCAAGCCATAGTCTCAAACTCCTGACCGCAAGTGATCTGCACACCTCGGCCTCCAAAAGTACTGGGATTACAAGCATGAGCCACTGCACCCGGCCAACTTTTTTTTTTTTTTTTTGAGGGAAAACAGGGTTTTACCATGCTGGCCAGGCTGGTCTCAAACTCCTGACCTCAGGCGATCCATTCGCCCTGGCCTCTCAGAGTTTTGCTCTTGTTGCCCAGTCTGGAGTACAATGGTGAGATCTCGACTCACTACAACCTCTAACTCCTGGGATCAAGCAATTTTCCTGCGTCAGCCTCCCAAGTAGCTGTGCTTACAGGCATGCACTACCATGCCCGGCTAATTTTTGTATTTTTAGTAGAGATGGGGTTTTACCAGGTTGGTCAAGCTGGTCTCAAACTCCTAACCTCAGGTGATCCACCTGCCTCAGCCTCCCAAAGTGCTGGGATTACAGGTGTAAGCTACCGCACCTGGCCCTTTTTCTTTCCTTCCTTCCTTCCTTCCTTCCTTCCTTCCTCCCTCCCTCCCTCCCTTCCTCCCTCCCTCCCTCCCTCCTCTTTCTTTCTTTCTTTCCTTTCTTTCCCTTCTTTCCTTTCTTTTCCTTCTTTTCCTTCCTTTCTTTCCTTCTTTCCTTCCTTCCTTCCTTCCTTCTTTTCTTTTCTTTTCTTTTCTTTTTG
>NW_016107345.1:10618063-10619250 GCF_001604975.1 Cebus imitator
ATCTCAGCTCACTGCAACCTCCACCTCCCAAGTTCAAGCTATTCTCCTGCCTCAGCCTCCAGAGTAGCTGGGACTACAGGCACGTGCCACCACACCCAGCTAATTTTTGTATTTTTAATAGAGACGGGGTTTCACCATATTAGCCAGGATAGTCTCGATATCTTGAGCTCGTGATCCACCCGCCTTGGCCTCCCAAAGTGCTAGGATTACAGGTGTGAGCCACCATACCCGGTCCACGCCCAACTAATTTTTGTATGTTTTGTAGATGCACCCACCACCACACCCAACTAATTTTTGTATGCTTTGTAGAGATGGGTTTTTGCTATGTTGCCCAAGCTCGTCTCCAGCTCCTGAGCTCAAGCAGTCAGGCTGCCTCAGCCTCCCAAAATGCTAGGATTACAGGCATGAGCCACTGGGCTGGCCACAACTATTCTATTAATTCAAAATTATTTAAAGACAAAATTTAAAATGGAAAAACCAGCCAGGCGTGGTGGCTTATGCCTGTAGTCCCAGCACTTTGGGAGGCCTAGGCCAGTGTATCAGTTGAGACCAGAAGTCCAAGACCAGCCTGGGCAACATGGTGAAACCCCGAATTTTCTGAAAATACAAAAGTTAGCTGGGCTCAGTGGCATGTGCCTGTAATCCCAGCTGCTCGGGAGGCTGAGGCACGAGAATTGCTTGAATCCAGGGACAGAGAGGTTGCAATGAGCTGAGATTGCACCATTGTACTCCAGCCTGGGTGACAGAGTGAGACTGTCTCAAAAAAAAAAAAAAAAGGAAAGAAACACAGAAAAACGAAATTGAAACCAAATCTGTACCATAGATATGCTTATTGCTCATTGCTAGAGATATATTTGTTTCTAGGTCCTCTCAGTGAACAAACATGGGATGGACACACACACACAGGTTCTCATTATAATATAACTCTCTTTCTCTGTCTATATATAAAACCATGAGATTCTGATAACCTCCAATTTCAGTTCAACACTACAGGGTAAGCTTTTCTTTTCCCCATCCATATTTGTCAGTCTTTTCGTAAGTAACTCCCACTATTCCTAATATAGTTGCTTGTTTCCTCAAGCCTAGATAACACAAAGGAATTTTCAGAATTGCCTAACCCATACCACTTCAAAAGCAAATCTACTTACCAGAGTACAACATTTGTTTACAGACTTTTTTTTTTTTTT
>NW_016107345.1:10621576-10623358 GCF_001604975.1 Cebus imitator
TAGAATCAAGTTGTCAATTCTACAAAAACGTCTGCTGGGATTTGACTGGGATTACATTGATTCTATAGATCAATCTCAGGAGAACTGGTATCTTTTTTTTCTAGAGACAAAGTCTCGCTCTCTTGCCCAAGCTGGACTGCAATGGTGCAATCTTGGCTCACTGCAACCTCCAACTCCTGGTTCAAGCGATTCTCCTGCCTCAGCCTCCCAAGTAGCTAGAACTGCAGGCTTGCGCCACCGTGCCCAGCTAATTTTTTTGTATTTTAGTAGAGACGGGGGTTTCACCAAGTTGGCCAGGATGGTCTTGATCTCCTGACCTCGTGATCTGCCCACCTCGGCCTCCCAAAGTGCTGGGATTACTTACAGGCGTGAGCCATCACGCCCGGCTGTATTTTTTTTTTTGAAATGCAGTTTTGCTCTTGTTATCCAGGCTGGAGTGCAATGGCGCAATCTTGGCTCACCGCAACCTCCGCCTCCCAGGTTTAAGCGATTCTCCTGCCTCAGCCTCCCGAGTAGCTGGGATTACAGACATCAGCCATCACGCCTGGCTAATTTTATATTTTTAGTAGAGACGGAGTTTCTCCATGTTGGTCAGGCTGGTCTTGAACTCCTGATCTGAGGTGATCCGCCCACCTTGGCCTCCCAAAGTGCTGGGATTACAGGTGTGAGCCATTGCACCCAGCCAATTTGTGTATATTTAGTAGAGATGGGGTTTCACTGGGTTGGCCAGGCTGGTCTCCAACTCCTGACCTCGTGATTCACCTGCCTTGGCCTCCCAAAGTGCTGGATTATAGGCGTGAGCCACCGTGCCCGGCCTCTGAGCACTACTATCTTTTTAAAAATTTTTTTTTGAAATGGAGTTTCGCTCTTGTTGCCCAGGCTGGAGTGCAATGGCACGATTTCAGCTCACTGCAAACTCTGCCTCCCAGGGTCAAGCAATTATCCTGCCTCAGCCTCCCAAGTAGCTGGGATTACAGGCATGTGCCACTACACCAGCTACTTTTGTATTTTTAGTAGAGACAGGTTTTCTCCATGTTGGTCAGGCTGGTCTCGAACTCCCGGCCTCAGGTGATCCACCCACCTCAGCCTCCCAAAGTGCTGGGATTACAGGCGTGAGCCACTGCACCCAGCCAGACAACTAGTATCTTAATAATATTGAGTCTCCCTGGGCGTGGTGGCCCACACCTGTAATCCCAGTACTTTGGGAGGCCGAGGCAAATGGATCACAAGGTCAGGAGATCGAGACCATCCTGGCCAACATGGTGAAACTCCGTATCTAATAAAAATACAAAAATTAGCTGGACATGGTGGTGCACGCCTGTAGTCCCAGCTACTCAGGAGGCTGAGGCAGGATAATCACTTGAACCTGGGAGGCAGAGGTTGCAGTGAGCTGAGATCACATCACTGCACTCCAGCTTGGGCAACAGAGCAGGACTCCAACTCAAAAACTAATAATAATAATAATAATGAATCTCCTGCTTTATGAACTTGGTGTATCTCTTTATTCATTTAGGAGTTATTTAATTTCTTTCTTTTCTTTTTGTTTTCTTTTGAGACAGAGTCTCATTCCATTGCCAGGCAATGGAACCTCTGACTCCTGGGTTCAAGCGATTCTCCTGCCTCAGCCTCCCGAGTACTTAGGACTACAGGTGTGTGCCACCATGCCCAGCTAATTTTTTAGTAGAGATGGGGTTTCATCATGTTGGCCAATATGGTCTTGATCGCTTGACTTCCTGACTCGCCCGCCTCAGCCTCCCTAAGTGCTAGGATTACAGGTGTGAG
>NW_016107345.1:10623407-10624534 GCF_001604975.1 Cebus imitator
AGCTTCCTGAGTAGCTGGGACCACAGGCACATGCCCCCATACCCAGCTAATTTTTGTGGGTTTTTTTCGTTTTGTTTTGAGACAGAGTTTTGTTCTGTCGCCCAGGCTGGAGTGCAATGGTGTGATCTCAGCTCACTGAAACCTCTGCCTCCAGGGTTCAAGCAATTCTCCTTCCTCAACCTCCTGAGTAGCTGGGATTACAGGCATGTACCACCACGTCTGGCTAATTTTTGTATTTTTAGTAGAGATAGGGTTTCACCATGTTGGCCAGGCTGGTCTTGAACTCCTGAGCTCAGGTGATCTGCCTGCCTGTGCCTCCCAAACTGCTAGGATTACAGGCATGAGTCACTGCTCCTGGGCTTGTTTTTGTTTTTTAAGTGGACATGGGGTTTCACTATGTTGGCCAGACTGGTCTCGAACCCCTGACCTCAAGTGATCCACCTGCCTCAGCCTCCAAAAATACTGGGATTACAGGCGTGAGCCACCATGCCCAGTCCATAAATGTTATTTTAAAGTTTCAATTTCCTATGGGTCATTGCTAGTTTATAGAAATACAATTAGCAGGGCACAGTGGCTCGCACCAGGAATCCCAGCTCATTGGGAGGCCAAGGCAGGTGGATCACTTGAGGCCAGGAGTTAGAAACCAGCCTGGGCAACATGATGAAACCTCATCTCTATGAAATATACAAAAATTAGCAAGGCGTGGTGGCATGCACCTGTAAGTCCCAGCTACTCGGGAGGCTGAGGTGGGAGGAATGCTTGAGCCCAGAAGACAGAAGTTGTAGTGAGCCAAGAGCCAGACCCTGTCTCCAAAAAGGAAAAAGAAAAAAAACTAGAACTTGCAGTACAGTGTTGAAGTGACAACAGTGGACATGCTGACCTGTTTGTAATGTTATGTTAGGAGGAAAGGCATTTAGTCTTTTGCCATTGAGTTTGATGTTACTATAGGTTATTCGTAGCTGCTCTTTATCATATAGAGGAGCTACTACCTTCTTTCATTTCTAGTTTTCTGAGAGGTTTTTTTTTTTTTGAGACGGAGTTTTGCTCTTGTCGCCCAGGCTGGAGTGCAGTAGCACCATCTCAGCTCACTGCAACCTCCGCCTCCCAGGTTCAAGCCTCAGCCTCCT
>NW_016107346.1:0-2745 GCF_001604975.1 Cebus imitator
GTAATCTGGCTCCTGCTCATCCCTCCAGCATTGTCCCATGTCCCATTGCTCACACTCTCCAGCCCCACTGTTTTTCTACCTCTTCCTTGAACATTCCAAGATCCTTCATGCCTTGAAGTCTGACATGATAGGTTCCCTCTAACAAGAAGGTATTTCCCAGGCTCTTTGAAACTTCCAGTTATCAGCTCAAATGTTCTCTTTTCATGCTAGTTTACCATTCTGTCTGGGCACTTCATTCTTGACTCCTGTGAAGATCTCTATCATTGCAATCCCCATTATTTTGTGCACACTTTTATTTTCTTCAGAGCACTTATCACATTTGAAATTATTTCTTTCTCCCTCCCTTCATCTCTCCTTCCCTCCCTCCCTCCCTCCCTTCTTCCCTCCCCTGTATCTCTCCCACCCTTCTTTCTTTTCCATCTGTCCTCATCAGAATATAAGCCCCACAAGGGTAGGGACCACTTTTCCTGCTTACTAATGTTTGCTCAGTGTCCACACAGTGCTTGAAATACAGTGTGTGCTCAGGAATACATGTGGAATAAACAAAGGCATAGCCTTTTTGCAATGAACAAATATTCATCTGGAAACTCAGGGCTGGGCTTCTCAAGGACATGGGTGGTTTTCTTAAAGGAATAAGCAATCTTTATGTTCAAGCTGGGACTTTTCTGGCAGCTTCATTTTTCCTCTGGCTTCAAGGTACCACCTGGGGTATCCTCTATGTCCTTCTTGAAGCATGATTTGGGGACATCTTCTATGTACTTTTTGAAGTATGATTTGGGGAATGAGAAACTAGCTTAAGTTTTTGAGAAAATGTTATATATAAATTACACACACACACACACACACACACACACACACACATTTTTGAGATAGGGTCTTGCTCTGTCACTTAGGCTGGAGTGCAATGATGTCATCACAACTCACTGTAGCCTCTTTCTCCCCGGCTCAAGTGATCCTCACATTTCAGCCTCCTAAGTAGTTAACAGGCATGTGTTACCACACCCAGCAAATTTTAAATTTTTTTGTAGAGACCAAGTCTCATTATGTTGCCCAGGCTGATCTTGAATTCTTGTTCTCAAGTGGTCTTTCTGCCTTGGTCCCCCAAAATGTTGGGGTTACATGTGTGAGCCACTGGACTCCCAAGAAAATGTTTTAAAAGGCCATTTTGATGTAATAGATGGATGCGAGGCTCCAGAGCAAGACCAGGGAGGAAGCTGTTGGAGTGATCCAGGTAAGTACTGACAAGGGTATGGCTGACCATGCAGATAAACAAGAGGGGGCAGAATTAATGGGACTTGGAAGTTTAGGGCACCAAGGGCACAAAATGTAGAGTCAAGATGTATTAGTCCATTCTTGTGCTGCTAATCAAGATAACCTGAGAATGCGTAATTTATAAAGGAAAGAGGTTTAATTGACTTACAGTTTAGGATGGCTGGGAAGGCCTCAGGAAGCTTACAGTCATGGCAGAAGAGAAAGCAAACATATCCTTTTTCACATGGCAGCAACAAGGAGAAGTACAGAGTGAAGGTGGGGGGAAACCCCTTATAAAACCATCAGACCTCGTGAGAACCAACTCGCTATCATGAGAACAGCATGGAGGTAACTGTCTCCATGATTCAATTACCTCCCACAAGATCCCTCCCATGATATGTGGGGATTATGGATATGGAAACTACAATTCAAGATGAGATTTGGGCGGGAACACAGCCAAACCATATCACAAGCTGTTAACACATACGGACACTGCCTTTGCTCAGGCCTTAGAATGAGTGTCTTACTTTTGCTTCCTAGGAACTTTGCCTCATCCTAATCCTGGCCTTGCTTCAAGGAGGAGATAAATTATAATTCTTGCTTCATGATACCCTCATCATTGAAGGAGGTCAAGACATCCTCAAGGTGCTCAGCATTGGAGCCCAGGAATGGGAATGTTGAAGCTGAAGCAGCTCTATTGTGAGTGTTAAATGTTGAAGAGGAGATGCACAGAATATCTGTTTCTGTGACTGTAAAGGTTCAAAGTCACAATGAAACTAATATAGCAGGATGTTTATCTCCTCTGGGCATAGTTACCCTTCTGTAAAAGGCTTTTCTGGACTACACCATCTTTCCAGGTCTTCACAGCGCCACTCCGGCGCTGGACCCTAGGTCTACTCCAGGACCATGTTTCAAACCTGGGAAAGGGGACACATGTGTTTTTCCCTTCCCCTCACCACCCACAGGCATCAAGTGGGCTTTACTGTAGAACAGTTGGCCTGAGAGCCCGGGAAGCAATAGATTGAGGATGGGTGAAGATCACCTCATCTGCGTCTAGAATGCTGGGCAATGTGGCTCCTTGGAAAGCAGTGACAAGAGTTGGGTTTAAATCTGGATTTCTTGGTTCTACAACTTGTTATCTAAGTGACATTGGGCAGGTCCCCTCACATGCAAAATGGTGCATGGAGCTCACTTTGTAACACTGGTATGAGGATGAAATGAGATACAATTGCACATGAGGTCCCAGGCCCACAGTGGCACCCAGTAACTTTTTCTTCCTTGTATGGAACAATAGAATGTCACAATAGGAAAGGAACTTGGGGTTCTCCAGATAATGCCCCTCTGTTTATTTATTTCCTTTGAACCTTAAGAACACAGAATTGTATCTATCATAATTCATGCTCATGATCTTTCATTATTGACCATGCATAACCCTTTTTGTTAATCTGTTCACCTACCCCTTCATCTATATAGCTGTCCATTGATCATTTGTCC
>NW_016107346.1:5425-29745 GCF_001604975.1 Cebus imitator
AGCCAGACTAATGCTACTTTAAGTTCAACTTTGTCTTGGGACTAACAAGGCACATTCCTTGCTGGTCACGACCCTCAATTATAAGATATTTACAATTGAGGAAAAAGCCTAAAGATTCCTACAAAGACACATTTCTACAACAGTGGAAAGTTCAGATGTCAAAATACCCATAACAATATATGTTTTCAAGAACACGGTAGTTATTCTTTGATGTACTTACACTCTAGAATGTCAAGGATAGTATTCTATATTCTCACAATTTCTTTGTTCTAAATATACTTTGATGTAACATAGGGATTCCATATTTAACAAAATTATGGTTAATGTTGCATATATTTTTCTGTCCTTTTATTTTTAATCTATTTGTGTCTTTATTTTTGAAGAGGATTTTCTGCAGGCAGCAAATAGTGGGTCCTACTTTAAAAAATCTAATGTGAATATAACTTTACTTTAATTAGGGTGTTTAAACCATTTACATTTAATATGATTATTTATATGACTAGGTCTAAATCTATGATCTTGCCACTAGCCTCATATCTTCTTTATTCCAGTGTACCTCATTTTCTGTCTTATTTTGGATTGGTTTTTAAGTTTCTGATTTCTCTCTTTTGCCAGTTTGTTAACTATTACTCTTTGTTGTGTTATTTTACTGGTTGTTTTAGGATTTATGGCATACATTATTAACTCATCATTGTTCAACATAAGTGATAATATATCACTTTACATATAGCATAAAATTCTTACAGTAATATGTTTCTATTTCTCTCTTCCTGATATTTGTGCTATTTTTCTCATACATTTTACTTCCATGTATGTTATAATCTGCCAAATATATTATTGTTGTATTTGCTTTGAACAGTTGACTACGTTTTAAGTACATTTAAATACATTTTTAAAAGCATTTTCTCACATTGTTACTATTTCTCTTGCTCTTAATTTCTTTGTGTAAATCCAGGTGTCATTTTACTACTGCCAGAAGGACTTCTTTTTACCATTTCTTGTAGTGCAGATCTGTTGATGCTGAATTCTTTCGGCTTTTGTATGACTGATAAAGTCTTTATTTTTAACTTCACTTTAAAAATCGTGGTAAAGTACATATAAGATCTACCATCTTAACCATATTTTAGCGTACAGCTCAGTGACATTGAGTACATCCACGTTGTGCAGCCATCACCACTCCCCATCTCTAGAATGCTTTCCACCTAGCCAAACTGAGAAAACATACGGAATGCATCACAAATTTGCATTCCATCCGTGTGCATAGGCCATATTAATCTTTGTATCATTTCACTCCTAGTATTTGTGTTGCCAAAGTGAGTACTTAACTGCAGCCTGGCTGACAAAGCAAGATTGGCTCAAAAAATAGATAAATAAATAAAATATTCCAAAACCTAAAATGCAATAAAATAAATGGGAAAAATAAATAAATAAAATATTTTATTTATTACAAGATATTTTTGCTGGGCAAAAATTCTAGGATAACTTTTTAATTATTATTGTTATTTTTTAAAATGCTTTAAGTGGCCTGGCATGGTGGCTCACATGTGTAATCCTAGCATTTGGGAGGCTGAGGTAAGCACATCACTTGAGGTCAGGAGTTTGAGACCTGCCTGGTCAACATGGTGAAACCCCGTCTCTACTAAAAAATATACAAAAAAATAAAGTCTGGGTGTGGTGGCTCACTTCTGTAATCCCAGCACTTTGAGAGGCTAAGGCGGGCAGATCACCTGAGATCAGGAGTTCAAGAGCAGCCTGGCCCAAATGGTGAAACCCCGTCTCTAACAAAAATACAAAAAAATTAGCTGGGTGTGGTGGCAGTTGCCTGTAATTACAGCTACTCGGGAGTCTGAGGCATGAGAATCACTTGAACCCAGGAGGCGAAGGTTGCGGTGAGCCAAGATCGCACCACTGCACTCCAGCCTGGGTGATAAGAGTGAAACTCCGTCTCAAAAAACAAAAAACAAAAAAATTAGCTGGGAACGATGGCTCATGTCTATTATCCCAGCTACTCAGGAGGCTGAGACACGAGAATCACATAATCACATGAACCTGGGAGGCAGAGGTTGCAATGAGCTGGGATTATGCCACTGCACTCCGGCCTGGGCAACAGAGAGAGAGAGAGAGATCTTATCTAAAATAAATAAATAAAAATCAATAAAAAATAAGAAGAATTAAGGTCACATAGCATGTAAATGGCAGAACAAGAAGTTGATCCCAGGCCATCTGGCTCTGTAGTCTACTTTTACCCACTGTGCTTTGTGGGCCTTTGGAAGCTGTAAGATTCTGAAGAGTTAGGAGTCTATTGATAGATGGCTCTGGGGTTACATTTCACTCTTCTCCTTCACTGTGACCTCTCAACATCCTCATCTTCTATTCTTAATCTTGGCATAACAGCCAACAAAGGGGAGACTCGGGCTAGGCTCCCAGGGACTGTAATTTGTTTTAGAACAATGGCTGGATTTCTAGGGAGCTGTACTCACCATGCACAAACATCTAGATGCCTGGTCCAGACTTAATCTCCATGTCAGGGCTCCCTTTCTGGAACTTCACATAGTAGTAGGTGCCAGCATCTGCTGGCGTGATGCTACTGATGCGGATGAAATAGTTTGTGTTGTTTCTCTTTGTGAGGTCTGAAACAGTTCTTGTCCAGGGGAAGTGGCCTCCTTTTCAACTGTAGATTAATTCGGGGCCTGGTCCAGCTCCTCTGAGCCACTGGATGGGCCCCACGGGGATCAGGAAGGTCACAGTGCCATGCAGAGTGGCCGTCTCTCCTGCTGTGACTGACACAGACTCCTCAGGCTGAATCACCTGCAGCTCCTCCTCACCTGCCACTCCTGGAGGAGGGCAAATCAGCTCCAAGCTCCAGCTGGGGCTGAGGCTGTGGTCCAGGTGCCTGGGTTCAGATTGCATTTGAAGCCCCATTAATTCTTTCTTTCCATAATTAGCTTTTAGAGTAGGCAAATTGTTTAACTGGGTATCAACAGAGACATAGAGACAGGACAGACAGCTCTTGCAAAGGACATAGTCAGGAAGTCACGAGAGAAGAGATACATCTGGAAAAGATGTTGAACAGCCCAGTAATTCAGTGAAATGCATAGTTAAACCAGAAACAAATTGCTAACATCCATGACAGACTAGCTGGAAAATTAAAAAAAAAATGTACACAGGTTTCAGCATACGAAAGAGCACATTTCAGGCTGCCATTAATAATAGAGGCAGGTTGGTACCAAGGCAAGCAGAGAGGTCGGTAAAACAGAAGAGAAAGCCTAGAATTGGAACCAAAGAAATAGATAGATTTATTGTATGATCAAGTTGGCATTTTATGTTAGTGGAAGAAAGCTCTCTTGAAGAAGGCAAACGAAAAAAAAGTAGCTGTCTCCAGGGAGCCAGATGAGTATGTGGACTTTTGTTATGTACTTGTACATTTCTTCCCTGTTTGAATTATTTTGACAGCAAGCCTGAAGTATAATAAAAATAAAATAAAATAAACATTTCTTCTTCCTACAAGCTAAGAGCAGACACAATTTTTAGACTATTAGCTTAGCAAATGTGAAAAAGTTGCCAATTTTCTGCATTGCTAAGGGTGTGGTAAGGCAGGCACTCCCAATACTGCCGATGGGAATAAAAATTGACACAACCTTTCTAAATGGCAATACGGCAGTATAGTCATGATCTTATGATCTGTGTACACGTGACAAACCCATATTTAAACAAGTAAAGAGGAAATACTTTAACCAAATCTGTTTTGGTCACAAATGTTCAAAATACCCACCCTGCCCAACAACCGCCCCGTCCGTTGCTGCTGCTTCAGTGCTGTGTGTGGTGAGATAATGTATTACTGATATTGAGACACTCACGTTTTATTGGGGAGTTGTTTCTGAAACCAAAAAACACTTTTGAAATGCAATTTCCCAGTAAAACTCATTCCTTTGACTTAGTAATTCCTCTTCTAGGGTCTTAGTCAAAAGAAACAATCAGACAAGGGTGAAGATGCTTTTTTAAAGGAAAGGTGTTTTCTGTATTTACAATATAGAAAAGTTTGATGTGAGGCCATGTCCAAGAATAGCAGTCAGTTAGATGATGGTGCATCCACAAAATGGAAAACTATGTAGCTATTGAGATGATAATGTTGATGTATGTATTAGGGAATGTATTGATGATATTGCAGACACATGTACATTTACATAGAAAATGGTCCCCAATTGATCATTGAGTAAAAGAGCAAATAAATCATATTTTGTGTAACCCTATTTTTGTTAAAAGTTCAATGTATATAGAAGCAGCACAGTGAAGAGGTCAAAGTAAGAGCTAGTGGAATCCCATTGACCCAGGTTTCAATGCCTCCTCTATTGCTTACTTGATTGCCACAGTTTAAATATTTGTTCCCTCCAAAATTCATGTTGGAATCCAATCCTTAATGTGCAGTACTTAGAGGTAGGGTCTTTAAGGGGTCATTGGGTCATAAAGACTCTGCATTAGTTCATAAATTAATGGATTAATGGGCTATCATGGGAGGGGAACTGCTGGCTTTATAAGAAGAGGGAGAGAGACCCAAGCATAGTGCCCTAGCATGCTCAGTCCCCTCATCATGTGATACCCTGTGCTGTCTCCGCACTCTATTTAGAGAGCCCTCAACAGCAAGAAGGCTCTCACCCAACGTGGCCCCTTGACCTTGAACATCTCAGCCTTTATAACTATAAGAAATTAATTCTTTTCCTTTATAAATTATCCAGTTGCATGTATTCTATTCTAAGCAACAGAAAATGGACTGACATTGATGTTTTACCCTGAGAAAATAACCCCCCTGAGCCTCTATTTTCTTACCTATGTAATCTACACAACATGGAAAGTAAAACTTCTCTGGCAATTTTGCTGTGAGACTGAAACCTGAAACACTCAGGACTGTGTTCCTAAAAGGACTTCTGTGAAATGGGCTTTCCCTTTTTAACCACAAGTCCAGTAGGCCAGGCTCCAGCCCTGACAACCTGGTGATTCTAGAAAGCGCACATCTTTCCTTGGCTTTCAGTTCTTTTTTTCTAATAGTTCTACATTTCATGTGTATTGCTTGTTGTTATCTGTCATCTGTCTATCTACCTGTCTATTGAATCTATTAATTACCTACCCATCTATCTATATTCATCCTAATGACAGCATCCTTGCCTCCCTCCTGCGACCGATGAGCCAAATACTGCAACTCTACTTCTTCCCTCAGGATGGCATCAGGTCCGGCAGGTCAGGCCTAGGGGGCTGTGGAACCTTCACAGGAAGTCAGGGGTGTGGAAATTGAGAGGAACTGGGTACCCCTGTCATGGGGAAATGCTTGGATAGGAGAGAAAGCAACCCCTCCAAGCAATAAGAATTCTGGAGGGATTTTGTTTGGGAGACACTAGTTATAAATCAAACTATTTAGGAAAGTGTCTTAAAGAGGAAAGGGCAACAAAGAAAGAGGCCCTAGAACAACAGAGATTCATCCACCCCACTGCAGGTGGTGAAATGGTACTGCTGTCAAACTCAGGAGAGCATCCCTGCACCACGGTACCTGAGAGTGGGGGCATTCACTTGTGAGTCGCAGCAGCCAGAGGCAACAGTAGGGATGAGGGGGCAGGCAGGGCTGAGAGGCAGGGATGGGCATCGTGCTGGGCCCTGGAGCCTGCTCTGTCTGAAGGTCTGTTCTGGGAAGGCCCTGGACTCTGCTATGCTGAGACAGGCAAAACTGTATCTCCCATGACATAAGAGGAAATGACTATGATGGGAGGAAAGGGATGTGGGATTATGGCAGTTCCAGTTTCTAGACTGTGAAACAGAAATCAGACACAAGCTAAGAACTTACTGATATAAGGGTCCCAAGGTGCTGGGAGGGGCCCTGGCAGACACCCTTAATGCCTAGGCTCTGTCCTTTGGGCCCCTCATTTTGTGTCAGGTGTGACCCTGCCTCATCCAGGAACCCAGGAACAGGGTCTGCCATAGAGAAGGGTATGTCCAGCCTCCAGTGATAGTCCAAAACCTGGGCTCAGATGAGCTGTGCAGCCAGTCGGGAGGAGGGCTCCCAGGGATGGGGCTTCACAGATGTGGGTCCCTGTTTTCCCCATTCCAGAGATGTCAGTTGTAAAAATGAGCCTGAAGCCACGTCTGATGGGAGGCCATGGATCTTCGAAATACACGTACAGAGGAAGTGGCTTTGAGTGAGTAAGGAGTTAGATCCTGGGAGGAGAAGGATAATTTCTGTTTTAGAGGAAAGGGGAAGAAATCTGTATGTGTTGAGGGGCAGAGTGCAGGGCCTTAGGGTGCTCATCCTGCAGGAACAGTGACATGCAGAAACACAGCTGGGAGGAGGAGGGGTGTCTCTTTTTTCTGTCCCCAGTCTGGGGCTACCTCTTGGGAGAAGGGAGTAGAGGAGCTGGAGAAATGCTCACACCAAGAATGCATCTCCTTTCTTCCTTCTGAGCAGCAGACACCTGCACATAAAATCACACCCAGAGGCGCTAGCCATGAGCTCATCGCTTCTGTGGGCCCACTGCCTTCCATGATTCAGTTTCCCTGCTGCTCCCAACCCCTGCCTCCTTACCAGTGGCTGACTGGATGTTGGTGATGAGAAGGGGCAGAATAAAAGGGGCCAGTCAGCGATGGGATTTGATTGCCCTGTAGCATGACAAGTGTTCCTCTTGACACCTGATTCTAGCTTGTTAAACATTTTTTCCAAGAGGGAATTCCTTAGCAAGGAACTGGCCAGTGTTCCCTTTAGCACTCACTGTTCTAACTCTAATTCCCCTTTTCACTGATGACAGATTCTATTTTCCAGAGCTGATTGTAACAAGGTCCTTCTTTTCTCATGCTCTTTGACCCTCCTTCCGTGGAGACGTAGGCATACATTCCCTCCCCATGAGTTTGGGCAGGCCTGTAACTACAACAGAAGCTAGGTGATGTGACTTCTGAGACTAGACTATAATAATTTCCTGTACTTCTACCTGGCTGTCTTGGGATGCTTGTTTTTGGAACCTTGCCACCATGCTATGAGGAAGCCCAACTAGCATGCATGAAGAAATCACATTGCAGGGACACATGTAAGAGTTCTAGCTGACATCCCAGCTAAGATGCAGCCAATATCCAGTATCAATCACCAGACACGTAAAAGAAGAAGCTTTCAGATGACCCAGTAGTTGAGTCATCCCCAGGTGAGTTTGAAACCCCAGGCAACATAGAACAGAGAAAGTCATTCTTGTATCCTCTCTGAATTCCTTATCCATAGTGTCACTGATCATAATAAAATGGTTGCTTTTTGTCTTTATGTTTTAGGGCGTTTTGCTATGCAGCAATAGTAATTAGACAGCACCCCCTTGGCAACATTTTCCCTACCCCCACTGATTAGATTCTGCCTCCTTCACTGGATTTGCTGTTCCTCATTGGCGAGAATCACTGAATATAGAGATTAAAAGGCAGGCTTCGGGAATAGAAGGAAGAGCGGATCAGATTCTTGGACTTAGGTGGTATTTGCCGGGCGGTGGGCAAGCTGTTCACATGCCTATGTCCTGCTGCCTGCTAAGCATCTACGGAGCGTGCTCATCACTCACCTCCCATCAGCTCTTTTTTTCTGTGTTCTCATCTTAGTGCATGATGCCCCCATCCTCCCAGTTAGTTAAGCTAGAAAACCTTGGTGTCATGTTTGATTTTGATAACTCCTCCCATCCCCCCATATCTTTTCATCTAAATACATTTTTGTCTTTTGGACTGCTATAACTAGAATACCATAGACTGGGTGGCCTATAAGCAACGGAAATTTATGTCTCACGTATCTGAAGC
Organism: Cebus imitator; assembly: GCF_001604975.1. Classification (NCBI taxonomy): domain Eukaryota; kingdom Metazoa; phylum Chordata; class Mammalia; order Primates; family Cebidae; genus Cebus; species Cebus imitator. The sequence goes on from NW_016107346.1 coordinate 13,223, forward strand.
CTGGCAAGTCTAAGATCCAGAAGCTGTAGATTTGGTGTTTGGTGAGGGCCCACTTCCGGTTCATAGACAGCTTCTCACTCTGTTCTCACATGGTGGATGGGGCATGAGTGCTCTCTGGGGCTTCTTTTATAAGGACGCTAATCCCATTCATGACTCTACCCTGATGACCGAATCATCTCCCAATAGGCTTTCTCCTAATGCCCACACATGAATTTGGAGGGGACAAAAACCTTCCGTGCATAGTGATCTTAAATCATCCTGCATCTCTCTCTCCACTATCATCTCTGGCTTGGACAGGCTACCAATTTGTCCCCCTTACTCTTTCTCTATTTCAGTCTTTTCCTTACACTGTAGCCAGAGTGTTCTTTTAGAAATTTAGATAAATAGGACCATGCTTCTCACTGGTACTGGCTTCCCACTGTTCTGAGGGAAAATAAAAGATTTTTCTCTTGTTCCTGACTGATCCAGCCTCAGCTGCCAGCCCTTTCACTCCCAAGATGCTGCTCTTTTTTCCCTGAACTGCAGATAAATACTCCCTTCTCCTCCTCGTTGTAGATAAACTGAGAGTGCCGTTAGTACCTTGTAAGAATTCGTAATCAGATGTTTATGTTGGTTGTCTGCCTTACTTGCTAGAGCACACACCTCAATGAGAACAGAGGTTGGCTCAGCTCTGTTTCCCATTGAGAATGCTCAACAGGTATTTTGCACCAAGAGGGAATGGGCAGTGGGTTCATGGTAAGTGTTCCCAGTGACCCCCAGGTGTTTGGCCTCTGATCTGGCTCTCCCCAGAAGCATTAATGCCACAGGATCCCTGTCTCTTCTGGGATCCCACAGTTGCCCTTACTTTTTTCCCCTTTTTGGGGCTCCCCCATCAGTGGAAACTCTAGGAGTCTGACACCGATTAACTAAGCCGCAGTAGTAGCCTCACAGCTACCTCATCCTTGATCCCCATTTGGTCAGCACTGGCTTCTACCCTTAATGCTGGATGCTCCCTTGAATGGATGTTGCTGGGGGACAAAGAGGTGATATCCAGCCCTGTAAGATGAGAGTTGCCTCCTGCCTGGGTCCTCTAATCCTTTCTCTTTTCCTGAAGACCTCTTTTGCAAACACTTGATCAAGCCCCTCTTCCCCCATGACCACATCCAAGATGGAGCCTCTCAGTGTATTCCAGGAAATTCCTGGGTAAGTAAGAGTAATGTGCCCCTCTCTTGCCTCCAGATGAATCTAGGCACCATGCATCCTTGTGGGCCCTTCTTGGAATTACTTCTTTCCTAACCTTAGCCTGCTCCCAGACCAGGCTGTGGCCACCACCTTGTGCTGCCTCCTTGAACCTCCCCTCAATTTACAGTTAGGCTGTCTTCCTACAGAATGGAGGATGGAGACTCTATCACCAACAACACCTTGTGGCCTAGGAGGAGGGTCACAAAAGGAAGGGTAAGCAACAAGTGTCATCAGAGGGCATAACGGAGTCCATCCTCCAGGGCCTTCACTTTCCCCTCTGAGGCTCCCAGGGCCCATCTTAGACAATGGTTCCCGTTGCACTGAGCCTTGCCAGCACAGATACCTGAGTCAGGAGCCCTGGTGAGCACACCTGCATCTCACACTGCTGGGCTGGGCATTATCTAGGAAAAAGGAGGCAGCTCCAACCATTTAACTACCTTGTATTACCTTGTTAGCTCTCAGCATAGTCCTATGAGATGGGTATTATTATTTTTATGTTGCCGAGAAAATCAAGCCTCAGAGATTTTAGGAACTTTCCAGGGTTACAAGGTAGTGAGAATCAAACTCATGTTTGTCAAACACCATGCTCCTCCTTGCTGCCCTCTGAATCAAGAAAGGGCAGGAGATCCATACACCCGGGATGCCCAGAGCCTGGACACTAGGTGAACACCACCACATCAGGGCACAGAAGGGTGTGTCTATACTGGGAGTAAGTGGAATGCAGATGTGTTCCTATTGGGAGAATTTCAAGGCTGTTCTGCTCAGCACCAGGAAGGATCTGGGTTCAATCAGGAAATAAAGAAAACACTAAAAAATCTCCTGGCAAGAAACCATTAAGGTAATTCAAGGAAACATAGACTCCTTGGCTTGGCAGGAGTTTCAGATGTTATCTAGTCTTCCTATGACCTTGTACCTTAAAATTCTAGTACCTGAAATCCTGTTTGTAAATAGATGAGACCTTAAAAGAAAATGCAGCACATCATAAATGCTATCTTTCTAGGGAGTTGCATTGGATGTACTTGATTCCTAATAGATATTTAGTTTTTGATAAATACCTATACCATTTTGGATTTTTGTGTGTGTGCAAGAAGGAGAGAGTGAGAGTGTGTGAGTCAGCAAGAGAATGAGAAAGAAAGTGGGCTTTGCTTTCATAATTTAAACTTTTATAAATCTGACAAAGAACGTTTTATGGAAAGATGAAGGAACCCCCTTAGGTCATGGAGGCCTTGCTATTGGCTACATCTGAGAACTATTCAGGTGAGCAGAGCCCCAAGATGTCATTTCTGCAGTGATCTTCTGCCATCCATCTTGTTCCAACTGGCAGGTGAGGATAGTGTCCCCCTTATGGCCAGTGTTTTTCACCAGGATGGAGCTCTGCATGCTGTACAGTCCTTCTTTGCCCTTGGTGGGGTCAGGGTCTCATTTCTCTGGGAGACACTTCCATCCTTCAGCCAGGTCAGTTCCATGTCCTGGGGATAGAACTTCTCTGCCTGGCAGGTGACATTCATCTTGTTATTTGAGGCAGGGTGTTGAAGAATGGACACCTTGGGTGGAACTGAGATAGCACGGAACACATGCTCAGACTTCATGAAACAATCAGATCCATCTGCTTATTGCTTTGTGGCCATGTACTTAGCACCTACCTAGCATGTGGCTGTCCCTAGCACACAGTAGATACTCAGTAGCTGGAATGACCTGTTATTATTTAAGCCTATTCCCTGGAGCAAATTTGTGAAGAACTATGCTCCAAAGACATGTGAAAGCCTTGCACATGCGATGTTACCTACCTATTATGGTCTCAGACAAATCAGCCTTCCCACGAAGAGGATAATACAAACTTCGGTGGCACACACTGCATGTAATATGAGAGTTTAGGTCGTCTAGAGCTAGGACTACCTCCGTGGTACTGACAATTTTGTAGGCATTGCTGTTCTTTAACCGAATCACATGGGTCTGGAGGGATGAGAGTTTCTTCTCATTTTTGAACCACTTCAGGGTGATATTTCTGGGATAGAAGCCATAGGATATGCAGCTAAAATTCACAGTCTGTCCAATCAAGGCCCTTTCCAAGGGGCCTATTACCGGAGGGAGAGAGGGTGGAGCTACAAGAAGTAAGATGAATAAATAATTAGTGTTGGTAAGCCATACAGTATTCTATGTGCTTTATATAATTTTAATTCTGACAACTCCGTGATTAGGTAAGATAATGTCCATTTTATAGATAAAGAAATTGAAGCTGGTAGAGATAAAATAAAAAATACTAGCAATTTGCAGAGCCTGGACTGGGACACAGGTTTCTCTGATCACACAGTCTGTGATCTTGACTCAGGAGCCATGTTCCTGTATCTTTCTCACTCCGTATTGATTACTCCTACTTACCCATTTTCACTAAGGGTTAGACAAGGAATAGAAGGAAATGTTCTTAGCCTGATGCCTATCTACCAAAAATCCTATAACAAAATATTTTTAATTCAACTTTGCAAGAATGTCCTTTAGAATCAGCAACAACAGGATACCTACTTTCATTGTATCTATTCAATGATGTACTGGAGATTATGGCTTAAGTAATGAAACAAAAAGCCGTGAATAAATAATAATTGAGAAGAAAAAATATAATGTAAACTTACAGAGAAAACTTAAGTGAATCTGCTCACTAAAATCTGATGGATTGGAAAACCCACATATGCATGGGAATTTGGGGATCAGTGAAAAAAGTGAGCTAGTCAACTAGATAGAGACAACTGTATTTTTATGAATAAACATTTTAAAATTATTATATTTGACTGAACACAGAAATAAATTCCAAACAGACCATTCTTAAATCTAAAATTTAATGAAACGATAAGAAGAAAAAAATAAGGGAATATCTATATGTCTTTGAGGTGGGAAAGGACTTTAAGGCAAGAGCCTAAAACCACAACTCCTTGAGATTTGTAAAGTTGTCTTTAAGGATTTATAAAGGTAACTGCAATGAGGATAAAATTATATATGATGAGAAACATAAACAAAATGTAAAATTAAGCAGTAAATAGTAGAGGAAAGAAAATAATACATACAAGATAACACAAATGAAACAAAAAGCAAGCATAAAATATAGAGGATCAACAAAACAAAAATGGTTTCTTTGAAAATATATAATCCTCTGGTGAAAATGAAAAGAGAGGAAATAAAATAATAAGAAAGAGAAAGAGAGGGAGAGATACAATCACAGGTGTGCAAAAGGGACATTACTATAAATCTTGCAGACATTAAAATGATTAAAATTGGATATCCTGAATAGCTTTTGCCAATATAAAATATAAAGTTTAGAAAAAGTAAAAAACTATCTGGAAAAATGTAACTTATCAAAAGCAAATAACAAGAAATAAGAAACCTGAGCACTATCAAAATTATTAAAAAAACTGAATCAGTAATTTAAAAAATGTTCTTATAACAAAAATTCTAGATCTAAATGACTTCACTGGAAAGATCTGCCAAACATTTATGTAATAAATAAACTTTATCTTATGTAATCTTTTCTAAAAAATTGAAAAAGAGGATACATTTCCCAACTCATTTTTTTGAAGCTAGCATAACTTCAACAACAAAATTCCAACAAGGATAATATAAAGAAAAAAACATATAGATTATTATCTTACTTCTGAATAAATGTTCAAAAGTTCCAGACAAACTTTAGCAAATTGAATAAATATCACCAGAATGGTTTCATTTCAGGAATAAAAAGTTGAATTAACGTTAGAAAATCAGCCTGGGCAACATGGCAAAACCACATCTCTACAAAAAATTCAAAAATTAGCCAGGTGTGGTGACATGGGCCTGTAGTTCAGCTACTGGGGAGACTGAAGTGAGAGGATCACTTGATCTCCAGAGGTCAAGGCTGCAGTGAGCTAAGACTGTGCCGCTGCACTCGGGCCTGGGTGAAAAAGCAAGACACCATCTCAAAAAATAAAAAATAAAAAAGAATATCAAATGATGTAAAAGGCAAAACCATGAAGCTTAACTATAAGTTATGTAAGGGTATGCCTTCAGGATTTAAGAGGTTAAGGATAGATTTCTTAAGCACTGAAAGCTATAACGATGAAGGAAAAGGTTGAATTTTTGACCACACTAAAATTAAAACCTTTGTAATTGTTTTATTAAATTATTGTAATGGATGCTTTTATTACTACGCTTCAATCATTTTTATTTTTCTAATATAGAGATTTAAGGCTATAAATTCCAAGTACAGCAGTAACTACATGCCTCAAATTTAACATACAGTTTATTATTTAGTTCAAAGTATTTTCTAGTATCTGCTGTAAATTCTTTTAATAAATAGGTTATTTAGATTATTTCCCAAATTCATAACAAATGAGGATTTTCTAATTATCTTTTTGTAAATATTTATAGTTTAATTCCATTACGATCAGAAAACATACTTATAAGCAAAATGGAAACTGGTTGACAATCACTCTTCATTACACATTGAAATGGAAAACTTTTTGATATATGATATGAAGTAAAATTTATTACTAACATTAATTTTACCATTTTTAACTGTTTAATGTAGCTATAAGAATTTTTTTAATTACATATAATTCATGTTAAATTTGTATCAAGAAGCACTGTGGCAAGCGCCATTCCTAAGTTTTATATTCCAAAGCAGTGTTGCTCAATGTTCTAATGTGCATAAAACTTACCTAAAGATCTTATAAAAATTCAGATTAAAATTCAGTATCCTTGAGGTGGGGTGAAATTCTGTATTTATAAGATCCTTGGTGATACTGATGCTTCTAAACCATGGATCAAATGTTGCACAGTGGAACTCTCAGAAACTTTCCATATGTATGCAAAATAGGACATAAAAAACAATGTCAATGCAACATTGTTTGTCATAATAAAAACATGTAAACACTGTTCACCCAAAAGTGAATGTGTAAATTGTAATAAATTTACACTACACAGTTATATAATGCATATTTATGTGTGTGTATACACATACATGACCAGTAAAAATTGAATATGTACTATATCATACCAGGATAAATCTCAAAAACATAATCCAGATCAAAAGCCACATATCTCAAAATGTTAAGTACGTTATGATAAAATATATTCAAAGTTAAAAACTTTCAAAAGAATTGATTGTTAGGGACTCATAAATATTTTCTTAGGCAAATATGATTCACAGAAAATCCATAACAATAATTCTTTCTTGGGGGTAAAGAATATTAAGATCCTGGATGCTTATACACACTGGAGTTAGCACTTGTCTCAATAACATTGTATATCTTTAACACATGAAATAAATAAACCAGTGAGATTTGAGAACCTCCACCTAGAGGTAGAAAACCTGGAGGAAAAAATGGTTTCCTCCATGCATAGGCTGCATGGTCTTACTGCTGTGTGCAGCCTAGGCACTTGGTGCCCTACTTTCCAGCTGCTCTAGCCATGGCTAAAATGGGCCAAGAAACAGCTCAGACCATGACTTTAGAGCATGCAAGCCCTAAACCTTGTCAGCTTCCACAAGGTCTTGAGCCTGTGGGTGCATAGATTTTTCCTCCTAGGCCTTGGAACCTGTGATGGGAGGGGCTGCTGTGAAGGTCTCTGGGACACATTTTCACCATTTTCTTGGTGATTACCATTTGCCTCCTCTTTCCTTATGAAATTTCTGCAGGCAGCTGAAAATTCTCCACAGAAAATGGGATTATTTTTTCTATCACAGTGTCTCTCAAAAAAAAAAAAAGGCAAACCTTATTCACAAAATTATCATAGGGCACCCGGTAGTAGCCCCGGAGTTGGATGTGTAGTAGACTCCTGAGATCTTAAGCTGAAGTCTGTCCTACTGTGGCAAAACCTGCTTGTATGCCAGAAAACAGACCCAAGCTGCCGAAAACCACCTGTATCTTATCCTGCCCCGTTTGTCCTCCCGCAACTTCTGGTAAATAGTGTCCATTGAAAAATGTTGGTTGGGCTGACATGGTGGCCTGAGCGATAACACATCTCAGGAATGCGCGAGGGGTGGGGTAGGAAAAGGAGGCCACTGTGTTTTTCCTGACAGTCGCCTCAAGACTGCTTGGTAGCTTGGTGCTGGAAGGGTGTCACCCCAGCATGTTAGCTGAGCTGTGTGCTTTCTCTGAATGTTAATAACTTTCAGCTTGTGTTTCCTCCTTGATATCACCAAATGAAAACATATGTCAGAGGCTTTGGGTTTCTGGTGCCAAATCCAAGCTGGTTTATCAGCAAACACCCCATGCCAGACAATGGGGTCTGTGTGCTGGGGCAGAGCCACTTCCCCTTAGAAAAGACACTGGCTTTTTTCTAAGAACTGAAAATAAGCTGCAGAGGCTGTGACTTCACTTTTCTTGGAACTGCTTTACATTACCCCAAAAATGCAGAAAACCCTCATTTAACAGCTTTTGGATCGCTGAGTTCTCTAATTCTTTCTGTTGCATATTCTTGTAATGTTCAAGTTTGACTGAGATTCTTCTGCATCAGGCAAAGCGGAAGGGGGAAGGAATGATTGTGTGAAGGAACTGAGTGCTTTTTCATTTGGCCTGTTTGTGGTTTAATGGTTGATGAGAAAAAGCACCTGGAAGAGACTCTGTGTAGAATGCCTTCCAATTCCAAGGGTCACAACCCTGTGATCTGTTGGCCAGCAGTTGGCTAGGGCTGGTGTAGATGAACATCAGGCTACAGCCCAAACTTACAGAGCAGCTGCAAGAACAAGGGGAAAAATGCATTTTCAGTCATAATAACCTACATTTAGCAGATACTTCAGTGCTCATGCAAAAGGACATCTTCAAGGGGCCTCTGCCTCCTTGCGATAAGGGAAATAGTGATGTTAGCCAAACCTGGGGTCTGGTCCTGGTCCTGCTGGTTCCTGTCTGACTTTGGCCTTGAAAGTCAGTCTGTAAAGTGGAGATCATTCTTCCTTTGAAGGGTGGTACCTGGTAGTTTCCTGGGAACTGAATTAAGTTTCCCCTCCTGAGAGCGGGTGTCTGTAGACAGGCATATACACTGTTCTGAAATCATCTGTTGCTGTCTCTATCTCTGTTGGAGGTGCTTTCAGTGATGTATGATTGTGTCTTACTTATCTCAGTATCCCTGTCCAGCATGGGGTCTTACATAACATACATGGGCAGTCAGTCAATGTTAGGGCTGGCTGGGTTTTAGGCTGGAAGACAGTGGAAATATACAAGCAAAGGCACAGTGTCTTGAACTTACACTTTTGGCCTGCAGCAGTTGTCAAATGAAAGGAGCCCCCTGCTTAGGAGGGCCTTTTGAATTGGGCCCCCTGTATAGTTTATAGTGAGCCTGAGGGTGATGGCTAGACTGTTGGGGAGTGCTCTTTAAGTACAGAGGGGAGACTTGGTAAAGACATAAAAGTGAGGAGGAAAAGGAGCTAGACAACTGAATCCAAAAAATGATTCATGTGGTTTGGGCAGAACCTGAAATGAGAGGCCTTTGAGTTTGACTCTTGATAAAGAATGCAAATGCAGCTGGGCTCAGTGGCTCACACCTGTAACCCCAGCACTTTAGGAGGCTGAGGCGGGCAGATCACCTGGGGTCAGGAGTTCAAGACCCAGCCTGGCCAACAGGGCGAAACCCCGTCTCTACTAAAAATGCAGAAATTAGCCAGACGTGGCGGGGTGGTGTGGTGGAGTTGCCTGTAATATCAGCTACTCGGGAGGCTGACACAGAAGGATCGCTTGAACCCAGGAGACAGAGTTTGCAATGAGCTGAGACTGTGCCACTGCACTCCAGCCTGTGCGACAGAGCAAGGCTCTGTCTCAAAAAACAAAACAAAACAAAACAAAAAGAATGAAAGTTCAACAAAGAATTAAGTGCCAGGGACTGTGCTAGAAGCCGTCTCATGAGTTGCTTTATTTTACTGTCCCAGTACCCCTGGGAGGTCTGTTTCCCCTGTTCCCTTTCACAGCTGTGAAAACTGCAGCCATGGAGATGAAGTCCTTTGTCCAGGGGCTCTGTCCAGCCTAGTGGTCTGTGCTCGGGAAATGGGATGACAACCACTCACCAGATAACAAAGGCACAGAATGAAGCAAAGGAATGAAATGGGGCCATGAGAAGTTTCACTCCTGTTTACCCAGGAGACCTGCCCATTATGGCCAGGCTGAGGTGGGGGTGGTGGGCTGCTGGATTTGGGAACCAGATGGGTTCTGAAGGGCTTGCAGTGGGGTCGGCCCCACTGTTCATTCATTGGATGACCTTGGGTGGTTTATTTCACTGCCCTTACTTCTGATATCCATAGAAACGGGATGACATGGGGTCAGAGAGGTTGAATAATTCACCCACATGGCTGCTAGCTGGAATCCAGTGCTTCAAAGTTCACTTTGGTGGCTCATGCCTGTAATCGCAGCACTTTGGGAGGCTGAGGCGGGTGGATCAGCTGAGGTCAGGAGTTCAAGACCAGCCTGGCTAACATGGTGAAACCCCATTTCCACTAAAAATACAAAAAATCCGGGCATGGTGGCACATGCTACTCGAGAGGCTGACAGGGGAACTGCTTGAGCCCAGGAGGCAGAGGTTGCAGTGAGCCAAGACCGCACCATTGCACTACAGCTTGGGCAACAAGAGCAAAACTCCGTCTCAAAAACAAAAAGAAACCTCAAAAGTTCACTTTATTGGCCTTACTGTGGCCAAACACCTGCTGGGTTCCAGGTTCTGGGGATACACGAGGTGAACGAGACACATGGTTCCTCCCTGTGTGGTGTGGTGACTTCTTGGACCTCACATTTCTTCTCATCGTTCCTGTTTAAGCCCGAGAAAGTCCTGTGCTTTTAAGAACGTGTGTGGATAGATTGGGCTCACCTCGGTATCCAGGCCAATCTCCCCATCTCAAACCCCTTGCTAATCCCACCTGCAAAGTACCTTTTGCTACATAAGGTGATGTATTCAGAGGTTCTTGGGATTAGGGCATGGATATCGTTGTGTGGGGATGGACAGTCTGCCTACCTAGTCAGCCCTCTAGACCCTGACGATGTGTGTTCATCCTAAATACAAAATATATCCACACTGCCCCAAGGCCTCATCTCATTATAACATCAACTCGGGAGTCCAAAATCTGCTCTAAATCTCATCACCTAAAACTTCAATCTGGCATGGGGGAGACTCTGGGTATGACCCATCCTGATCAATTCCTCTCCGTCTGTGAACTTGGAACTCACTAAACCAGTTACCTGGCCCTAAAGTGTAGTAAACCGCCACCCAGAGGAGTACAACCTAGTTCTGTCCCTGATCCAAGGGACCTGATATGTGATATGGGCAAGAAAGATAAGGAAGAAACAAAGAGGCTGCACACCCAGAAATACCAGACCACTAAGCCTCCTTTCCTCCTGGTCACACAGGACAGGGAAAGGAGTTTCTCTGAAGGGTCTGTTGGCACCTAATTCCATGTCCTGTGAGCTTGGGAGAAGGCTGAGCTAGACACGTTCCTTCCGTGGGTACTGCTCACTTTAGAAAATGAGTTAGGCTGTGTGTGGGGGCTCCCACCTGTCATCCCAGCACTTTGGGTGGCCAAGGTGGGCAGATTTCCTGAAGCTAGGAGTTCATGACTAGCCTGCCCAACATGGCAAAACCGTGTCTCTACTAAAAATACAAAAATCAGCCAGGCGTGGTGGTACACGCCTGTGGTTCCAGCTACTCAGGAGGCTGAAGCAGGAGAATCGCTTGAACCCAGGAGACGGAGGTTGCAGTGAGCTGAGATCGTGACCCTGCACTCCAGCTTAGGCCACAGAGTGAGACTCTGTTTCAAGAAAAAAAGAAAGAGTCAGAGTCAGGGTCTGCCCTGGGGTCTTCCATCGGCCACTGCGCATTACTTGCAGGTGAAAATTTTCCGAGAGCACAGCTGAGCCTGGTTTTCCTGCATGAGGGACTCCGGCAGATAGCTAATTATCAGCTCCACCTGGGCTGTTTTTACCTCGTTCCCTACCCATACCTTCAATTAGGATCCCCATGCTGGGATCTCAAGAAAATCTAAGCTTTTAGAAAGCTCTCCGGTGAGTCTCATCATCAGTGAGGTTTGGCAGGCACGGATCTACAGCTTTCTGCCCCAGAGACCCCTGGGTCACAGGAGGGGTCAGAGCTGCCCGTGATGCTGGTTGTGAACTGGCAAAGGCTCCCTCGAGTGGAGACCCTGGAGCCCAGGGGACCAGTAACAAGGGGTCCCTGCCTGCCCCAGGCTTCTGAGGAGGAGAAGAAAGGAAGGCTGGAAAATCCCATGTGGAGGAATAGAGCTGCTCTACTTCCTGGACGTCCAGGGCCATCCTTGATACTGGGCCATTGCAAGGTAGTGATATCAAGTTCCCTTTTTAAAAAGCCCTGTGACTGGGCTCTCAGCACTTTGAGAGGCCAAACAGGCAGATCACCTGAGGTCAGGTGTTCCAGACCAGTCTGGCCAACATGGTGAAACCCTGTCTCTACTAAAAATATAAAAATTAGCCAGATGTGGTGGTGTGTGACTATCATCCCAGCAACTCGGGAGGCTGAGGCAAGAGAGTCACTTGAACCCAGAAGGCTTAGGTTGCAGTGAGCTGAGATCACTCCTTTGCACTCCAGCCTGGGTGTCTGAGTGAGATTCCATCTCTCACACACAAAAAAGTGAGCCCTTTTACGGAAAACTTTTAAGTAAACAACAGTTCATTGGTACCTGAGTGACTGATGTGTGAGTACTTGCTTTTTCTTGATGTTCTAGAGTAGAGCTGAACTGTCTAATGTGATTGTCAGCAGCCTCATAGATCTATGGAGTAGTTGGAATGTGCTGGTGTGACAGGCAGAGTTACCAAACTCAGTAAATAAAAGTTTAGGATGCCTCCTCCATCAGTGTGGGCTGTGCACAGTGACTTCTTCCAGAATGGAAGGGGGATAAAAGAGTAACTTTACAGTGGCAAAACCTGACAGACTGCCCCAGCCAGCCAGCCAGCCAAGGTTAATGTCAAGTGATATATCATGTTAATAGCACACCTGGGTAAGACACCTGAGGCCTTAGGGGGCCAGGACTTAGAAGCTTCAAATTCCACAGACACTCCTCTCCTCACTGCCCTCACATGGCTCCTGTCGAGAGTAGTGACAGTGCCCTAAAGGGCCTTTAGGAGCCTGATGGGACCACAGGAGGTCTCTTGGAAGCCTGGAGAAGCACATGAGGACTTGGCATTTTCCATAGGTATGACAGCCGGGGTTGGTGCTTGAGACCTCTGGTCAGAGCTGGTAATGCTGCATAATGAATTGCCACAAACTTAGGAGCTTAAAAAAATGTATTGGCTGGGTACAGTGGCTCACACCTGTAATCCCAGCACTTTGGGAGGCCAAGGCAGGCAGATCACCTAAGGTCAGGAGTTCAAGATCAGGCTGACGAACATGGAGAAATCCTGTCTCTACTAAAAATACAAAAAACTAGCCAGGCATGGTGGTGCATGCCTGTAATCCCGGCAATTTAGGAGGCTTAGGAAGGAGAATCGCTTGAACTTAGGAGGCAGAGGTTGCAGTGAGCCAATATCACACCACTGCCCTTCAGCCTGGGTGACAAAGCAAGATTCCATCGCAAAAAAAAAAAAAAAAAAAAAGCTTGTTAATTTCTTCCCATGTGTGGATGCACTTGCTGTAATATTTATTCCTGCCATTATGAGTCACCTGCTCCCAGGGCTGCCCTGCTCATTTCGAGACCTCTTCTGTCTTCCTAAGTGTGAGATAGTGTTTTTTCTGCCTTTACCTTACTTTCCACCTCTCTGGCTGGTGTCACGGCCCTTTAAGGAGAGAGAGCACATTGGCTCTGGGATCTTGGCATCCCCAGTTTGGCAGCAGGCCAGGATTTGGCATGAGAAATAAATGTCAGTGGGAATATATATATATTTATTATTATTATTATTTTTGCTCTGTTGCCAGGCTGGAGTGCAATGACACAATCTCTGCTCACACTGCAACTTCTGCCCTCCAGATTCAAGCGATTCTCCTGCCTCAGCTTTCCAAGTAGCTGGGACTACAGGCACGTGCCACCACACCCAGCTAATTTTTGTATTTTTTAGTAGAGATGGGGTTTCACCATGTTGGCCAGAATGGTATTGATCTCTTGACCTTGTGATCTGCCTGCCTTGGCCTCTCAAAGTGCTCGGATTATAGGCATGAGCCACTGTGCCTGGCCGGGAAAAGTCTTTTTAAAGATGCACTTATATAGTAAAATGCATATCCCAACACAAATGTCGCACCTGTTGATGTATGTCTTAATGAGCCTGAGGTAGGGAAGTTTGGTAGGTGGAAGTTACTCTCCATCTCCTTTCTCATAGCATGGCACATGGAAGAGAAGATTTTGGCTTTAGCATTTCACTGTGAGCTTCCTGTTTGTTCCATGGTCATGGGCCTTTAGTGCCAAATTTACTTGAAAACCTTGTGAAATTATTTATGCAGAAAGAAAGAATGAGGAATCTTGGGTAATGAGAAAGCAACCAGCCAGGTCTGCAAAAACTCCAACATGATGGTTTATAACTAACTGGAAAAACATGTCGCATCTCAGTTGGCTTAATCCTTTTTGCAGTGCTGGGGGCCTTAAGTGTTCCAGAAGGTTTAAGGAGCATAATCAGCTCCCAAGGTGGTCAGCACAGTGACAAAAAAGGACAAAGGGCTCTGCCTGCCTCTGAGGGTCCTTCAGTCATGGCCAGCTCTGTGTAGGGGAGCAAAGACCCTGTCTGTCCTCAGCCTTCCTGGCTATGGCAGGGGCATGGGGTTGGGAGAGCAGAGCATGGGCACTTGTTCTGGCTGGAAACTTAGCCTTCGAAACAAGGCTCCACAGGCAGAGTTTGAGACCCAAACAGGAGAAGGAGATGGCCATTGTAGATGCTCCCAGAGCGGAGGGTCCTGAACTGGCTGATTATAAGCACAGTGTTGTGTCCTTACATACTTTTACAAAGTTATTTTCAGAGACACAGAAGTCAGTGAACCCACTTTCTCTTCCTCATTGGAGTTCTCTGGAAAAGAGTGTTCCCAGGGACAGATGATCTGATGGGGCCACGGCCGCACCAGCATCCTTAAGATGGAAAGCTCTGTCAGCAGAGGGAACCTCAACCCTGGCTGATCACACAGGCTACACTAGGCCGGGATCTGTGGACACCAACAGCCTGCCCTAAGGCGCCAAAGTCAGAGAGTCCCGGTCAGTCCTGGTCCTGGCTTTTCTAGCCAGGCTTAGTCCCTGGCTTCATCTCTTGGGGGGCTGATGTGATGTTGTTTGTGAGATGGAGCAAATGGCATTGCTCCTACCCCCACCAGGGTGGCATCAGGATGAAATTCAACATGGGAAGTGCCCTCCCCCAACCCCCATGGACCAAGTGGTGATGCTTTTAAAGTTATATAGGTTTGTGATTTCCCCTTACTGTTTCCACTTCCTTCCTGAAACCCTGTAAGAGGCTTCATGGGAAAGGAAGGGTCTTTCAGATGCCTGAGTGCAGCTGCGAATAGCTGTTCCCAGTTAGCCAGAATGGTTGGAGCCCAGGGTGAGTTGGCTGGGTTGTGGGTTTGAACAGCCAGAGCCACTGAGGCACAGCTGGCCTGCTGCCAAGTGCTGCCAACCATCCTGCAAATGCCACCATTGCTCATGCCTGGGAGATGTTCCGGCATTGACAGAAAGGGTTGCTGGGTCTTGTCCTGCTCAGGACAGGGCACTGAAGAGTGATCTATTGTCATACTCTAAGGACAGATCTGGGTCCTGTGCCTCCCAGGGACCCCGAACACAGAATGCCCATGATGGGACCCCAGCCCATGGGCACAGTCCCTCTTGTTAGCATTAATTATGCGCTTATGTGAAATGCACCCGCCTTTGAAGAGGGGGACAGCAAGTGATTAAAACAGTTGAGGGCAGGTCACCAGGCTATTTCAGCCTCCACTAGGAAATGGCTTTGAGAGGGTTACTTTAGAGCAATGGAAATGTGTCCCTGTTGGAGGGGCTCTGTGCCTGGCCAGCCCCTTACTTTAAATCCCGGCCTACTCCAGCCACCCAATAATCTTCATTAAGTGGCTCTGAAGTAGGAACTGCTACTTAATTTGCAGGGGTCAACACAAAATAAAAATCGATAATTTTGAGAAATTAAGATTCAAGTGGCTGGGTGCAGTGGCTCACGCCTGTAATCCCAGCACTTTGGGAGGCCGAGGCAGGCGCATCACGAGGTCAGGAGTTCGAGACCAGCCTGGCCAACATGGTGAAATCCGGTCTGTACTAAAAATACAAAACTTAGCTGGGCATGGTGGTGGATGCCTGTAATCCCAGCTACTTAGGTGGCTGAGGCAGGAGAATCACTTGAACCTGGGAGGTGGAGGTTGCTGGGAGCCAAGATCACGTCATTGCACTCCAACCTGGGCAACAGTGCGAGACTATATGTCTAAGAAAAAAGAAAAAAAAAATGATTCAAGCAGCAGAGCATTCAAGCAAGTGTTAGGGACCCTTCTGAGCACAGGGTCCTGACTGCGTAGTTTGTACACTGGCCCAGGTCTGGAGACAGTGCAAGGCAGACAGCTGGCCTGCATAATGTGGGTGAACTGAGTCACCCTGCCCTTTAGGGGGGTTGATGGGGATCTTTTCTAGGCTGTTGGCCTGGGCAGGGCTGATGACATGAGCGGGCCTTGTCCTGGTCTGGGCTGAATAGGATACACTGGGACAAGTTGAAGGGAGGGGGATTGGAGCAGGGTGATTCAGGGAGCATCATCTCTGTACAACAGAAAGTCCCGGAGCTTGGACACATGACTTAATCATCTGTCACAAGATTCAGAGCAAAACCCAGCAGGTCAGACAATGATGCATTGAAACTGTCACTACCCAAGTTAGCATTTTCCAGTATCATTAAAAAATGTTTTATAGATACAAGGTCTCGCTGTGTTGGCCAGAATGGTGTTGAACTCTTGGTCTCGAGTGATCCTCCTGCCTTGACCTCCCAAGGTGTTGGGATTACACTCATGAGCCACTGCCTCTGGCCTCCAACACTGTTTTGAAATTTTTGATATATCTGTGATTTTTGGATCATATCTGTTTTTTTTACTTCCATTAGAGAAAATTGACCTGGCCAGGCGAGGTGGCTCATGCCTGTAATCCCAGAACTTTGGGAGATCAAGGTGGGCAGATCACATGGCATTTCTCCTGTGAGGGTTTGAGACCAGTTTGGAGAAGATGGTGAAACCCCACCTGTACTAAAAACACAAAAATTAGTCAGGCACAGTGATGGGTGCCTGCAATCCCAGCTACTCAGGAGGCTGAAGCAGGTGAATCTCTTGAACCCATGAGGTAGAGATTGCAGTGAGCTGAGATTGTGCCACAGCACTCCTGCCTG
>NW_016107346.1:29825-42929 GCF_001604975.1 Cebus imitator
AAAAAGAAAAAAAAAAAAAAAACCTTCAAAAGCAGATTTTTGTCACTGCCAGGTGACCTTACTACTTACTAACCATGGGCGTACAAGGACAAACAAAATGAGGGCAAAAGAATTTATGCCTTGTTTTCTTTGCCTTTGACCTTCAGCCCTATGCATTCCTGCAAATGCTTTGCCCACAGCAAATGTTTGAAGACCCTGACTTTTCTAAGTGAGATTTCCAAGTGAATTTATGTTGTCTTGAAAGACAATCCCTTTACTGGAGAGCAATTTGTATTTGAAGAGAATGAGATCAGGTTGCTAAGGACATCCTTGTTTGCAATTTTTGGTTTATATAAATTATTGGGGAATAAGAAAAATAAGTTTATTCTTTATTCCAGATGGGAAACCAGAAGGGAACCGTGTTACAGGGTAAAGTGTGTCATGGGGCATGGGAGGCTCAGATGGAACAGGGCTCTGGGACTCCTCTCTTTCTTGACTTGGGACTTCTAATTTACCTACCAGGCCTTAAATTAAAAGACAAACAAAGGCTTCTAATTTGGTTAGGTGGGAACAGATGTTTATGTTCCTCTTGGTGGATGGATAGGCGAGGGAAGGAGGAAGTTTGTGGAAACTGAAAGAGGATGCTTTTTGGGGAGAGAGGAAGAAATCTCTTGTTTAATTACAAAACCAAAATATCATTTGTAGTGCCTTCCTTCTCCTACCAGTCGTTTAAGAAATTGACATGTAATCCACATACCACAAAATGCAGCAATTTAAAGTGTACCATTCTCTGGTATTTGTTTGTTTGTTTTTGAGATGGCGTCTCACTCTGTCACCCAGGCTGGAGTATATGGCGTAATCTCAGTTCACTTCAACCTGAGCCTCCCAGATTCAAGCCATTCTCCCATGTCAGGCTCTCAAGTTGCTGGGGTTAAAGGCACCTGCCATGGTGCCTGGCTAATTTTTGTATTTTTAGTACAGACAGGGTTTCACCATGTTGGCCAGGCTGGTGTTGAACTCCTGACCTCAGGTGACCTGCCCACCTCAGCCTCCTGAAGTGCTGGGATTACAGGCCTGAGCCACTGCACCAACCTCATATTCTGTTTTTAATAGTTCCATCAAAGAAGTAGGAAGCCCACATATTACTTATCTATTTATCTAATGTTAATAGAGCTTTCTTTTATGTTTACATAGATACCTTTTTTCATCCTGTTGTTTTTATCTTAGCTGTGTTTTTGTATTTAAAGGGTGCCTCTTCTACACATTATATAGGTGGGTCATGGGTTTTTTTTGTGTGTTTCTTAAAATTCAATCTCACTATCTCACTTTCACTTGGAGTGTTAAGTTTACTTACAGCTTAGTGGAGTTTCTAAATTATGCCATTTGTTTTCTTTTGTTTTTTTCTTTTTGAGACAGTCTTGCTCTGTCACCCAGGCTGGAGCAGTGGTGTGATCTCGGCTCACTGCAGCCTCCACCTCCCGGATTCAAGTGATTCTCCTGCCTCAGCCTCCCAAGTAGCTGGGATTACAGGTGTGTGCCACTGTGCCTGGCTAATTTTTTTTTTTTTTTTTTTTTTTTTTTTTTTTTCTGTTTTTTTCGTGCTTGTTTTTTCTTTTTTTTTTTTTTTTTTTTTGTATTTTCAGTAGTGAGCCAGCGTGCCTGACCTATTTCTCTTTTGTTTTTTTCCTTCCTTTCCTGCCTCCTTTTGGTAAATGGAGTGATTCTTCATGTATCCTTTCATCTCTAGTGACTTTTTGGCTGTATCTTTTTGCTCTATGTTTTTAGCTATATGTGCTTTCTTTAGCAATTGCTCTAGGGATTACAACACACATCCTTACTTTTCACAGTTCACCTGCAGTGCTTATGACACCACTTGGAATGTCTGTGAAGCACAGACATGGGCCACATGTAGGTGAGCCTGACACTGTATGCCAAGTCCAAGCAGTCAGTCACCAAGGGCCACATTTTGTATGATCCGATTTATATGAAATGCCTAGATGGGAAAATCCAGAGAGACAGGGAGCAGGTTATTGGTTACCTAGTGCTGGGGGTGGAAGGAAGAATTGGGAGGGTTGATGACTAAGGATAACAGGGTTCCTTGTTGGGGAAATGAAAATGTTCCAAAAATCGATGGTGGTGGTGGATGCACCATTCTGTGAGTATACAAAGAGCCACTGATGTTGATACTTTATTTTCATTTATTTATTTGTCTGGAGACAGTCTCACTCAGTTGCCCAAGCTGGAGTGTGGTGGCATGATCTTGACTCACTGCAACCTGCACATCCCAGGTTCAAGTGATTCTTCTGCCTCAGCCACCCCAGTAGCCGGGATTATAGGCATGTGCCACCATGCCTATTTTTTGTTTGTTTGTTTTTTTGAGACAGAGTCTGGCTCTGTTAGTGAGGCTGGACTGCAGTGGCATGATCTCAGCTCACTGCAACCTCCACCTTCCAGTTTCAAGCGATTCTTCTGCCTCAGCCTCCCATGTAGCTGGGATTACAGGTGCCTGACACCACATTAGGCTGCATTTTTGTATTTTTAGAAGAGATGGGGTATCACCATGTTGGCCAAGTTTGGTCTCGAACTCCTGACTTCAGGTGATCTACCCGCCTTGGCCTCCCAAAATGCTGGGATTACCGGCCTGAGCCACTGCATCCGACTCCATAAAGTAAATTTATATTGACCTTTTAAGAAACTGCCAAACTGTCTTTTGGAGTGGCCATGCTGACTTATTTTCCCCCAGCATGTGTGAAGGCTCCACTTCCACATACCCCCACTTGATATTGATAGTGACATCTTTTTGTTTGTTTTTTGAGATGGAGTCTCACTCTGTCACCCAGGCTGGAGTGCAGTGGTGCAGTCTCAGCTCACTGCAATCTCTGCCTGCCGAATCAAGCAATTCTCCTGTCTCAGCCTCTTGAATAGCTGGAACTCCAGATGCAGGTCACCATGCCTGGCTAATTTTTTTGTATTTTTAGTAGAGACAGGGTTTCGCTATGCTGCTCAGGCTGGTCTCGAAGTCCTGACCTTGTGATCCTCCCACCTTGGCCTTCCAGAGTGCTGGGATTACAGGTGTGAGCCACCACATCTGGCTGTGACATCTTTTTAATGTTGAACCTTTCTCTATAACATTTACAGCGTGGCTTTCTTTGCATTCAAGGTGTTTCATTGAGATTTCTTCATACGGATTGTGTGTGCATATCACATGTTTATTTCTGAGAGTTTTTTTTTTTTTTTTTGGTTGGTTGCAAATGGGATGTTTTCTTCTCTTTTCTGCTTGTTTGTACATAGGAAGACTGTCTGAGGCCAGGCTTGGTGGCTCAGACCTGTACTCCTAGCATTTTGGGAGGCTGAGGCAGAAGGATTGCTTGAGCCCAGGAGTTTGAGACCAGCCTGGGCAGCATAGTAAGACCCCGTCTCTTTTTTTTTTTTTTTGAGACAGGGTCTTGCTCTGTTGCCCGGGCTGGAGTGCAGTAGTGTAGTTCCAGCTTACTGCAACCTCCACCTCTCAGGTTCAAGGATTTCTCGTGCCTCAGCCTCCTGAGTACCTGGTATGACAGGTGTGTTTCACCACATCCCGGCTAATTTTTGTATTATTAGTAGAGTCAGGGTTTTGCCATGTTGACCAGGCTGGTATCGAACTCCCGGCCTCAAGCAATCTGCCTACCTTGATCTCCCAAAGTGCTGGGATTACAGGCATGAGCTGTGCCTGGCCCCATCTCAATAGTCTACAAATTAAGAAAAAGGAAGGCTGTTTAGTATGTTCCTTTTGTACCTAACTCCTTAGCAAAATCTGTCTGCTTCATTTTTCAGAGTAAATATAACTATTTCACCTCCTGCTTTTTCCTTTAATGTCTTACTTTCCTCCTTGCCTAGTTTCATGAGCTAGGGCCTCCAAAATAATAGTGGTAACAGAGGGCATTCTTTTGTTCCAAAGGTTGATGGAAGCTTCTATTGCTTCCATCGCTTACAAATGATGCTGGGCTTTGGCTTGATGGATGTGTGTCTGGGTGTAATTTACTTTATTGTGTGTAATTTAAGGAAGCATCCCTCTTTCTAATTTGGTAAGTTTCTTTTACAAATTTTGTAGTAAATTTTGTCAAAGGCCTTTTCAACATCTATGATGATTATGATTTTCAACATATTAATATAAATAAAATGAAAAGTTCTAATTTTGAGCCATCCTTTTCACATTGTACAAGTCTCTCTTGATTTAGGTAAGTTTTTTTTGAAGCCCCAGTGGGATTTATTTGCTAATATTTTATTTTGGATTTTTATACATTGATTTTTATGTAAATGTCTTATCTTGTTTTGTTTTAGAGATAGGACCTCACCCAGGCTGGAGTGCAGTGATGTGATCACACTTTATTGTAATTTTAAACTCCTGGGCTCAAGCGATCCTTCCGCTTCAGCCTCCTGGGTAACTGACACTATAGGCGTGTGCCACCATGCCTGGCTAATTTTAAATTTTCTGTAGAGATGGAGCCTTGATATGTTGTCTAGGCTGCAGTTTCAGTGTACATTGTAGATGTGAATATTTACTGGTCTTTCTGTTGGAATCATTCTCTCTCCCATCTGTTTGTCTTTAAATTCTGGGCATGCACACACACTCACCCGCACATCCTAACGGCAAAATATTGATGTTGTCCAACCTGCCTTGAGAAGGGAGAACTATTTTCCCTCTTTGTATCTCTGCTGGTGTCCAGTCCACTGCTGTGTTTTTGGTAAATACTTGACCCACAGAGTGTGGGAGGCAGGAAGGAAAGGCTTCTGCATTTCCTCTGTGGACCCGACATCATGGATCCATTAAGTATATTGGGAAACCAGCAGGTCAGGTGGCCGCACACTCTAGTTGCCTCTGACTCTGAATTGCTCAGGGCCCCTGCGTGCCAGTGATTTGCTTTTCTTTGTGAGTTGTCTCTTCACTCATATTCCTAGGCTGAGTTCCCCAAAACAGTGGCTAGCACAGCACCTGTAAGAGTTGTGGGTGCATATCTGATCTTGCATGACCTGATTTACATGGTGTTTTGAACAGGAGCTACCTTTTATGGCTTGGGAAATGGCTAAAGTTTACTTGACTTTCTTTCATAAAGTAACTGGTAGAATATGTGGCATAAGGCTATTATTGCAAAAGCAGAAGTGGTGGGGGGTGATTGAGCTTGGGCAGCATTGGGAGGCAGACAGGCCCGAATCAGCACCGTCCTGGCCATTTGTAGGTTATATGACCTTGGGGGAATCCCCTCAACTCTCT
The DNA here is from genome assembly GCF_001604975.1 of Cebus imitator. Classification (NCBI taxonomy): domain Eukaryota; kingdom Metazoa; phylum Chordata; class Mammalia; order Primates; family Cebidae; genus Cebus; species Cebus imitator. The sequence continues at coordinate 35,056 of NW_016107346.1, forward strand.
CAGTCTTTGTTTCTTCCCTCATTGAGGAGATCATCTATTCTTCATTGGACTATTGTAAGGCTTAAGATCAAACATCTTTCACGGTACTTGGAGCAGTGCCTGGGCTCGGGGTCTTTAGGCTGTAACCATAGCAAACACTCAGATCCCAGCCACCCTCCCTTCTCTTCCCTCCAGGTTGGAAATATGGAGTACCAACCTTCTCATTCCCATTTACCCTGGAGTTCTTTCTTCTGAACTTCATCTAGCACCTGCAGTGCACCAGGGATTCAAGGGTGGGGATGTCAGGGACAGCCAAGTCTGGCATCTGGCCCTCAGCTTGCCTCAGTCCCCGTGGCTGACACCTGGCCCTTTGCTCTGGAATCTGGACCCTACAATCTCCTATCAAAGACTCAGCCCAAAGAGGGCTTGAGGGCACCCCATATCGCTGAGAAGATTCCGTAGCTGCGCACGCCTCCCCAACTCCTGAGTGGATGATCAGCCCTAGCAATCCAGAGACACATTCTTGGATTCTGCTAGCTGTATTTTTTAGTTGAAAACTCAAAGGAAAAGATTATGTTCCAAAAGAAAGTAAAAAAAAAACTTTGAATGCTCTAGCCTGGAGTCCCATGTTCACAGGTGCCCCTACCACAACAGAGGCCCTCCAAAGCATTCAGTCCCAGTGTGGCTACACTAAAGACAGCAGCTCTCTACTTGGGCCTCTGAAGAGCTATCAGTTCCCCTCAAAGAAGCTCCTGCCTCAGGAGACTCCTGGATCAGGCAGGGAATGCTAGGACCAGGCAGCTGAACACTTCGGCACAGTCAGTGTTCTGAAGCGGTGGCTTCCCACATGGCTGTTGAATAAGTGAATAAATACCTTGGGCATGAACAGGAGCTGGTAGAGCCCTCTCTGCAGGGCTGGGACTCTCTGGCTACTCTGTCTCTTGGTTTACAGTGGAGATGTGGAGGAAGGCGGAGAATTACCCAGACCAGTGGGAGAGTTTCATGTCTTCAGAAGTATTTTGAGTGCAATGGCAAACAGCTCTTCTCCCCTGCATTTGAAGCACATGCCGTTCTGAGTTTCCCGGCATTCCATGCTGGTTATTCTGTCTCAGCCAAGAATCTTGCCCTTGTCAAGGACCTGGAATGAGAGTAGAAGGTGAAGGAGTTTGAAGTCTTTGGCAGCCTAGTGCTGGCTTAGATGAAATCTCAAACTGTAAAGAAGAGAGAAGAGAAGTAAGGCCAAGCTATGGGTCCCAGAGGAGAGGAGCCCCTATTACAGCCCCTGGCCCTCCTTATTAAAAGGACAACTCTCCATCCACTCCCACCCACCTCCCTCTCCCCTTTCTGTAAAAGCAGCAGGGATGGGTCGATGAGTCCTACACCTGCCAGGCCTTTGCAGGCAGTGGTGTTAGGCCCAGCCTGCTGAGTTCCTAGGAAATTGAACAAGCGTCTATGAAGTGCTCACTCCATGTCAGGCTCCGCCACCAGCACCCTGGAGACAGAAGACCAAGACATACTTCCCAGCCAAGGGGAGGGTGGAACCTTAGCACACGATGCGTTGGGAGCTCAGGATGCATCCAACCCGAAGTGCAGGCTAAAGGGAACTCTCACTGTGTGGGTGGGGTCTTCAGTACAGCTTACAGTGGAGGATGCTCTACTGTTTCCCCATCAAGTGTGGTGGGCAAGGGCACAGACTGGACACTCAGAGCTACCAGGGTAAGGAAGCACTCTTCTATCTCTCATCTGCTAGGAGAACAGTTTAAAAGATGGGCTTTAATTTTTTTGAGATGGAGTCTCACTCTGTCACCCAGGCTGGAGCGCAGTGGATCACTGCAACCTCTGCCTCCTGGGATCAAGCAATTCTGCCTCAGCCTCCTGAGCAGCTGAGATTACAGATGCCTGCCACCACACCCAGCTAATTTTTGTATTTTTAATAGCAATGGGGTATGGCCAGGCTAGTCTCCAAATCTTTACCTCAAGTGTTCCACCCGCCTCAGCCTCCCAAAGTGCTGGGATTACAGGCGTGAGCCACCGCACCCTGCTATTTAATTTTTTTCAGATGGAATATCGTTCTGTTGCCCAGGCTGGAGTGCAGTGGTGCAATATTGGCTCACTGCAACCTCTGCCTGCTGGGTTCAAGTGTTTCCCCTGCCTCAGCCTCCTGAGTAGCTGGGACTACAGGCATGAGCCACCACGCCTGGCTAGGAAGTGCCCTTCTATCCCTCATCTGCTAAGAGAACTGTCTGAAATATGGGCTTCAGGTGGCCTTTTCTGTCGTCTCTTTCTACTATATTCTGGTTCTTTTTCAGTATGTAATTTTCAGTAATTAGTAAATTAGCTGATTGGCTAAATTAATTACTAAACTACAAATTCAGTGATTAGTAATTTTAATAATTTCTAGTTTGAAATCTATAATCTCTAAGAAGCCTACTATCTGAGCCCTGTGGGTCTGTGTCTATTATTGTCTGTCTATGCTAGTTTTACACTTAGAATTTTACCTCCCTAAGAGTGTTCTTTATTACTGTGGTATTCATAATCTTATCATCATGCCCAGCACGGAGGTGCTCCATAAATACACATTTCTAATGTAAAAAGTTTTAAATATGGTAAAAAAAACCAAAAAATTTACCATAACCATTTTAAAGTACACACTCCAGCATAAGTACATTCATATTTTTGTGCATCCAAACTCTGGAACTCACTAAATCCTGCCAAACTGAAACTCTGTCCCCATTAAATAAGCCATTACTGGCTCTCCCAGCTCCTGGCCTCCACCACTCTACTTTCTGTCTCTGTGAATCTGATTACTCTAGGTCCTTCACATAAGTGGAATTATACAATATTTTTCTTTTTGTGACTGGCGTATTTCACTTTGTGTAATGTCCTCAAGGTTCATCCAGATGCTAGCATGTGTTAGAATTTCCTTTTTAAGGCTGAATAATGTTTGACTACATGGAGAGACCACATTTGTTTGTTTGTCTGTCGGTGGGCACTTGCATTGCTGCTATCTTTCGGCTGCTATGAATAACGCTGTGCCAAGACCAGCTTAGCCGTGGAGATCGCAACCCAGGCAGCGCTGAAGGAATTAAGAAACAGACAGAGATAGAGAGGAAAATGTGCATTCAGAGTGGAGCACCAGGGGTCTCACAGGATTTCCAACTGAGAGTCCAGAGCAGACTCTGACCCATGTATTTATTCTTGACTTTCCAGTGACAAATTTTACAAGCGGATGCTCTGTGTTCTTTTATTGGTTAAAGGTACACTAACCAGGCAGCTAGTGTATGTTTACTATAGGTTTAATACAAACCAGGAAGCACTCTTTATGGGGGAACAAAAGAAATGGTCACATATCCTGTGTTCAAAAAACTAATTCATCTGGCATGAGACATATTTATATTGGTTACGGTTTTATAATGCTTTGTGCAGTTTTCTGCTTTGGGGGCAGTTTTCCACTTTGAGGGGCCAACTAGGTTTCCCTTGCTGCTGCTCCTAATAGGATTTCTCAGCAAACAATATGATTTTTCACACACGTTAGAATTTGCTCTCAACAACGCTGCTATGAACATTAGTGTATAAATGTGTGAGGCCCTTTGAATTGTAGGGAGTACTTACCCAGAAGTGGAAACACTGGATTATATGGTAATTCTTTGTTTTGAGACAGAGTCTCGCTCTGTCACCCAGACTGGAATGCAGTGGTGCAATCTTGGCTCATTGCAACTTCTGCCTCCTGGGTTCAAGTGATTCTTATCCCTCAGCCTCCCAAGTAGCTAGGATTACAGGCTGGCAGCACCACCCCTGGCTAATTTTTGTGTTTTTAGTAGAGTCAGGCTTTCACCATGTTGGCCAGGCTGGTCTCAAACTCCTGACCTCAAGTGATTCACCTGCCCCGGCCTTGCAAAATGCTGGGATTACAAGTGTGAGCCACCATGCCGGGCCTATTTTTAAATTTTTGATGAATTGCCATACTGTTTTTCATAGCTGCAGCTCCATTTTAAACTCCCAGTAAGAGTACACAAAGGTTCCAACCACTCAGCATCCTTGCTAACACTTGTCATTTTCTGTGTTGATTACAGCCATCCTAATGCATCTGAGGTAGCCTCTCAATGTAGGTTTTCTTCTTTTTTTTTTTTCGAGATGGAGTATTTCTCTGACACCCACGCTAGAGTGCAGTGGTGCAATCTTGGCTGACTGCAACCTTCACCTCCCGGGTTCAAGCAATCCTCTTGCCTCAGCCTCCCAAGCATCTGGGACTTCAGGCACTTGCCACCACACCCAGCTAATTTTTCTATATTTATTAGAGATGTGGTGTTACCATGTTGGCCAGGCTGGTCTCAAACTCCTGACCTCAATTGATCCACCCACCTCGGCCTTTCAGAATGCTAGGATTACAGGCATGAGCCACCATGCCCAGCCTCTCCACGTGGTTTAGGTTTGTTTTCCTAATAATTAGTAATGGTAAGCATCTTTTTATGTGCTCATTGGCCATTTGCATCTCTTATTTGGAGGACTGTCTATTCACGTGCTTTGTACATTTTTGAACTGCATCAGTTGGGTTTTTGTTGTTGCATTGTGAGTGTGCTTTATCTATTCTAGATGGGAACTCTTTCACATGTAATTTGCACATCTGTCCTGTCATTCTGTAGGTTGTCTTTTCTCTCTGTTAATAGTATCCTTTGATGCAATCCAATTTGTTTACATTTCCTTTTGTTGTTTGTGCCCTTGGTGTCATATCCAAGAAATCATTGCCAAAGGATGCTCCCCTTCTATGTTTTAAGAGTTGGCAGCTGGGAACGGTGGCTCACACCTATAATCCCAGCACGTTGGGAGGCCGAAGCAAGTGATTCATAAGGTCAGGAGTTCAAGACCAGCCTGACCAACATGCCCCATCTCTACTAAAAATACAAAAATTAACCAGGTGTGGTGGCCTGTGCCTGTAGTCCCCTCGAGAGGCTGAAGCAAGAAAATCACTTGAACCCGGGAGCCAGAGGTTGCAGTGAGCTGAGATCACACCACTGCACTCCAGCCTGGATGACAGGGTGAGACTCCATCTCAAAAAAACAAGAGTTGTATAGTTTTAGATCTTACAGTTGGGTCTTTAATTCATTATTGAGGTTTGCTTTTTCTTTTTTTTTTTAACCATGATATAAGGTAAGGGTTTAACTTCATTCTTTTGCCTGTGGATATCTAGTTTTTCCACACCATTTGTTGAAAGGCTGTCCCTTCCCTGATTGAAAAGTCTTGGCATCCTTATTGAACTCATTTGACCGTATGTGTAAGGGTTTCCTTCTGCACTCTGTAGTCCATTCCACTGGTCTCTCTGTATGTCTTTACTGCCATACCACACTTTTGACCACTGTAGCATTTAATAGCACATGTTGAAATTTGGAAGTAAAAATCTTCCAACTTTGTTATTCTTTTTCAAGATTGCTTTGGCCATTTGGGATCCCTTGAAATTGCATATAAATCTTACGCAATTTATAAGGATGGATTTTTCTATAATTGAAGAAAAAAATGTCACAGAGATTTTGAGAATTACACTAAACCTGTAGATCACTTCGAGTCATATTGACATCTTAATGAAACTAAGCCTTATAATCTATAAATACGAGATAACTTTGCATTTGTTACACAACCAGTCTCTGGAACTTTAAATTCTGCCAAAATCTTTGCCTCCTGGTTAAGTTTATTCCTATTTTATTCTTTTTGATGATATTGTAAACTGAATTTTTTTTTAAAGATGGTGTCTCACTGTGTTGCACAGGCTGGAGTACAGTGGGTATTCACAGGCATAATCGTTATAAAAGCTGACAGAATTGACCTCCTAGGCTCAAGTGATTCTCCTGCCTCAGCTTCCCAAGTAGCTGGGACTATAGGTACCCACAACCAACCCAGCAGGAACTGTTTTATTAATTTCCTTCTTGGATTGTTGACTGTTAGAGTGTAGAAATGCAACTGACTTCTGTATGTTGATTTCATAATCCTGAAACTTGGACAAATTATTAGTTCTAACAGTTTATTTTAGGCATTCTTCAGGATTTTCTACAAAGAAGATCATGTCGTTTGATAACAGAGAAAATTTTACTTCTTTCTTTCCAATTTGGATGCCTTTTCTTTTTCCTTTCTTCCTTAATAGCTCTGGCTAGGATTTCCAGTATTGTGAAAGCAGGCACCACTGTTTTATTCCTCACCTTGGAAAACTTTGTCTCTCATCATTGAGAATGATATTAGCTGGAGGTTGTTCATATGACCTTTATTACGTTGAGGTTATTTCGATTTCTAGTCAGTATGTTTTTAATCATGAAAGGATATTAAACTTCATTAAATGCTTTTTCTGTACTAATTGAATCAAATTGTCATGTGTTTTCTTTCCTTCATTCTGTTAACGTGGTATCTTACATTAATGTTTTTATGGTAACCACCTTTGCATTCCAGGAAGAACTCTCACTTGATCATGTTGTATAATTGATCTATGACACTGTTGAATTCTCCTTATTAGTATTTTCTTGAGCACTTTTGCATCTGTATTGATCAGAGATAGTGGTGTGTTTTCTGCTGCTTTGTCTGCCTTTGGTATCAGTAATGCTGGCCTCACAGAATGAGTTTGGAGGTATTCTTTCCTCAGGAATTTGGAAGATGAGCAGGATTGGTATTGGTTCTGTAAATGTTTGGTACAAGTCACCCATGAAGCCATCTGTTCTTGTACTTTTATTTCTTGTCAAGTTTTTGGTCACTGATTCAATCTCCTTGGTAGTTATTGGTTAGTTTTTCCATCTTCTATTTCATTTATTTCTGTTCTAACCTTTATTATTTCCTTCCTTCTCCTAGTTTTGGGTTTAGGCTGTTCTCCTTTTGCTAATAATTTAAGGTACAAAGATAGGATTTAGTTTGAGAGCTTTTCCTTTTTCTTTTATTTGACAGAGGGTCTTGCCACTTGCTGAGTTAGTCTCAAACTCCTGGGCTCAAGAAATCTCCTGGCCTCAGCCTTCCAGGTAGCTGGGATTATAAAGCAGTGTCACTATGCCTGCTTGCTGCTGCTTTTTGTGTGTGTGTGTTTTGGGGAGTGGGGGCCATTAGGGGAAATGGAGTCTAGCTGTGTCACCTAGGCTGGAGTGCAGTGGTGCAATCTCTGCCCACTGCAACCTCCTCCTCATAGGTTCAAGTGATTCTGCTGTCTCAGCCTCCCAAGTAGCTGGGATTACAGGTGCTTGCCACCATGCCTGGCTAATTTTTATGTTTTTAGTAGAGACGGGGTTTCGCCATGTTAGCTGGGCTGGTCTTGAAATCCTGACATGAAATTATCTGCCTGCCCCAGCCTTCCAAAGTGCTGGGATGACAGATGTGAGCCATCACCCCTGGCCAGCTTTCTTTAATGTAAGCATGTACAGCTATAAATTTCCCGCATAGCACTGCTTTTGTTGCATCCTATAAGATTTGATACGTTTTGCCTCAAAATATTAACTTTCCTTATTATTTTTCTTTGATCCATAGTTTTGTAGTATGTTGTTTAGTTCCCATAAATTTGTGAATATTCCAGTTTTCTTTCTGCTATTATGATTTCAGTCCTCTAAAATGTATTAAATCTTGCCTTGAGGCCTAATATATGATCTTTCCCAGAGAACATTCCACATGTACTTTGAAGAATGTGTATTCTGCTGCTGGAGGAACTCATCTGTGTATGTCTGGTAGGTCCAATTCATCTATAGTATTGTTCAAGCCCTCTGTTTCCTTCTTGATCTTCTGTCTGGGTGTTGTATACATTATTGAAAGTGAGTTATTGGGTCAGGCACAGTGGCTCATGCATGTAATCCCAGCACTTTGGAAGGCCAAGGCAGGTGGGTCACTTGAGGTCAGGAGTTTGAGACCAGCCTGGCCAATATGATGAAACCCTGTCTCTA
>NW_016107346.1:43949-48281 GCF_001604975.1 Cebus imitator
TTTTTTTTAGTATAAATTATATATTTAACATAGACTTATGGTTACACATCTCTTTTAAATCCAATAAAATAATTAAAATCAGAGATACAAAGTTCCAACAATACAGGTCCTTATATGTGGCTTCAAATGTCCACCTAGCATCCTTTTGTTTTGACTTGAAGGACTCCCTTTAGCATTTCTTGCAAGGTAGGTCTCAGTGTAATGAACTCTCTCAGCTTTTGTTCATCTAAGAATGTCTTAATTTCTCTGGTTGGTTGCGAGGTAGGAAAATCAAATGAGGTCAGGACTTTGAGACTTTCCAACCTGGTGAAACCCCATCTCTACTAAAAATGTAAAACATGGTGGCAGATGCCTGTAATCCCAACTACTCAGGAGGCTACACCACTGTACTCCAGCCTGGAGGACAGAGCAAGACCCTGTCTCAAAAAGATAATAAAAAGTGTCTTAATTTCTTCCTCTTTTTCTTATGAGATTTCATAGGATGCCTTTATGTTGTAACTTATAACCACCTTTTAATTTGTCCTTCAAAATTTAACTGCAATTGGTGACTGCTTTTCTTAAATATTTCACTGGTGTCCAAGAGAGGAGATGATTTTAGCCCTTGATTAAAAAAAAATAAACCCGGCCGGACATGATGGCTCACACCTGTAATCCCAGCACTTTGGGAGGCCAAGGCAGGCGGGTCATGAGGTCTGATGTTTGAGACCATACTGGCCAACACGGTACAACTGTATCTCCACTAAAAACACAAAAAAATTAGCTGGGTGTGGTGGCATGTGACTGTAATCCCAGCTACTCAGGAGGCTGAGGCAGGACAATTGCTGGAACCTGGGAGGCAGAGGTTACAGTGAGCTGAGATTGTGCCACTGCAGTCCAGCCTGGGTGACATAGCAAGGCTCTGTCTCAAAATAAATAAATAAATAAATAAATAAATAAATAAATAAATAAATAAACTAAGAGGAAGGTAGAGGACCTTCCTAAGAGGAAGGGAGAGGACCTTAACTGCAGATAATAGTCCATTGTCACCCAGTGGCTATAAATCTGAGTTTCTTGTCCTCCCAGATGCTCTGTTGATGGCTGTAGTAGTTGACAGCTTTGTATTTACATGGTCAGAACAATGAGTGCTTCTGTTCAATTCCCAGATTCTCCAAACTTCCTGTGGAGCCACAATACCTCCTGTCTTGGCACTTCATGAGTCCAAGGCTGTTTCCTGAGTGGATCTGGTTGGTAGACCATGGCCTTGATTCCTGCCTCTAAGCCTCACTTTATTCTCAGCAGCCACCACCTTTTTGGTACTAGAAGAGTGCTTTTTATAGTGCACTCATAAGTGGATGCCGAAATCACAACCTGGCCATTTGGATGTTCAACTAATGCTTTATGCTGTGAAGTCCCTGCAACTCAGCAACCTGTGCCGGAACTCACTGGAGCTCAGGTGTGTAGCACGACCTTGCTTCTCTACGGCTGGGAGTGAAAACAGTGTTCATGCATTTATTTCCCATTTGTTAATTTGAAGGTTTTGTTCTGTGAGACAAGATCTCATTCTGTCATGCAGCCAGGAGTGCAGTCATGGCTCACTGCAGCCTTGACATCCCAGGTTCAAGCCATCTCACCTCAGCCTCCCAAAGTGCTAGGAATACAAGCATGAGCCACTGCACCTGGCCTACCTTTGAGTTTTGAGTTCTTTATGTATTCTAGAGATGAGTCTCTGGAGATGAGTCCTTGGTCTGGTAGGTGGTTTGTAAATGTTTTTCCCAATCTGTAGCTTATCTTTCCCTCTTCCTAATTGAGTCTTTCAGAGAGCAAAAATGTGTTCTCCCTTGAAGATACTCTGCCCCTGTAGCAGGAAAACAGACACAAACAGTACATAAATGAACATGTGGATGTGTCCCTTGAGTGTCCATTTGTGGTAAAGAGATCTCTAGACAGATCAGTGCTTGGAGGTTATTTCATTAAGTAGTAGTTAAGCTGGGTATCAACTCTAACCTCATGCTTACTTTCCCTTACTCCACTGTCTTCCATTGCTACTGGTGGGAAAGCAATCGTCAACATGTTCTTCCTTCTTTCCACCCTCCTCAGTAGCTTTTGGGACCTGTTCTTTGTCTTTTCTGCAATTGTGTTTGGATGGGTCTAGGTATGGATGGATTTATTGTATTGGGGATTGTGCCTCCTGACTCTAAAGGGTCCTGGGTCCTGTCTCTGTTTTCATTCTGGAATTTTTTTTTTTGAGACAGACTCTCATTCTGTCACCAGGCTGGAGTGCAGTGGCAAGATCTTGGCTCACTGCAACCTCCACATCTTGGGTTCAAGCATTTCTCTTGCCTGAACCTCCCAAGTAGCTGGGATTACAGGTGCACATGTCCATGCCTGGCTGATTTCTGTGTTTTTAGCAGAGATGAGGTTTCACCATGTTGGCCAGGGTGATCTTGAACTCCTGACCTTAGGTGATCCACTCATCTTGGCTCCCCAAGTGCTGGGATTACAGGGTGAACCACCACACCCGGCCTGGAATTTCTTTGAGACATCTTGGATCCTCTCATTTCATCTCCCCTTTGCCATATTTTCCAATTGATCAATTTTCTCTTCTGCCGTTGAATTCATTACGTTTTAAATGTCTATGAATGGTAGCCACTAATTCTGGCATCTGTAGCTCTTGGAAGTCCACTTCTCTTGTTGATACTGACCTCTATGCCCTTTTAGTGGGGCTTTGGTTGTAGCGATCATATGCAGCACTGGCTAAAGAATCTCAAGGTAGCTAGTGTTAGAACTGAATTAGAGGTCCACCCTGGTAGTGGGGACAAACCCCCACGCATTTGCTCACAGAAGTCATCTTCTGTGTTGATGGTGATTTTTGTAGTATGACAGCAGAGGGAACACAGGGGCTGAGCATTTTCCCTAAATGGTGGTGGACATTCAAATCCCTAGTGAGGCTGGGCACGGTGGCTCAAGCCTGTCATCCCAGCACTTTAGGAGGCCGAGGCAGGAGGATCACCAGAGGTCAGGAATTCATGACCAGCCTGGCCAACATGGCAAAACACCATCTCTACAAAAATACCTGACTGTATTTTTGAGAGGCTGAGGCAGGAGTATTGCTTGAACCTGGGAGGTGGAAGTTGAAATGAGGCAAAATTGTGCCACTACACTCCAGCCTGGACAGTTCATAAATAAGAGATATAATTGACTCACATTTCTACAGGCTGTACAAGCACAGCTCCAGCATCTGCTTGGCTTCCAGTGAGGCCCTGAGAATCTTACAATCACAGCAGAAACAGGAGGGGTTGCAAAGAGAGAGAGAGGAGGTGCCAGGCTCTTTATAAACACACTGCTCTCATGTGAACTAATAGAGCAAGAACTCACGCTTCACCAAACAGAGGGTGCTAAGCCATCCATGAGGGATGTACCCCCTCTAACAAACGTGAGATTTGGAGGGGGACACACATCCAAGCTGTATCTGTTTTGTTTTGACTCTTAGCTCCTTGAATGACAATTATTTGTTCTCCCTGGCAAGAGAGAGAGATGGATTTTTCCTCCAGCTGGAAGGCAGATGCCAGCCAAGGGGCAGAGTGCCAGCCAGCTGGGGTAGCTTATCGCACTGTGGAGGAGGGGCCAGGGGCCCAAAGTTGCAGGCACACAGGTGGATGTAGGTGGCCACCAGAGTGCAGGCAGGCTGGAGCTCCCGGGTCCTGCACACACAGGCTGAGGAATGGTGCAGGGTCCACCTGAAATCAGGCCCACCCAGTCACTGTCTCTAGCCTAGACCTCTCCTCCATGCCACTCCCCAGGGTAGACTGGGGAAAGGGCTTTCTGTGCCCTAGGGGCCAGGCTTATACTCACCACCCAGAAGTTCCCCAATCTGGAGCGGGGGTCCTGGAAGAAGGCCGGGCAGGGCAGGGCTCTGTCCTGGGTAGGTCGGCTGAGTCTTCTCGGTGGCTCTGCAGTCACCATCCACCTGGCAGAACACACACAAGACTCAGGCCTCCTGCTGGACCATCTGGATCACCCACATACATCGGCCTCAGCAGGGGACTGCCCCCAACCCTGGGCCTGCAAAGACATCTGTAGAGCCAGCAAGCCATCTGCCTCTCCTGGGACCCTGCAGCGAGCAGCCCTGAAGAGCCTCAGCCAGAGGGAGGAAGGGCAGGTACAGCTGCTCACCTGCCAGGCCAGGCTGAGCTCCTCCAGGCTGTGGGCCACAGAGCCATCCAGCAACATCAGATCATTGCCTGCTTCATTGTCATTGGTGCCCAGAAGGCCAACGGATATGCTTGTGGGTAGGAGGGAAGCTGAGGAGGTCCTGAGAGCCCGTGATCCTCCCCCAGGGGACCTGTATGAGAG
>NW_016107346.1:48291-80934 GCF_001604975.1 Cebus imitator
GCCTGAGGCACACCGAGGATTGGTAGAATCCTGCCACCTCCACTCTGGACTCCTGGAGCCCAGGGCTCTGGCTCCAAACCCTCATCAGAGGAGGGAGAGAAAGCACAGGGACTAAGGACAGCATGTGTCCCCCCGACCCCTCTCCACATCCTCAGCTCGAGCAGCCGGAATCCAGGCCCACCCTTTTGTGTACCTTGGCAGAAGGACCACAGAAGCGCCAACTCCACCCTGGAGCCATGTATCCCAGGGATGGGAGCAGAAAGCCCTGGGCCTCAGTGCCATCATCTCAACCACAGCTGCTGCCTACAGCCTGTGGACCTGTCGCACTGGAAGCTGAGAATGGTGCATCCCAAAGAGGCTCTTGGTGGTGGGGCCAACCCCAGAGGGGCCCAGACTCACTGTGGTGCCAGAGGCCCAGAGTCAGGCCGCAGAGGCTGGTGGGCATGTCCCAGGAGATGGAGACCTCGTCCTCACTGGCCAGCTCAATCCTGGAGACATCGCTCCTTGCCATGGAAGGAGGCAGCTGTAGGTCTGGACAGCTTTCCCCCAGCAGGGAGGAGTTGTATAGCCTGTAGGCCTGTGGGCCAGAGGGGTGGGCAGGAGGGCTGACCCACAGACAGGGGAAAAGCTTGAAAAGGCTGTAACCCCAGGCAGCCTGCCACAGGCACAGGTCTCCAGGGGAGATTCAGGACTCTCCTCCTCCCCTGCAGGCTGGGATAGAAGATGAGGTTCATGTGGTTGAGCTCCGTAGTCAGGGCCATGAGCCCCGAGCCTGTCCGACTCAGCAACAGGGAGAATGTGTTGTTGAGCAAAGTCTTGGGTCAGCAGGATGCTGCCGCACTGGATGCTGAGGTCCCACACTCGGCCGTCGAAAGTCACGTGCTGGGCCCTGGCCACCAGATCATGGTCTGGGGAGAAGCAGCCCCAAAGGCAGTGTGAGTGGAGCCAGCTCCACCCACCACAGTGGGAGCACAATGCCTGCTGGGCACCCCAATGCCTAGAGCCCTGGTTTAAGCTGCCCTAAGGCCAGGAGTCCCCCTCCCCTGGTGCAGCAGCCAGAGGCCCAGTGATCTGGCCCCTGCTTCAGGATGACATGAGCTGAAGGGCTACAGCCAATTCAGCCCTAACGAGAAATCGAGTCCTGAGACCCGCTACAAAACTGCTGTGCTAAGTAACAAATCCTGGCTCAGAGGCCACAGTCATACCTCTGTTTGTATCAGATGTCCAGAGCAGGCACAGCCATGGACACAGCAGGCAGACTGGTAACTGCAGTGTTTCACTTTAGGATGATAAAAATGTTTTAAAATCGATTGTGGTGAGACATGCACAACTCTGAATACACTAGAAGCCACTGAATCATGCACTTAAAATTCACACATCAGCTGGGCACAGTGGTGCTAAGCCATCCCAGTGCTTTGCAGGGCTGAGGCAGGAGGATCACTTGAACCCAGGAGGTCAAGGGTGCAGTGAGCCAAGATCGCACCACTGCACTCCAACCAGAGTGAGACCTAGTCTCAAAAAAAAAAAAAAAAAAAATCATACAAGTCATCCATTTAATCTCAAGGAAGCTACTGGGGGGAAAAAATCACTGACTGTTTAAGTGGATGGCCAACGGCTTCCTCAAACATGACAGTGGTGTCCTGCAGACCTGCCCTGTTCAGGGTAGGGAAGAGATGGCCTGTGAAGGAGCAGGTCTGACCAGTCCAGCCAGCGCAGCCCCTGAGCTGCGCCTTGGGGGTGCTTGTGCCCATGGCGGGAAAGCACCATCCATCATGCACAGCCAGACACCTGATGGCCAGGGCCAGCATCCCGAGGGAGGCACTACCAGCTCCGTGGTCAGCTGTCAGAACTGAGGGGCACAGAGAAGCCCATGGTCACACACACAGAACTTAAAGACCAGGCTGTTTTCTACAAGATCAGCATGCTGCTTAGACCTGACTACACCCACGCTTCTAGGGAGCCCTAGGCCTCTGTATGAGCTCCACACAGATAAACTGCTCCTTGCCAAGCCTGGGTACCATGGCTCCTCCATGGACATGAGGGGCTCCCTCGTGCATTAATAACTGTACACGCCCCTTACCCATATGAGTGAGCCACGTGGTTACCTGCATTTCACAGTAGAGGAAGCTGAGTCCACAGAGGTAAGCAGACTCATCTGAGCCACATGCAAGCTCCCCAGGAGCCCAGAGTCGGTCATCCCAGCACTGCCCTTGGCTGCATTGCTGGGCCAGGCCTCATAATCTGGAGAAAAGCAGGATGTGCCACCTCAGCCCTAGTCCCATTGGACCTTGGGAAGTCCAGTAAGCTCTGGGCCTGGCACTGTGATGCCATGAGCCTCTGCCAGCTTTCCTGTGCCCTGGCAGTGCCTGCTCCTGTATGACCCTGCTGCTGTGCCCATGGGGCAGGGGGTTCCCAGGGAGGAGGGCTGCACAGCCCGGGGGACGACTCACACTCCCAGGGACCCTGCGCAGGCGGCATCTGAGCTTGTAGAACTTGGCCAGCACATTGGCTCTGGAGAACTCTCGGAGTGGCTGCAGCATCTTCTCCTCCACCAGGTAGAGCTGGTCACCCGGGCCATGTCCAGGGGCTCATTCCCTGAGGCAGCAGTGGCAACATCACCACCACTGAGTAGTTCCTAGAAGGAACACATAGGACAAGTCTCTGTGCCTGGCCGAGCCTTGCTTCTGGCTGCAGAGGGGGAGGTTACAGGTCCACAAGAAGAGCTCTGCCATGGAAAGCATGGGGGTGCCTCTCGGGGAGGGGCTGTCCTTGTTCTAGGAAATCCCATACTGAGGTGGAGGAGGACAGAGGCCGGCATGACAGCGGAGGTGGGAGTGAGGCCAGGACAGAAACAAGCTGCCCAATTTTGAGGACACAGATGTCTGATGTCATGCCTGATCTGTTCCCTGAGTCTTGGGCAGCACAGGGCCTGTGTGTGGGGATGCCAAGGACAGGAGCTGGAAGTTGTAGGAAACTGTTTAGTTTTTTGAGGCAGAATCTCATTGTTTCCCAAGCTTGGTATAGTGGTACAATCTCGACTCCCTGTGACCTCTGCCTCCTGGGTTTAAGTGATTCTCTTGTCTCAGCCTCCAGAGTAGCTGAAACTACATGCACTCACTGCCATGCCAGGCTAATTTTTAAATTTTTAGTAGGGTCAGGGTTTCACCATGTTGGCCAGGCTGGTCTCGATCTCCTGACCTCAAGTGATCTGCCCAAAGTGCTGGGATTACAGGCCTGAGCCACTGTGCCCAGCCAATAGGTCTAGGAAATTTCTACAGTTGAGGAGAGGACTGGAACTTTCTCAATATGTAGAGTAGGGTCAAGTCTGTGAGATGTGAATGATCAGGGAGATCTCTCAGCTCACGTGGGGGTGGAGTGGGAAGAGGAACATTGCTCACTCTGTTGTTGATGGGCTGGTGAGGGGGAGGAGCATGTAGCCTCACTTACCTTCTCCGGAGCCCAGAGGCCCTGCAGGCAGCTGGGGGCAGGAAGCAGCTTCAACGTCCTCACTGCCAGTTGAATCCATTCTTTGTCACCCCCACCAAATCCCACTCACCAGGTAGTCGAATAACCAGGCAGGTGATTCTTCAACAAAGCCAAAGCCCCGCCCTGGGAGCTCGTCCCTTCCTCAGCCTACATTCTGACCGCAAGGTGGCAGGAGCAGGAACTTGTGTTACATGGAGCCTTTTCCCCATGATACGGGTTTAGTCCCTATTCTACAGCTGGGGAAACTGAGGCACACAGAGCCGATGCAGAGGAATCCCAGTAAGAGGACCCAACCCCCACACACCAGGGCAGGGGGTGCCAAACAGAACACTTCCCACACCAACCTTAAATCCCACAAACTTTAAGATTGAGCCCAAGCCTCAAACCCCTGGGCCCAGGGATTCGAGGTTGAACCCAAGCTCTGGCACTTTGTATTCATGAGCTCACCTGCCTCAGTTTCCTCATCTTGTATGGGGTTACAAAGAGGACTTGAAGAAGGGACCTCCTGTCTGCTGGAACAGGCTCCAGAAAGTTACAGAGCACAGGCTGTTACTGTAATTGTGATGAGTCTGGGGCGGATAGAACTAGAATTTCTCCAAAGGCAAATAAACATTTCCAGGCTTCAGACAGCTCTACAGGGAGCAGCAGGAAGGTCTGAGGGGAGGTACAGGCAATCCTGTGCTTGCACATTTAGCAAATAACAAGACATAAAAGGGCCCCTGGGAGTTCTCTAAATGAGGCAGAAATCTCAGCCATCAGACAGGTGGGGCCTTAGGAGGAAGACGGCTCTCCCCAGACATGGGTCTTCTCCCCACCTAGGCTGATGGCACAGTTGGAAGTGGAGAGGGTATGTATGCAGCAAGACATCCAGCCCCGGCTTCAGATGCTCCACTCCAGCCCTCTGAGAAGACACTGGAAACTGAGGCAGAATCGGGACATCCACTGCTGAACATGCCCAGTGGTCATGCTTGGCAGGATCAAGTCTAAAGCTGCTATTTGTACGCTGACTGGAGTGCAGTGGCATGATCTCGACTCACTGCAACCTCTACCTTCCAGATTCAAGCAATTCCCCTGCCTCAGCCTCCTGAGAAGCTGGGCCTACAGCTGTGAACCGCCACACCCAGGTAAATTTTGTATTTTTGGTAGAGACAGGGTTTCACCTTCTTGGACAGCCTGGTCCCAAATTCCTGACTTCATGTGACCCTCCCGCCTCGCCTCCCAACATTCATACCCTTTTTGAAGTCACCGATCTGCTTGAAAAGGGGATAGAAGTTTTAAATCTTCTCCCCAGGATGGAGGAGACAGACACAAAACTTCAACACAATGACAAGGGTTTCAAGTGACCAAGCTCCATCCAGGTACCCTTGGATAAGAACCCTTGAAAAGCACCGACTAAGATGAAAATGATCCTGGACAACCTAGTAAGACCCATCTCCACAAAAAAGAAAAGAAAAGAAAAACAATGGAAGGGCATGGTGGCACAGGCCTTAGCCCCAGCTACTTGGGAGGCTGAGGCAAGAGGATCGCTTGGGCCCAGGGGTTCAAGGCTGCAGTGATTAAGGATCATGCCATTGCATAGAAGACCTTGTAAAAGAAAGAGGAAAGTGGGGGAGAGAGAAAAGGTAGGGGAAGGGGGGGAAGGGAAGAAAAGAGGTAGGAAGAGGAAAAAAGAGGAAATAGAGGGAGGGAGAGACAGCAAATTATCTGTTCACCACAGAATAATTGTAAAAGAGGAAACCTGGGAAAAACTCAACAGCACTTCATTATGAAACTACCTGAAAACATTCCATTCCATGGACTATTACATGGTCATTCACACTACACGGGAGACACCGATTTTTTTAGGTGGATATATTAACTCCACGTGCTGATTGTGTGCATAGATCATCTCGGAAAGGAATCACCAAAGAAACCCTGACAGTGCTTGGCTCTCAGGAGGGGTCAGGGAGCAGTTTTAAGGCTGCACCAGGACCAACCAATAGAACTTTTTGCAATGATGACCATGTTTCTGGGCCATCTGCAGCTGCGGAGCACCTGAAATGTGGCCCAGGCAGCCAAAGAACCAAATCCTTCATTTTGTTTAATGTTAATTTATTTAGATTTTTTTTTCTGAGACGGAGTCTAGCTCCATTGCCCAGGCTGGAGTGAAGTTGTGTGATCTTGGCCCACCGCAACCTCTGTCCCCCAGGTTCAAGCAGTTCTCCTGCCTCAGCTTCCCAAGTAGATGGGGTTACAGGGGCTCACCCCCACATCTGGCTACTTTTTGTGTTTTTAGTGGAGATGGGGTTTCACCATGTTCATCAGGCTGCTCTCAAACTCCTGACCTCAGGTGAGCCACCTGACTCGGCCTCCCAAAGTGAGGCCACCATACCCGGCCTCACTTAGATTTCAATAAACACATATGCCAGTGGCTGCCATGTGGGAGACTCAGTTCTATACTATTTCATAGTTTTTGAACTTTGAATCATTTAAATGCATTGCCTATTTTTTTTAGTTGTATAACTTAATAGAATAGTATTTAGATTGTATTAATCTAAATGAAATCTACCATAGAATTTAAATTGTACCAGCAAATGCTGATATATAAAAAGATTTCCAAGGTGTGTGTGCATGTGTGTGTGTATGTGTGTATTAAGTGTGCATGTGTGTGTGTGTGTATATATATATATATATATATATATATGTATGTATATTTCCTTTTTTTTTTTTTTGAGTCAGAGTCTCACTCTGCCACCAAGTCTGGAGTGCAGTAGTATGAACTTGGCTCACTGCAACCTCTGCCTCCAGGGTTCAAGCACCTCTCCTGCTTCAGCTTCCCAAGTCACTGGGATTATAGGCACACACCACCACACCCAGCTCATTTTTGTATTTTTAGTAAAGAAGGCCTTACACCATGTTGGCCAGGCTCGTCTTGGACTCCTGACCTCAAGTGATCCACCTGCCTCGGCCTCCCAAATGCTCAAGATTACAGGCATTAGCCAGCATGCCCAGCTGCAAAGGTGTATTTTTGAGTAAAAAGAACAAGGTACAAACAAAAAATAGGGAACAGCTGGGGGGGGGGTGGCTCATTTCTGTAATCCTAGCACTTTGGGAGGCTGAGTTGGGAAGATCGCTGGAGCCCAGAAGGTCGAGGCTGCAATGAGCCATGTTTGCACCGCTGCCCTCCAGTGTGAGTAATGGAGCAAGACCCTGCCTCAAGAAAAATTAAAAAACCAAAACCAAAGCATGACGATTGGGTTTTCATGCTATTTTATAATATGTGCCTTCCTCAAAACTTGTTACGGTATCATCACATCACCCATCTGATGCAAAAAAAAAAATAAATAAAACCTGGAAACTCAAAATATTTGCAAATCTAAAGCATTAGGCATTGTCCTGTGTCTCCCCAAAAAACGCTGAAGCCATATGCCACAAGGTCTGTGGATGCGACCTTATATGGAAATAGGCTCTTCACATGTGATCAAGCTAAGCTGAGGTAATGAGGGTGAATCCTAATCCGGTGTGACTGGTGTCCTTATAAAAAGGAATATGTGGACAAAGACACCTTCAAAGGGAAGACAATGTCAAGACAGAGACAGAAGACCACCTACAAGCCCAGGAACTCTGGAGGCTCTGAGAATCCAGGAGCAAGACCTTGGACAGACCCTCCCTCACAGCCTTCACAGGCAAAACAAACAATCCAAAACCCCTTGATTTCAGAGTCCTGGCCTCCAGAACTGTGAGAAATCTCTGTGGTTGAAGCCACACAGTGTCGGGTACTTTGTTAAGGCAGCACTGGGAAATGAATGCAGATTTATTGGGGCATGCATCAACACTTCTGAAGGACATGTGGGATGTGGCATGCTTGAACTTACAATTCATACCTTTCTGTACTCTGAATTCTTTTTTTGAGAGACAGGGTCTCACTCTGTCACCCAGGCTGGAGTGCAGTGGCACAAGCATGGCTCACTGCAGCCTCCACCTCCTGGGCTCCAGCAATCCTCTTGCCTCAGCCTCCTGAGTAGCTGAGACTGCAGGCACATGCCACTATGCCTAATTTTTAAAACATGTTTTGTAGAGATGGGGTCTTGCTATGTTGCCCAGGTTTACCTGGAACTCCTAGCATCAAGTGGTCTTTCCACCTTGGCCTCCCAAAGTTCTGGGATTACAGGTATAAGCCATTGGTACTGGCTTGCCTTTTTTTTTTTCCCCCCAAAGACAGAATCTTGCTCTATCGCCCAGGCTGGAGTGCAGGGACATGATCTCAGCTCACTGCAACCTCCACCTCCTGGGTTCAAGCAATTCTTTTGCCTCAGCCTCCTGAGTAGCTCGGCTTACAGGCTCCTACCACCATACCCAGCTAATTTTTGTATTTTTATTAGACACGGGGTTTCACCACTGGGCCAGGCTGGTCTCAAACTGCTGACTTCAGGTGTTCTGCCTACTTCAGCCTCCCAAAATGCTACGACAGTGGCTCACTGCAACCTCTGCTCCTGGGTTCAAGCAATTCTCCTGCCTCAGCCTCCCAAGTAGTTTGGATTACAAGTTCCTGCCACCATGTCCAACCAGTTTTTGTACCTTTAGTAGAGATGGCGTTTCACCATGTTGACCAGGCTGGTCTTGAACTCCTGACCTCAGGTGATCCACCTGCCTCAGCCTCCCAAAGTGCTAGGATAACAGGCATGAGCCACTGTGCCCAGCCTACTTCTATTATTTTTACACTGCAATATATAATGAAATACTTACACAACTCACCTTAATGTAGAATCAGTGGGAGCCCTGAGCTTGTTTTCCTGAAACTAGATGGTCCCTTCTGGGGGTGATGGGAGACAGTGAAAGAACAACAGGCATTGGATTCTCATATGAGCATGCATTCCAGCTCCCTCGCATGTGCTGTTTACAGTAGGGTTTGCGCTCCTATGAGACTCTAAGAACGCCACTGATCTGACAGGAGGTGGAGTGCAGGTGGTGATGCCAGCAATAAGGAGTGGCTGTGAACACAGATAAAGCCTCCCTCACCCACCCGCTGCTCACCTGCTGTGCTGCCTGCCCAGTTCCTAACAGGTGAGCCGGGCGCGATGGCTCACGCCTGTCATCCCAGCACTTTGAGAGACTGAGGCAGGTGGATCAGCTGAGGTCAGGAGTTCAAGATCAACCTGACTTCAGACATCCTGTCTCTACTAGAAATACAAAAATTAGCCTGGCATGGTAGCTCATACCTGTAATCCCAGCTACTTGGGAGTCTGAGGCAGGAAAGTCGCTTGAATCCGGGAGACAGAGGTTGCAGTGAGCCAAGATCATGCCATTGCATTCCAGCCTGGGCAACAAGAGCAAAACTTCGTGTCAAAAAAAAAAAAAAAAAAAAAAGGCCGAGCGCAATGGCTCACACTTGTAATCCCAGCACTTTGGGAGAATGAGGAGAGTGAATCACCTGAGGTAAGGAGTTTGGGACCAGCCTGGCCAACATGGTGAAACCCTATCTCTACTAAAAATACAAAAATTAGCTAGGTGTGGTGGTACATGCCTGTAATCCCAGCTACTCAGTAGGCTGAAGCAGGAGAATTGCTTCAACCTCAGAGGTGGAGGTTACATTTACCTGAGATCGCACCGCTGCATGGAGTGAGACTCTGTCTCAATGAAAAAGAAAAACAAAAACAGACTACAGACTGGTACTGATCTGTGGCCAGGAGGGTTGGGACCCCAGCTGTAGACAATATGTAATGATTAAATCTGGGTAACTGAGACAGTCGTCACCTCTAATATTTATCTTTTGTTTTGGGAACACGAAAATCCTTCTAACTATCTTGAAATATTCAAATTCTCATTCACTGTAATTTCCCTTGTGCACTATTGATGACTGCAACTTATTCCTTCTATCTAGGCCTTCTTGTCTTTCATTGATTCTTTTTTTAAATTATTTTTATTTATTTCTGAGACAGTTTCTCTCTTTCTGCCAGGCTAGAGTGCAGTGGCATGATCTCGACTCACTGCAAATTCCATCTCCTGGGTGCAGGCAATTCTCCTCCCTCAGCCTCCCAAGTAGCTGGGATTACAGGTGTGTACCACCATTCCTAGCTAGCTTTTGTATTTTTAGTAGAGATGGGGTTTCACTATGTTGTCCAGGGAGGTCTCAAACTCCTGACCTCAAGCAATCCACCCACCTCGGCCTCCCGAAGTGCTGGGATTACAGGCATGAGCCACAGCACCCAGCCATTCATTCATTCTTACATTCATTCATTCTATGAATAACTACTGCCTGGTTATCACACATCTGGCAGGGTTCCAGGCTCTGGGGAAACAGCAATGATCAAAACAAAGTTGCTGCTCTCTTAATGGATCCATCATTCTAATGAGGGGGAAAGAGGCGATCCATAAACAAACCATTAACATAGACAGCACATCAGGTAAAGAGCGCTATGAAGAATAAATACTAAAGAAGATACGGCCAGGTGTGGTGGCTCACACCTGTAATCCCAGCACTTTGGGAGGCTGAGGTGGATGGATCCCTTGAGGTTAGGAGTTCAAGACCAGCCTGGCCAACATGGTGAAATGCCATCTCTACTAAAAGTAAAAAAAAAAAAAAAAAAAAAAAAAAGAGCCAGGCGTGGTGGCACCTGCCTGTAATCCTAGCTACTCAGGAGGCTGAGGTGGGAGGATTGCTTCAATTCGGGAGGTGGAGGTTGCAGTGAGCTGACATTGCATCACTGCACTCCAGCCTGGGGAACAGAACAAGACTCTGTTGTCTTCAAAAATAAAAAAGTAAGGAGAAATTCAGGTGCAGGTGTATAGTGCATTAGCATGAGCAGGGGTGCTGGGGTGGTGGTGAAGGTGGTCAGGAAGGGCCTCTCTGTGAAAGTGATAGACATGAGGGCTGAGCCTGGGGACTCCTGGGGAAGAGCAGCACTGCAGGGCTCTAGGTGTTGGTGCCATTTGTGGTCCTTTTATTTTGTTTTTGAGACAGTCTTGCTCTGTCACCCAGGCTGGAGTGAAGTAGCACAATCTCGGCTCACTGTGATCTCCACCACCTGGGTTCAAGCCACCTCAGCCTGCCAAAGAGCTGGGATGACAGGCGTGAGTCACTGCACCTGGCCTCTGCATCAACATGTTTAAACTCTCTCGACAGCTGTGCTTTAGGAAGAGCGTTCTAACAGCCATCAGAAATAAATGACAGAATGGCAGGACAAGGGTGACAGGTTGGCTGTGGACATCTGCTGGCCAGCAGCAGGGAAGCCACTCAGACCCCGGATTCTACCTCTGCAGCCTGTCTGCACCTGAACCCTCATCCCCACATGTAGAAGCCTGGAACTCTCAGAACAGCAGACCTCATCAGCCGCTGCCACCTTCACCAGAATGATGTGATTAATTCGTTCACGCAGAAGACAGCAGGAACCCTGAAAGAACAGGATCCAGAATGTGTAGGTTTTGATGGACAGGGTGGTAGGATCTGGGAGGCCCCACCTACCTCACCTCCTGATCCCCACACTCCTTCCCCAGTCCTGCTCAGTAAAGGCTAGAGTGACATCACCAGAAATGTAGACGCTTGGAAGGACACCAGCAACATGGAGAAGAGGAGGCCAGAGGTCCACAAGGTGCCCAGCTCCTGGCCTCGGATGCCTAGGACTCTGTCTAGAAAGGCTCCCTCCCAGCCATGGAACTTGATGGTCTTTGAGTTCCTGAGGATAGAGCTGGTGAGCCAGGCCCGAAAGTCCTTCTGCCTAATTTGCTCTCCTGGGATTGGAGGGAAGAGAAAGATGAAGACACAGCCGGTCTGGAATTCTCCTCTGCACCCTGATAGTCACCCGGCAGCAAGTTCCACTGATCTCACCAAGTGCATCCCAAAGCTGTCTGCCTCTCCGCATCTCTGACCCTCAGTTCTGATCCATCCACCATCATTCTGTGCCTGGACTCCTGCAGGAGCTGATCCGGGACCACTGCCCCAGGGAAGCAGCTTCTGATGCCCAGAGAACAGAGGCTGCCCCTGAGCCCATCTGTGGATGGCGCCATCAGGGAGGCTACCTGGAGGTGGGTAATGCCTAAGCTACATCTTTTTTTTTTTTCTCTCACATTTTTGGTGGAGTTAGGGGGGCCTCACTATGTTGCCCATTTTGGCCTCAAGCTCTTGGGCTCAAGTGATCCTCTGCCCCCGGCTTTCTAAAGTGCTGGGATTACAGCCTGAGCTAAACATTAAATGACCAGGAGGTGGGTGCTGGGCAGGCAGAGGGTGGAGGGATGGAGGCAGGAAGAGGGAGGGGAGGCTTTGAGACAGGGGGAAGCAAAAACCCAGGCACAGGGAGCAGCATGACTCGGAGGACAGTCAGTGTGGCCAGAGGAGTGTGTGGGCAGGGTCACTTGGCACTTTAGGGTCAGGCAGGAGTTTGGGGTCTCCCATGCTTCAACGAGGGAGGGGGGCATCATCAGAAGGCAGCTGCCTGGAGAAGGTTTTTTATTTTTTGAGATGGAGTCTTGCTCTGTTACCAGGCTGGAGTGCAGTGGCACGATCTCGGCTCACTGTAACCTCTACCTCCCATGTTCAAGTGCTTCTCCTGCCTGAGACTCTAGAGTAACTGAGATTGTAGGTGCCTGCCACGATGATCAGCTAATCTTTGTATTTCTTAATAGAGATGGCATTTTGCCATTTTGGCCAGGCTGTTTTGGAACTCCTGGCCTCAGGTGATCTGCCTGCCTTGACCTCCCAAAGTGCTGGGATTACAGGTGTGAGCCACCATGCCTAAAGGAGGCTACGCAGGAGGCTGGAGAAACAGTCCAAGTGACAGATGGATATTGGGACAGTTGGGCCTAGAGAGGAAATAAGTTCCTCTCCTCCATCCCCCTTCCATCCCTCCCTCCCTCCCGCCTTTCTTTCCTTTCTTCCCTACTCCTTTCTTCTGCTCTCCTCCCCTTTTGTTCTTCCCTCTCCTTTTTCCCTTCCCTCCTCCCTTTCTTCTGTCCCTCCCTCATTCCTTCTCTTCCTCTTTCAACTCTTTCCTTCCCTCCATCTGACCTCCCCTTTCCTATCTTTCCTTCCCTACCTCCTTTTCACTCCTCCCCTCCCTCCTTCCTTCCGTAGTTCTCAAACACTGATCCAGCACCTTCTGCACTCCGAGCACTAACTAGTTACTGAGTCTGCCACAGGGAGTGGCCAGTGCTGCGGCAGAGCTTCCAGTCTAAGGAGAGCGAGGCCATCAGCCCCTGCCAGGCGCTTCCTGCAGGGCCCTTTAGGAAGTGGGAAGTGCTGGGGAAAAGTAAAAATGAACCCAGAACAGGCCAAGGAAGGGAGCCGCTGGGAGGAGAGGGATGGGCGGCCCATGTCCTTGCTGGATGGTGGTGACAGAGGCGGGCCTGACTTCAGGGGGTGCTGGAAGGGACAAGGGTCTTCTGGAGTAAGGGTGGTCCAGGTGGAGGGAACAGCTAAAGCAGATATCTGGAGAGATGTGTGAACATCAGGCAGGTGTGAGGATGTTCGGGAAGGGGTGTAGTTGGGAAAGGGAGGGAGATGGGTGGAAGGTGAGGCTGAAGGCAATGAGGCAGCTCAGGGCGGGCCTGATGGCTCAGAGGGAGGAAAATGGGGCCACTGTGGGTCTGAGCAGAGGAGGGTGCAATGGTTTCAGCTCACACAGGTCTCCTGTGGCTGGAAGTGGAGAGAGGCTGGGGCAGAAGTAGGGAGTGAGCCAGGGCCTTGCTGTTGGATGCATGTTCAAGCTGATGTCAAGCAAATCTGCTGACTGATGGAGTGCAGGAGAAAAAGGCATTGATGTGACCTAGGGCCTGGGGCCTGAGCACTGGAGAGAGGAGCTGCCATCCACTGTGGTGGGGAAGGAGCAGGGCAGGTCTACACAATGGGCAACTCACAGAGACAAGAACAAAGCCAGACCCGCTGGCTCCCACTCAGCTCTCCCCTCCCCATCGTCCACACCAAGGCCTTTGTCTTCCTTCCTACTTCCTGCCTGGTCCATCCCTTTTGCAAAAGCTGAACCTGACCGTGATTCCTCCTCTTGGTGATGAAGAAATTCAGAGGGAGGAGGCTCAGGAAGACTGCGATGGTAGAGGGACATTGGAGCTGGGACAGAAGGGACAGAATGTCAGGAGATCCCGAGGAGCCCAGCTGCCAGAGGCATGTGAACTGTGCTAGCCTAGAGCCAGAACCTGAGCAACGCCATTTCATCAAATGCAAAACTGTTTTTAAAATAAGTTGCAACGGCTGCCCCATTCTCCTCACAGTAACTGCTGGCCTTGGCTTCTGTAAATAGAACTGCTAGTTTGTTCTGCAAACTATGTAAAACTGCTTACCTTTTCTTATCAGTAACTGCCAGAATTGCTAGCCTTTGCTTACTGGTAATAACCAAAATAAGCAGCCCAAGCTAATTCCATCCTGGTTCCTGTGACTTGTAATAAGTAACTAAGATCTATGACTTCTATCACTACCCAGACAATGTGTAAACAAATGTTTATCTTGACTTCTGTAAACCACTTAAGTAATAAGTGGAATGACAAAAGTCCCCTGGCCCTTGGAATGTCCGGAGACCCCCACTGTCATCTCTGCCCAGGAGGTAATTTACAGAATCCACTAGCCCTCGGAATGTCTGAAGCCTTTCCATCTCCATCCCCGCTCCTCACCCCCACTCCCAAGGTGGTTTTTCGGGTATAAAAAGTCTTGGCACCCTCCTTTCAATGCTACAGGTTGGAGAGATGTGAGTCCTCTGTGGTCGCCGGCATAATAAATGACCCTGCAATCTGGCACACTTTTGTCTTATTGCTAACTTTCTACACTCGGTATAGTACAACATGAACCACAGCAACTCCATCTTGAACAGGGTAAAAGGAGACTGAGGCCTACTGGGCTGCATTTCCAGGTGGTGAAGCCATTCTAACTCACAGGGTGAGACAGGAGGTCAGCACAGGATACAGGTCACAGAGACCTTGCCAGTAAAACAGGCTGCAGTAAGGAAGCCAGTTCAAAACCCACCAAAACCAAGATGGCCAGGAGAGTGACCTCTGGTCATCCTCACTGCTACATTGCCACCAGCGCCATGACAATTTACAAATGCCATAGCAACATCAGAAAGTTGCCGTATATAATCTAAAGAAGGGGAGTCATGAATAATCTACCCCTCGTTCAACATGTCATGGAGAAATAACCCTAAAGATGGGCACCAGCGCCCTCTGGGCTGCTCTATGGAGTAAACATTCTATCTTTACTTTCCTAAAAAACTTGCTTTTTCAGGAAAGAATAGCTTGCTCTGTGGCTCACAGCTGTAATCCCAGCACTTTGGGAGGCTGAGGCAGGCGGATCACGTGAGGTCAAGAGTTTGAGATCAGCCTGGCCAACATGGTGAAACCCCATCTCTACTAGAAGTATAAACATTAGCCAGGTGTGGTGGCAAGCACCTGTGATCCCAGCTACTCAGGAGGCTGAAGCAAGAAAATCACTAGAACCTGGGAGGCATAGGTTGTAGTGAGCCAAGATCACACCACTACCCTCTATCTAGGCTGGGCAACAGAGTGAGACTCCATCTCAAAAAAACAATAAAAAAAAAAAAAACCAACCAACCAACCAAAGAAAATGTGCTTTCACTTTACGGACTCACACTGAATTGTTTCTTGCATGAGATCCAAGAACCCTCTCTTGGGATCTGGATCGGGTCCCCTTTCCTGTAACACAGCTGCAGATCCTGAAGAGGGTCAGACTTGGATCCTAAGATGGGGAGTCGGGGAATATGATAAGGGCAGCCACTAGGTCCCAGGGATCTGGGCTCATGGGGGTCTGCTGGGTCAGGAGGTGCCTGCTGAAAATGGGTTCCTTAATGTCAGGGAGGGGAATAGCCCAGTTACATGATGGGGAGTCATATCCAAGACAGAACATGCACACACAGGGGTAGGACTGGGGGGTGTTCCTGGCCACAACAGTGAAGTTGAGACCGCTGGAATCAGGACTGGGTTCAAATCCTGACTCTGATGATTGTGAGGGTCGCCTTGTGGCAAGTCACCTCCCTAATGTGCAATTCCCTTGTCTGCAAAATGGGAACAGAGTTGTCCTCATTTTGCATGTTTGCTTATTACATTTAAGTATTTTCCTAATCTTCATTTCACCCTCATGAGGGTTGTCAGACTTAGCAAATCATCATACAGATGCCCAGTTACATTAGCAGACAAAGAGTGAAGAAGGTTTTAGCTTAAGTCTCATGCATTATTTGGGACATACACTGAGAGTCCAAAACTCACACTTCACTGAATGTCCTGTGTTTTCTCTGGCAACCCTGCTCCCGACCAACGTGGTACTTTTGGGATAGTTATCTTCCCTCTCTCAGCTTTGGTTTCTATATCTGGAAAATGTGGAAGTGGGAGGTAGAATAAATGATTTTCAAGTTGCTGTGACTTTGAGAGTCCTTCACAGGTTACTTGAACCCATTCTCTCCCCAAGCCCCACCCCAACTCCAGTCTGCATGCCTCAGTTTCCCCTCTCAGTCCTTAGGAATACTTTTTTTTTTTTTTTTTTTTTGAGACGGAGTCTTGCTCTGTTACCCAGGCTGGAGTGCAGTGTCACAATCTTGGCTCACTGCAACCTCTGCTTCCCAACAAATTCTCCTGTCTCAGCCTCCCGAGTAGCTGGGATTACAGACGTGCATCACTATGCCTGGCTAATTTTTCTATTTTTAGTACAGACAGCGTTTCACCATGTTGCCAGGTTGGTCTCGAACTTCTGGCCTCAAGTGATTGACCCACCTCAGCCTCCCTAAGTGCTGGGATTACAGGTTTGACCCATCCCACCCAGCTCAAAGAAAGGGGAACACTATTTTCTAATCTTGGGTCAGTTTGTTTCATTTATGCAGCAATGGCGCCCCCTGGTGGCTGCATGGAAAAGTGCCCTGAGGGTAAACCGCCCACAGCAGGGGTTGGAGAATCACTCAAGGGAACCTGACAGAAGATGAGCATCTCTCTCTTGGGGAAAAATGGTTCGTTAAGCTGTAGCAACCCCAGTATCCACCCCTCCTTCACCAGGATCTCATGATGATGCTAGGAGCTGTTTACCAAGAGGCAGAAAAAGTACAGAGGGAAAGTGACACGGTGCATTATCTGCAGATATCTTGGTCATCTCTGAATTTGTTTGTTTTGGTTGTTTTTTGAGATGGAATCTTGCTCTGTCCCTCTGGCTGGAGTGCAGTGGTGCAATCTTGTCTAACTGCAACTTACGCCTCCTGGGTTCAAGCTATTCTCCTGCCTCAGCCTCCTTAATAGCTGGGATTACAAGAGCCTGGCACATCACGCCTGGCTAATTTTTGTATTTTCAGTAGAGATGAGGTTTTGCCATGTTGGCCAGGCTGGTCTCGAACTCCTGATGTTAAGTGATCCACCTGCCTCAGCCTCCTAAAGTGCTCAAAATGCAGGCATGAGCCACCATGCACAGCCTGGTCTCCCGATTTTTAGCAATGATAGTGTCAACCTGATCAATTGCCCTGAATTTTCCCATGTCCTTCCTCTCTCAGTCTCATTCTTCTTAATGATGACATGTATGCACTTCTCATCAAGCACTGTCTGAGTGGCTTCTATTGCACTTGCTATGCACCTATTGTTTGCAAGGCCCTGGAATACCAGGTGAAGGCATTAGAAAACATCCTGGCCCCTAGTCCTGGCAAAAACAATCATGCATGCGCATGTCATTTTTTTTCAAGTATTCAATTATAATCAAAATGCCACTAACATTTTTCACAAATTAGTGGCTCACACCTGTAATCTCAGCACTTTGGAAGGCTGAGATGGGTGTATCATTTGAGGTCAGGAGTTGGAGACCAGCCTGGCCAAAATGGTGAAACCCAGTGTCGACTAAAAATACAAAAATGAGCCAGACCCAGTGGCGCATGCCTGTAATCCCAGCTCCTCAGGAGGCTGAGACTGGAGAACGGTTTGAACACAGGAGGCGGAGGCCGCAGTAAACTGAGATTACGCCACTGCACTCCAGCCTGGGTGATGTAGCAAGACTCTGTCTCAAGAAAATAAAACATTTTTTACAATTTTTAGAAAGAGGTTCTTGCTCTGTCTCAGAGCTGGAATTCAGTGGCATGATCACAGCTTTAATTATCAGCTCAAGCGATCCTCCTGCCTCAGCCTCTGAAGAAGTTAGTACTACAGGTGTGCACTAACAACATGCCCAGTTAATTAAAAAAATTTTTTTGGTAGAGATAAGATCTCACTGATTGATATGTTGCCCAGGCTAGCCTTGATCTCCTGACCTCAAATGATCCTCCCACCTCGGCCTCAATATGCCATTATACCTTAAATGTACCTAGCCAGGGCTCAAGCCTGTGATGCCAGCACTTTGGGAAACCAAGATAGGTGGATTACTCGAGGCCAGGAGCTTGAAAGCACCTGGCCATTGTAGTGAAACCCCATCTGTACTAAAAATACAAAAAATTAGCTGGCTGTGGCAGTGCCTGTGGTCCCAGCTACTAGGGAGGCTGAAGCACAAGAATTGCTTGAAGCTGGGAGGCGGAGGTTGCAGTGAGCTGAGATCACACCACACTACCAGCCTGACCAACAGAGAGACTCTGTCTCAAACAAACAAACATCTAGCCAGGGCTCTGGAAACCATGGCATATAGTATCTACACAGGAAACAGATCCCACCACTTGTTTTTATATAGCCCAGAAGCTGCACAAGAATGTTTACTGATTTTATATTATTAAATACTGGAAAAAATCAGACTGGGCACAGTGGCTCACACCTACAATCCCAGCACTTTGGGAGGCCGAGGTGGGTGCATCACCTGAGGTCAGCAGTTGGAGACCAGCCTGGCTAACATGGTGAAACCCCATCTCTACTAAAATACAAAAATTAGCCAGGCCTGGTGGCATGCACCTGTAATCCCAGGCTATAGTGCAGCGGCACAATCTCGGCTCACAGCAATCTCTGCCTCCTGGGTTCAAGGAGTTCTCCTGTCTCAGCCTCCCAAGTAGCTGGGACTACAGGCATGCGCCACCATGCCCACCTAATTTTTTTGTATTTTTAGTAGAAATGGAGTTTCACCATGTTGTCAAGGATGGTCTTGATCTCCTGACCTCGTGATCTGCCCACCTCAGCCTCCCAAAGTGCTGGGATTACAGGCATGAGCGACCGCACCCAGCCATACTTACCTTTTTGTCCACAGAAATGACCAGCATTTCAATTTTTGTTTTGTCTTGTTTTGTTTTTCTTAGATGAAAACAAACTGGCAGTTATAATTGGAGAGGACAATTTGCATTATGGGAATCAGGGCATCGTGTCAAGTTCTGTAATCAAAGCTGGTAAAAAGAAACTGGGGCTATGGGCTGGGGGCAGTGGCGTACGTCGGTAATCCCAGCACTTTGGGAGGCCAAGTTGGGTGGATCACCTGAGGTCAGGAGCTTGAGACCAGTCTGGCCAACATGGTGAAACCCCGTCTCTACTAAAAATACAAAAATTAGCAGGCCTAGTTGTGGGTGCCTGTAATCCCACTTACTCATGTGACTGAGCAGGAGAATCGCTTGAGCCTGGAAGGGGGAGTGAGACTCTGTGTCGGAACGGAAAGGGGAAAGGGGAAAGGGGAAAGGGAAAAAGGGAAAGGGGAAAAGGGAAAGGGAAAAAGAGAAAGGGGAAAGGAAAAATGAAAATAGAAAGGAAAAGAAAAAGCGGGACTATGAGTCAGTTGGTAAGGAATAATGATCTTGTTCACAAAGTTTGGATTTTTCTTTTACAGGCTAGAAATCACTCCAGTTAGTAAAATAGTAACAGTAACAGCAACAGTCAAAAGAGAAGAGTATTTAAAATGCAGGAGGCGCTGGTCTAGGCACGTTAGTGGGTAACATTATTTAGCCTTGAGCATCATCTTAGGAATACATCCTCATATGGTTCCTATTTGACAGGTGGAAAAACTGAGTCACAGAGAACTACGTTGTCTGTGTGGACTCAAAGTGGTACTAAGTGGTGGCGCAGGTGTCACCTGACATTGTCTTGTGCATCATGCCTATCTAATTATTATTATTATTGTCATTATTATTGAGACGGAGTTTTCTTCTTGTTGTCCATGCTGGAGTGCAATCTCGGCTCACTGCAATCTCCTCTTCCAAGGTTCAAGTGATTCTCCTGCCTCAGCCTCTCAAGTAGCTGGGATTACAGGCATGTGCCACTATGGTTGGCTAATTTTGTATTTTTAGTAGAGACAGGGTTTCTGCATGTTGGTTAGGCTGGTCTTGAACTCCTGACCTCAGGTGATCCACCTGCCTTGGCCTCCCAAAGTGCTGGGATTACAGGCATGAGCCACCTCACCTGGCCACTATGCCTATCTCATTGTATTTCTAAAAGGAGAGGGAAAAAAATCTTATTTCCAACCTCACAGTAATTCCATGAGGGAGATAATACCATCCACCTTTTACAAATGAGAAAACAAAAGCTCCAGCTTTTTTTTTTTTTTTTCTGAGACAGTGTCTCACTTTGAAGCCAACCTTGAGTCCAGTGGCAGGATCTTGGCTCACCGCAGCCTTGACCTCCAGGACTCAAGTGATCCTCCCACTTTACCCTCCCGAGTAGCTCAGACTATAGGGGGACACCACCATACCTGGATAATTGTTTGAATTTGTTTGTAGAGATGGGGTCTTGCTATGTTGCCCAGGCTGCTCTCAAACTCCTGGGCTCAGGCAGTCCTCCCACCTCAACCTCCCATAGTGCTGAGATGATGAGCGTGGTCGCTTCAGCTTCTTTTTCCCCCAAGGCAACACTAAGTTATTAGTGGCTGAGTCAAAAGAGTCCTGGGGGTCTACTGACTCTTACTTTAGTGTTTTTCCAGCTAGACTACAACGACTGTCATTCCTGGAAGTTGTCTGAGAGTAGACTAAGTTGGATTATTTGGGTGTGGAGCACAAACAGAGGAACCATCTCTGAGGAGCCTTAACCCTGATGTTCTAATGGGGCCAGCATGTATTCTGGGGAAAGTTTCCATAGCTCCCATCCACGACCAGTGAATAAGAATTAGGTGCCAGGCGTGGTGGCTCATGCCTGTAATCCCAGTACTTTGGGAGGCCAAGGTGGGCGGAAGGTCAGTTCAAGACCAGCCTGGCCAATATGGTGAAACCACGTCTCTATTAAAAATACAAAAATTAGCTGGATGTGGTGGCTGGCACCTGTAATCCCAGCTACTCCAGAGGCTGAGGCAGGAGAATCCCTTGAACCTGGGAGGCAGAGGTTGCAGTGAGCCAAGATCTCATCACTGCACTCCAGCCTGGGTGAAAGAGCAAGACTCCATGTCAAGAAAGAAAAAAATGTATTTTTAGTAGAGATGGGGCTTCACCACATGGGCCTGGCTGATCTTGAACTCCTGACCTCAGGTGATCTGTCAGCTTCAGCTTCCCAAAGTGCTAGGATTACAGGCATGAGCCACCTCCTCACCCAGTATTCAGAAATTAATGGATGGATGGGTGGATGGATGGATGGGATATTAGTCTGTTTTCACACTGCTATATAGAACTACATGAGAATGGGTGATTTATAAAGAAAAGAGGTTTGACTGGCTCACAGTTCCTCAGGCTTAACAGAAAGCATGACTTGGGGGGTCTTAGGATACTTACAATCATGGAGTAAGGTGAAGGAGAAACAAGGCATGCCTTCTCATGGCAGCAGGGGAGGGAGAGGGGAACGGAGGGAGGGGAAGACAGGGACAGAGAGAGAGAGAGAGAGAGAGAGAGAAACTGCCATACTTAATTTTTTTGAGATGGAGTTTCACTCTTGTTGTCCAAGCTGGGGTGCAATGGTGCAATTGGCTCACTGTACCCTCCCAGGATCAAGCGGTTCTCCTGCCTCGGACTCACGAGTAGTTGGGATTACAGGCACCAGGCATCATGCTTGGCTAATTTTTTTTTTCTATTTTTAGTAGAAATGGGGTTTCACCATGTTGGCCAGGTTGGTCTCAAACTCCTGACATCAGGTGATCCACCTCTTGGCCTCCCAAAGTGCTGGGATTACAGGCCACTGCGCCTGGTCTGTCATACATTTTTTTTTAAGACACTGTTCCAGTTTGTCACCCAGTCTGGAGTGCAGTGGTATGTTCTCCACTCACTGCAACCTCTACTTCCCAAGTTCAATCTATTCTCATGTTTTGGCCTCCCAAGTAGCTGAGATTACAGGCATGTTCCATTATGCCTGGATAATTTTTGTATTATTAGTAGAGATGGGATTTTGCCATGTTGGCCAGGCTGGTCTTGAACTCCTGACTGCAGGTGATCCACCCACCCTGACCTCCCAAAGTGCTAAGATTACAGGCAGGAGCCACCAAGGCTGGCCCCATACACCTTTAAACTATCAGCTATTGTGAGAATTCACTATCACAAGAACAGCATGAGGGAAAGTGCCCCCATGATCCAATCACCTCCCACCATGTCCCTCCCCTAACATGTGAGGATTACAATTCATGATGAGATTTGGGTGGGGACACAGAATTAAATCATATCAGATGGATAAATAAGTAGATGAGTGAATAGATGGATTGGGAGGTGGATGGATGGTTGGTTGGTTGGGTGGTTGGGTGGGTGGGTGGGTGGGTGGGAGGATGGATGGATAAATGGATAGATGGATGAATGAATGGATGAATGGATCAGTGGATGGAATGAATGAATGGATAAATTAGTAGATGGATGAGTATATGGATAGAGAGATGGATGGGTGGATGGATGGATGGATGAGTGGGTTGAATGAATGGATGGAAGGATAGATGGGATGGATGGGATGGATGGATGGACGGGTGAATGGATGGATGGGTGTGTGGGTGGGTGGAATGGATGGATGGATAAATTGGTAGATGGATGGATAAATTGGTGGATGGATGAGTAGGTGGAATGAATGAATGAAAGGATAGATGGATAGATGGATGGATTCTTGGATGGATGGACAGATGGATGGTTGGAGGGATAGTTAGATGGATGGTTGGATGGATGGACTGATGGAAGGTTGGATGGATGATTGGCTGGATGGAAGGATGAATGGAATGCAGCCTTGTTTAAAGGGGAGCCATCCTCTAATAACACAGGTTCCATTGCCTTGCAGCTTAAGGAGAGTCACCATATCTACTTTAACTGTGGACATAGCAAACAAGGAAATTTCATGTATGGATGTCAAGACCCTGGTAGGTCCCAAATCTATGCTGTCTTATATTTGATGTCATAAGTGTTAAGACTCATAGAAGCTGGCCCTGAGGGGCTGGCTGAGCCCTTGTTCAGGGTCTGGACATGAAGGTGACCCTGTCCCATTGCTGGGGTCACTGTCCCCTCCTGCATCATTATCCCTGAGGGCTGCCTCCTCATACTCACCATCCTGAAGGCATGTGCCTGTTTCTTGTTGGGTATCTCCAGAACTGCATCAGGGCAACTCAGGTAATGCACTTCTAGATACTCCCAGAGAATGGAAGTTCACACATGGTCCACCATTGAGCTTAGCCATGAATGTTCACAGCAGCATATTTCACAATGCCCAAAAAGCAGAGATCAGCCGGGCAAAGAGGCTCATGCCTGAGGTCAAGAGTTTGAGACCAACCTGGCCCACATGGTGAAACACCTGCCTCTACTAGGAAAAAAGTTTTTTAATAGCTGGGTGTAGTGGCATACACCTGTAATCCCAGCTACTTAGGAGGATGAGGCAGGAGAGTCGCTTGAACCCAGGAGGCAGAGGTTGCAGTGAGCTGGGATTGTGCCACTGCACTCCAGCCTGGGCAAAAGAGCGAGCCTCTGTCTCAAAAATAAATAAATAAATAATAAAATGAAATAAAATATTCTGAAATTAGACAGAGATGATGGTCACATTACCCTGTGAATGTCTAAAAACTACAGACCTGGCCAGGCACGGTGGCTCACACTTGTAATCCCAGCACTTTGGAAGGCAAAGGTGGGTAGATCATGTGAGGTCAGGAGTTCGAGACCAGCCTGGCTAACATGGTGAAACCCTGTTTCTACTAAAAATACAAAAATTAGCTGGATGTGGTATCACATGCCTGTAATCCCAGCTACTTGGGAGGCTGAGGCAGAAGAACAACTTGAACCCAGGGAGCAGAAGTTGCAGTGAGCCAAGATTGTGCCATTGCACTCCAGCCTGGGCTATAAGCATGAAACTATGTCTCAGAAAAAGAAAAAAAAGCACAGAGGTTAGAGAGGAGGCGTCTGACCTCATCAGGAGATGAAAGAAGGCCTCCCAGTGGGTGGGGAGTAGGAAGATCAACACCCCATCAGGAGGCCTTCCTCTTAGGCTCAAGGAAACATGTGAACCCTGGAGACAGAATAGGGCACACCTAGTTCTGGCATGCTCAGAGGGACATGAGCCTGGGACGCAGCACTCTGGCAGGACAGCATCAAGAGCTGCCCTCTTGGTCATCCTGGAGCTGTATCCTCAGTCCCCTCCTCCCCTGGGTGACAGCCCAGGTGTCAGAGAATGAGACTTAAATGAGATGGAACCTGCCCTGGCTCAGATGCTTCATGTCCCACAGGAGACAGTAGCTCTTACGGCAGCAGTCTAGGAACACAGTGTCCAGAGTCCCCTGAAGAGACAAGACACTGCATACAAAGAAGTCCAAAGCTATGGCCACAAAGCAGGTATTCAGTCAATGGACACAACTTCTAGCCCAGATGCAATTTGGAGTCTTTTTTTTTTTTTTTTTGAGATGGGGGTCTCACTCTGTCACCCAGGCTGGAGTACAGTGGCGTGATCTCGGCTCACTGCAACCTCCCCCTCCTGGGTTCAAGCGATTCTCCTGTCTCAGCTTCCTGAGTAGCTGGGATTACAGTCATATGCTGCCATACCCAGCTAATTTTTGTATTTTTAGTAGAGATGGGGTTTCACCATGTTGGCCTGGCTGGTCTTGAACTCCTGACCTCAAGTGATCCGCCTGCTTCAGCTTCCCAAAGTCCTGGGATTATAGGAATGAGCCACTGCACCCAGCCTAGAGGTCATTTTTACCACAAGCAGTATTGTCTAGGAACACAGCTGAGGGACCACCTTATCAGAAGGTTAATTCTTTAACCTCAAGGGGGAATGAGTGGAAGTTAAAATTAGGCTCAAACATTAAAATTAGATTAGGAGGAGTGGACATGTTGTCTAGAGAGTGAAAACAAATGCAAAGACCCCAAGGTGGGTGGGCTCCTGGAGTGTTTGAGGAACAGAAAGGAGGCCTGCGTGGCTAGAGGAGAGTGAGCATGGGAGGAGGCGTGTGTGAGAGGTGTTGAGGTCAGAGAGGTCCCACGAGCAGATCTCACAAGACCTTACAGAAATGCCTAAGGAAATGAGGCAGATCACTTGAGGCCAGAGTTTGAGACCAGCCTGACCAACATGGCAAAACTGTCTCTACTAAAAATACAAAAATTAGCTGGGCATGGTGACATGTGGCTGTAGTCCCAGCTACTCAGGAGGCTGAGGCAGGAGAATCGCTTGAACCCGGGAGGCGGAGGTTGCAGTGAGCTGAGATTGCGCCACTGCACTCCAGCCTGGGTGATAGAGCAAGACTCTGTCTCAGAAAAATAAATACATACAAATAAAGAGAAATAACAAAGAAAATGAGAATATATCGTGAGTGACTAATAAGTAAGGACTGAACACGTTCTCAGCTGCTGGGAAACATTACTACCAACCAGCTCAGTGATGTTGTTTTTCCCAGCCGGGAAGACCTGCACTTTTCCCCCGGGGCTTACCTTTCTGTACACCAGGCCAGTGCTGGCCGACTGCAGCCTTATCTGCAGCACCTTGAGCCGGTACGTGTTCTGCTGCTTAAACAGCATTCGCAGGCAGGTCGAGAGGAACATCAGCACTGCGAGGAGGTAGTCCTTCCATGCTGGAGACTTGGGATCACCAATAAACTCGAGGAAAAGGCTTACAGGGAAAGGAGAGAGAAGGTACAGCTGGTGAGAGGAGGTGCCCAGGTGTGTTGCCTTTGTCCAAACCAGGCCAGGTGTGGAGGATCAGTCGGCGTGGTTGACTTTTTCGCAATCATGATCTCGGTTATTTCCCACACTGTCCACGCTTCTTTTCAATCTGACTGCAGCTCCTCAAGGTCAAGAGATGGGGTTTTTCTCACCCCTTGTTTTGGGCTAAATTGTGTCCTCACAAAATTTGTATGTCAAAGCCCCAAACCCCAGTACTTTGAATGTGACTGTATTTGGAAATAGGGCCTTTAAAGAGTTATTAATTTATTAAAGAGTTATTAAGGAGTTATTTATTAATAAAGTTAAAATGAGGCCATTAGGCTGGGCCCTCATCCAGTCTGACTGGGGTCCTTATAAGAGGAGAAAATGTAGACACACAGGGAGACACCAGGGTGCACACAGAGGAAAGACCATATGAGGACACAGGGAGGAGGTGGCCAACTGCACGCCAAAGGCAGAGGCCTCAGATGGAACCAACTTGCAGATACCTGATCTGGAATTTCAGCCTACAGAATCATGAGAAAAATACATTTCTGTGGTTGAAGCTACTCAGTCTGTGATGCTCTGTTACGGCAGCTGAGCAGACACCGCTTGAATCTGGGCTGGCCACAAAACAATTTTTGACGAACAGAGTAGAGTGGAGGTAAAGCTATGCCAGCTGTGAGCCTCAAGAGAAAATGTGGCTTTTGGCCTATTGCTTAGAATCCTCCCAAGCAGCCACAGGAACAAGTCTGACCTAGCTTTTTGGAGGATGGGAATCCACATGGAACAGAAAGCCATCCCAGCTTCAGATACATAACTACAGGCACATGAGAAAACCCAGCCAAGAAAAGAACCACCTAGCTGAGCCCAGTCCATGTTACTGACCCACATTACCCTGAACTAAATAAATTAATACTTATCATTTTAAGCCACTCACTTTTGGGGCATTTTACAGCAAAAGCTAATTGATGCAGTCAGGTAAGAGCTTACTTATTTGCTCTTCTGGGAGACAGTCACTTTCTCATTAATCATTTCACTTTTTCAGTATCCTTCTCACCCACCCTCCAGTGTCCCAAGCACCAGACCTATAGGAGAGGCAGGAGAGCTGAAGCCCCTCACCCTGGAGGGATGTCATTAACAGACCACCAGCCTTAGCAGAGCTCCTGAAGTCTGGACTCACCTAAGCAGCTTGGGGACAGTGAACCTGAAGACATCACTGATGAAGAGGCTGTGGGTCTCATGAAGAAGGTAGAATGGAACACCTGCCAGATGGTCCTCAGCAGTGGGCCCCACTGCCTCCCTTCTTGCCATAGGAACGGTCAGTCTCTGGAGCCTCCATGCCACTGCCTCCTTTCCTTTTAAACACTATTGCCTTGGTGTGCCTTAGAGGAAGGGAGAGGCTGGCTCTGGATCCCATTTTATACTCTCAGCCACCAGCAGCAGGGCCAGGCATTAACAGCTTGTTTTCCTAACAATGGGCGTGGGTGGGTGTGGATCCAGCCTGGCTCCCTCACCTGTGCCTCCTTATCACCCTGAGTACCCATTTAAGAGGCAGTCACAGGATTTGTGGGGGAAGGGCAGGAGGGCAGCCCTGAGGACTCTTAGACGACCATGGGAAAGCACACATGTTGAGCACCTACTATGTGCCAGGCGCTCCCCAGTCATCCTAAGACCCCTGGCAAGCCAAATGTTGTTCCCATTTCACAGATGAGAAAACAGGCTCAGAGAAGCAACTTGTCCAAGGGCACACAGCTGAGAAGTAAAAGCTGGGATTCAATTCCATCTCTCTGCCTCCAGAGCCCACACATTTTTCTTTCCTTTTTTTTTTTTTTTTTTTTTGAGATGAAGTCTCACTCTGCCACCCAGGCTGCAGTGCAGTGGTGTGATCTCGGCTCACTACAACCTCTGCTTCCTGGATTCAAGTGATTCTCCCACCTCAGCCTCCTGAGTAGCTGGGATTACAGGCAAATGCCACCACGCCCAGCTAATTTTTGTATGTTTAGGAGATGGGGTTTCACCATGTTGGCCAGGCTGGTTTTGAACTCCTACCTCAGGAGATCCACCTGCCTCAGCCTCCCAAAGTGCTGGGATTACAGGCATGAGCCACCACACCTGGCCTCCCAAGTACTTTCCAATCTATCATGCTTTCAACCTGGAGGAAGAACAGCACCCCCTCTTCCACATGCACAACAGCCAGCCCTTAGGTGGTTTTGAACCGGTGGAGAATCACAGCTGATGTGCATGGGGCCTGGTGCTCTGGCTCTGGGTGAAAACACAGATGCTCAGGCTGCCTCAAACTCATAAGATCCCCAGTCTTTGGCCATAACCAGGGGCCACAGAGAAAAGCTAAAGTGAAGAAGGGAGAAGAGGTGGTGGGGGAGGCCCAAGGGCCTCTCCAGGGCAGGTCAGAAGCCCGGGGCAGTAATGGAAAGGCTGGGGCCATGCAGTTGCTGACAACCAGTTGCTGTGTTGTCTAGGGTAGGTAGACTGCTCCCCTGTCTGTGAGAGGATGGGTGTGGTCCCCCCTCTGAGTCCCTGTGTGCCTCTGACAATCTGTAAGGTTATCAGTAATTGCTTGCTGGCTTGCTTTCTCTTTTGAGACAAAGTTTAACTCTTGTTGCCCAGGCTGGAGTGCAGTGGCATAATCTCAGCTCACTGCAACCTCCATCTCCCAGGTTCCAGCGATTCTCCTGCCTCAGCCTCCTGAGTAGCTGACACACCACCATGCCTGACTAATTTTTGTATTTTTAGTAGTGATGGGGTTCCACCACGTTGGCCAGGCTGGTCTTAAACTGCTGACCTCAGGTGGTCCACCTGCCTCAGCCTCCCAAAGTGCTGGGATCGTGCGTGTGAGCCAACACACCTGGCCGCTTATAAGTAATTTCAATCCCCATTACAAATCTTTGATCCGGGTCCACGTGCAGACATCAGCTATTTACATGAAGGAGCTCACTGACTTCTCTGGACCCCCTTGCCAGGTGGGTATTATTAGACTGTCCATTTTACAGAAGGGGAAGGAAGCTGAGGCTCTGAGAGGCGGTGATAGCAGCCTGAGGTCACACAGCAAGGACAGAGCAGGGATTGCAGCCTCGATCTTGATTTATGGTTCCTAGAGTGTTTCTTGTGCACTAAGGACCCCCAACCCCACATTAATAATAATAATAATAATAATAATAATAATAGAAGCATAACAAAAATCCCCTTGTGAGCTCAGGTGGCAAGACCCTTCTAGGCCATGGTCTTTGTCCCTCATTGCTGGCCTCATCTGGTGTTTGGTTTGGCATCTATGGAGGGTTGTGGCTCAGCTCTGTTACTGAGTGGGCATGGCCTGTTGCTCACAAGAAGATGCCCCTTCCATGCACAAGGCATCCCTGACCACCCTTCCTGTCTGACTCCACCATTTCATTCATTGCCTTCACAGCCTAGCCCATGGTGCCAACCCTCTCTTTGTCTTGTTAGAATCCCAGGTGGGTAGAATTTGCCTG
This sequence comes from Cebus imitator, assembly GCF_001604975.1. Lineage (NCBI taxonomy): Eukaryota > Metazoa > Chordata > Mammalia > Primates > Cebidae > Cebus > Cebus imitator. The sequence continues at coordinate 77,123 of NW_016107346.1, forward strand.
AGTTTCTTACCAAGATGTCCCTAGTATCAAGTCCAGCTCCTGCACACAGTAGGAGCTCAATAAACACTTTTCAAATGAATGGGAAAAGCAGACTGAGTGATATGTGTACAAGGGCCTAACAAGAGTGCCCAGCATATACTGTTATAAACATTTATAGAAGGAAGGATGGAGCCTGGTTGGGTGGTCAGAACTTGGCTTTGGAGCCAGGAGACTATGATTCCAATGCCTGCTCTATCTCCTCTCCTCTGAGCCTTAGTGTTTCCATCTGTAAAATGGGATCAGGGAAGAGTTGACTAGGAAGTTTTCTTCCTGGCTGGGGATTTTACTTAGTTCTGTTCTAACTATTTGCCTGGAGAGTCACTGTGTTCAGCCTGCAGGCTCCATAGCAGGCATTTTCATCTTCTGGAGGTCTCGCCTCCCATCAAGGAAGAGGTCCAGATTGCTGTCTGATGTCTGGTCTCTGGACAGAAGGCCATTTAGTACAGGACTCACAAATGACCATGGAGCAAGGAAGGGGGTATGAGTGAGTGGCATGGGCAAGGTGTGAGTAGGGGGATACAAAAGGGACTGGTGAGGGCCGGGTGTGGTGGCTCACACCTGTAATCCCAGCACTTTCGGAGGCCGAGGTGGGCAGATAACCTTAGGTCAGGAGTTCAAGACCAGCCTGATAACCTGAGCAGCATGGAGATACCCAGCCTCTAATAAAAAATACAAACATTACCTGGATCTGGTGGTGGGCGCTTGTGGTCCCAGCTACTTGGGAGGCTAAGGAAGGAGAATAATTTGAACCTGGGAAGTGGAGCTTTCAATAAGGCAAGATGATGCCACTGTACTCCAGCCGGGGTGACAGAAACAGAGAGGAGGGAGGGAGGGAGGAAAGGTAGGAGGGAAAGAAGGAAGGGAGGAAGGAAGGAAGGAAGGAAGGAAGGAGGGAAGGAGGGAAGGAGGGAAGGAGGGAAGGAGGGAAGGAGGGAAGGAATGAGGGAGGAAGGAGGGAAGTAAGGAGGGAGGAAGGAGGGAAGTAGGGAGGGAGGAAGAAAGGAAAAAAAAGAGAAAGAGAAAGAAGGAAAAAAAGGAAGAGAGAAAGAGAAAAAGGAAGAGAGTGAAAGAGAAAGGAAGGAAGGAAGGAAAGAAAGGAAGGAAGCAAGGGAAGGAAGGAGGATAAGAGACAAAAGAAAAGAAACATGCACACATTTGCTCATTGCAGCATGATTCCTAATAGCAAAGACATGAAACCAACTTAAATGCCCATTGATTGTAGGCTGATAAAGAAAATGTGGTACATATACACCATGGAATATGATTAAGCCATAAAACAGAATGAGGTCATGTTCTTTGCAGCAACATCGATGAAGGTAAAAGCCATTATCTTACATAAGCTAACATTGGAACAGAAAACCTCATACTACATGTTCTCACAAGTAGAAGCTCAACATTGAGTACACATGGACACAACAGACACTGTGACTTATTTGAGAATGGAGGGAAGTATGCGGGTCAGGTCTGAAAAACTATCAGGTACTGTGCCTACCACATAGGTGACTAAATAATCTGTGCCCCAATCCCCAGTGACACCTATATAATAACCTGCACAGGTACCTCTGAACCTAAAGTAAACGTTTAAAAAAGAAAGACTGATAAGCTAAATCCAAAGAAAGCATAAGGAAAGGAAAATGTGAGATAAAAACAGAAAAATAGTAGATATAATAAATACTTTGGTACCTTGAGAAAAAGGAAATAAATTAGTAAGAAAGGAAATAAGCATAAAAGCAAAGACAAGAAAAAAATTATGTTAACTCTAATTATAAGGGAATATTTTGCACAACTCTATGCAAATATATTTGAAATCTGCATTTATTACTATCCAATACAACTTCTAAATCATAAAAATGTTCTACATCTGCACTGTTCAATATGTAGCCACTAGCTACGTGTGTTGAGTGAATACTTGTACACTTAAATTGTGGCTCATGTGACTGAGAAACTGAATTTTTTCTAATTATTAATTTAATTTCTAATTATAATTTTATTATAATTAGTTTAAATTTGAATAGTCTCATGCAGCTAGTGGCTATTGTATCAGAAAGTGTAGAAAAAGATGAAATTGAAATTTTCTAAGACAGTGTTATTTACCAAAGTTAAATCCAAAAGAGTATTTATTAAAAAAATAAAGCTTAAACAGACCAGCTCTATAAAAGAAATAAAGTTATTGGGTCGGAACTGCAACCTGCTAGAGAGCGCACGGGCTCCGCAGGCACCAACTGCAAGGACCCCTCCCACTGCGGCGCTCACAGGGCGCAGTTCGCGTTCGAGAGTGACTTGCACTCGGGGCTTCAGCTGGATCCACGCATCCCCAATGCACCTCCCGCGCCGCGCGCGCTGGCAGCACAAAGCTAAGAAAGCGGCAGGCCCGGCCCCCTCACCCATGCAGGCCGCCAACCGATCCCACAGCACAGGCAGGACTCTAGGCCAAACTCCTGGAAAATCCAGTTCCAAGGTTCAGACCACTCCTAGCACCTGGCAGTGACCGCTATATCCCCCAGCAGTGCTGCCCAGATGGAGGTGGCCAGCTTCCTCTTGAGCAAGGAGAACCAGCCTGAAAACAGCCAGACGCCCACCAAGAAGGAACATCAGAAAGCCTGGGCTTTGAACCTGAATGGTTTTGATGTAGAGGAAGCCAAGATCCTTCGGCTCAGTGGAAAACCACAAATTGCCCCAGAGGGTTACCAGAACAGACTGAAAGTAATCTACAGTCAAAAGGCCACGCCTGGCTCCAGCTGGAAGACCTGCCATTACATTCCTTCCCTGCCAGATCATATCCTGGATGCCCCAGAAATCCGAAATAACAACTACCTGAATCTTGTGGATTGGAGCTCTGGGAATGTCCTGGCTGTGGCACTGGACAACAGTGTGTACCTGTGGAGTGCAAGCTCTGGTGACATCCTGCAGCTTTTGCAAATAGAACAGCCAGGGGAATATGTATCCTCTGCGGCCTGGATCAAAGAGGGCAACTACTTGGCTGTGGGCACCAGCAGTGCTGAGGTGCAGCTATGGGTTGTGCAGCAGCAGAAACGGCTTCGAAATATGACCGGTCACTCTGCCGGAGTGGGCTCCCTACGTTGGAACAGCTATATCCTGTCCAGTGGATCATGTTCTGGGCATATCCACCACCATGATGTTCAGGTAGCAGAACACCATGTGGCCACAGCCAGGAAGTGTGTGGGCTGTGCTGGGCCCCAGATGGATGACATTTGGCCAGGGGTGGCAGTGATCACTTGGTCAATGTGTGGCCTAGTCCCCCTGGAGAGGGTGGCTGGGTTCCTCTGCAAACATTCACCCAGCATCAAGGGGCTGTCAAGGCTGTAGCATGGCGTGCCTGGCAGTCCAATGTCCTGACAACAGGAGGAGGCACCAGTGATCGACACATTTGCATCTGGAATGTGTGCTCTGGGGCCTGTCTCAGTGCTGTGGATGCCCATTCCCAGGTGTGCTCCATCCTCTGGTCTCCCCACTACAAGGAGCTCATCTCAGGCCACAGCTTTTCACAGAATCAGCTGGTTATTTGGAAGTACCCAACCATGGCCAAGGTCATGAAAGGTCACACATCCCTGGTCCTGAGTCTGACCATGTGTCTAGATGGGGCCACAGTGGCATCCGCAGCAGGAGATGAGACCCTGAGGCTATGGCTCTGTTTTGAGTTGGACCCTGCGGGAGGGGGAGAAGGCCAGTGCAGCCAAAAGCAGCCTCATCCACCAAGGCATCACCTTAGTTGTTTTTTATTTTTTAAATAAAGTCATGTCTCCCTTCATGTT
>NW_016107346.1:81959-91689 GCF_001604975.1 Cebus imitator
AGAAAATGAGCGTGTATGTGAAGAGGAAAAGAGACATAGAGACACAAAAAGCCAATGCCAGAAAATGTTAATTTGTGAATCTAAATAAAGGGCAGATGTGTCTTTACAGTACTTCTTTTTCAGCTTTTCAGTGTTTGAAGTTAAAAGTTGGAAGAATTATTTTAAAGGCACTTGTTTACTCAGGGTGAACATGATCTTCAACTTTCTTTGCTACATGTTGGTTTCCTGTAGCTTTTAATCCTTTTGTGTCACCTGATTGCCTTATGACAAAATAAACTTAGCTATGAAAGAAAAACTGTCTGTGTAGCCTTAAAGCCAAACAATTGCTTAACTGAATAGGAAAAGAAAGTATGAAGTTTATTGGCAAGTAATATTGTTATAAATTGTTATTCTTCTAATACAGTATAACCAATTATTACCTTGTAATGTTAGCATCTACTAATAAGGTGAGACCAACGGGCAGTATTTATACACAATTACACTGAGACCAATTCCTTATAGCCTGAAAAACAATATATCAAACAATAGAAGATACAGGAGGTGTTTTTTTGTGTGTGTGTGATTTACAGGACAAGAAATCACACTATTTTCTTATATTAGATGATTAACTATTCTGGGAAACATAAATTCGGGTTTATAGTTATAATAGACAAGAATACAAGGTGCATAAGCAATCTTTCATTATAACAATCTTGCCAATCTGGAATGCAGCAAAAAAATGACACAAGTTTGTAGGGGCATTGGCCTAAGAGGAAGAAGACCAGAGTTATGGCTTCAGCTCTGCTTCTAAATAGCCCCAATATTTTTTAATAAATCACTTCCCTTCTCTGAGCTTTAGTTTCCTCATCTATCAAATGTGGCAGCTGAACTGAATTAAGATTGTTGGGCCTGCAAGATCAAGGGCTACTTATTCTTCAAGGGCTGGGAGATGAGATGGCAATTTAGAACAATTTCATAAGAAATAAAAATTTAATGTGATGTGAATATTATTCATTAGAATTCAACGGGGAGAGGAGACCAAGAGATAGTCAAAAATTATTATCAGTTTCAGGGAATCATTCCCTTCTAAGACCCAGGGACTGCACTCAGTGGGGAGAGACATTTCACCAGAGGCCCAGAACATTTTGGATGAAGAAAGACCACAAGAGGAAGGGTGGAGATTACACTGGGCCAAGAAGATTTCCATTGACTCCTTGTGTGAGATGACTTTTCTTTCAAAACCCACAAACATCTTTATATTTTTGCTGGATTATCCATTTTTAATGAATTCTAAAAAGAAGTAATATTTGACAACAAGGTAGCAACAGAAATTGAAAAGTCCCCCAGAACAAGGAGAGGAAACTCTGAGGAAGTAAATCCAGAAATACCCCAAAACTATGAAATTGGGGTGTATAAAGCACCCTTTCATTAAACTGCATCTTAGAAAAATACTGCATTTTATATTTCATATGGGACTTTGCCAACATGGATATTTTGCTTAACGAACAAATAAAAATGTAAAGACTGCATCCAACCAGGTAAGGACATAACAAGCACACTCTTCCACTGTAGGTTCTCACCAGAGGACTCTGTGACTATATATATACATAAAAAGGCAGACCTTCAGCCTCTCTAAACAGTCACCTTAGTTAACCCAGTCTTGCAGTCAGCCATGATAAGCACTTGGCATGCACCTCTAAAGGCTCTGCCACATCAAAGACTCCTCCATCGGAGACCAATGGACCAGACTAGGAATCCTTTTACCTTCTTCGCTCTCACTGGGACTTGCTCATTTACCCTTTCTCCCATCTCTTTCTCCTCTTGATGTTAAGTGCTACCTTGTTTGTTGTGGAATATTTAACGTATAATATTTATATATTGGTTAAATATACTATTATGTATAGTATGCAATATAGACTGACTTGTTGAATGGATTCAGTCTGTGTGCCCATGGCTCTGACTACACAGTGAACGGGAAGTGCTAAGGAGAACTGTATCTTTAGGAACTCCATGTAGCTTGTTGCTTTTGTGATTAGAAATTCTCTGAAGAGCTGAGAGAATTAGGATGAGTTCTTCTTCAATGGAAGTCCAACTTGTGGAAAGACACACACATGTGTGAACCAGGACACCTCTAACCTTGCACTGCTGATGACATGGGGCTTTGAGAAAAAATTGCCTAAACTACTGAGGACATAGATACCACCAAGTGAGGTATGGGTTAAATCAAACAGAGTAAGACCATAGGTGAGTAGAATGCTTTGGAAATTGATTATTGGATTAACTCTGAGTGAATCTGGAACACCTGTCAGTCTATTCGGTGTGTGTGTGTGTGTGACTTTTTTAAGTACACAGGCAAGCTTTCTTTCCTAAATAGGCACAGTCTCCAGAATATTACTGAATCTTCCTTTGATTATTTTACATTTTGTAATACCTCTGAGTCATTATTTTAAACATCATTACCTCTGAATAGGGATTGTAAATATGGGATGTGAACATTGGATTGAATCTGTACAGGATTCATGTATCCCTGGAAGGCTATTTTTGGAGGGACATAAATCTTGAGTGTGAGCTAGTTTCTACTCTTTGTCTCCTTTTCATGAAATATGAGTATAGCAGCAACAACAAAAATTAAGTTAATTGAGGATTCTGGTTTGTTTGGGTTTATAAATTTATCAAATTCTTACTGCATTTTGCTTTAAATCAAAATGAATAAAATTAAATCTATCTCCCCTACTCTAATTCCCTTTAGTAAGACTGCATTCTTTCAACAGCTGTTAGAGGGACATTTGTTTTTTTGTCCATACATTTTCAAAGAAATTTCTGGAGCTTACAACACACAGGCCATTATTTAAACTGTAAGAATTCATAAGCAGAAATTCTACTCACAATTGAACTTCACTGAATTGGCTGACATAGTGTTTTAAATTCTAATTCTACTGTAGAGCAAACCCGGATTGAAAAGCTGAGGACAAGTCATAAGCATTGTTTGTACTGAGAAACTGCATCATTAGCAGAGTCTTTGATACACAACAGCAAGTTCTGTTTAAGATGTTTATGCTCCCAGGAGTTTTTCCTAGTGTTCTTCCATTAGATGATATGTACACAGAGCAGTGTTCACAGGCTCTGAGTGGCATTGACATTAATTTCTAATAATGTTTAGAAACATTTGGAAAATTTCGAAACATTATTAGAAATTAACAATGGGGCACCATCCTCCTGTTTACAATGTGCATGCTAAATCAATGACCATTATTTGAGGCACTATCCCCCAAAGATAAAATATATGGGACTCAGAATTAAGGCATGGAAGCCACAATGGCTCCTGTTACTACCACCCCCAGTAACCCACTTCGGTAATGCTTCCTTCCCATTTTCAAAATTCTGGGCACCACAGGTGTAGAGAACTCTTCCACCAGCAGATAGAAAATACAGCTGCTACTTCAACATTTTGGGCACCTTGTGTCCAGGGCCAACAAAAACAACAACAACAAACAGAATAGGGATAATTGCCATCCTGGAAAAAGTACATGCCCTAGTCATCAGGAGGAAAGCTGCTATTACACATTTGAGAAGTGAACAATCAGCTTAACACCAAAGTGGTTGGCACATGTTAGTATTCCATCATCTAATTTTAATCATAAACCCATAATTGCCATAGCCATAGCCTAAGAAAAGTAAACATGAACTTGGTCCCCACAGGAAGGAAGTTGTGGGCTACCCACAAAGTTAGCATCCTTCTACCATTATAAGAACTAAGGTAAAGGGCTCTAGAATGAATCAGAGAGTTTAGCCTAGAGCTTTGCCTCCCCAGTAGCAGCTGGGGCTGCAATTTGTCCTACTAACCCTTTTCCCTTATAACCTTACAAGTTTCTCCAAAGAGAAAGTCCCATCAGAGTCCTAAAGGAGCCACCCTGAGAAATTATATGAGACAAAACGGCCACAGAAATATGGAGGAATTGTCATGAATACTGCAGTGCCCAGATCTCTCTGCCCTATTCCCTTCAGGACTCAAGGACATATACCCTGAGCTGGGTATGACCTCACTGAAAGAGATGATCTCTTCTCCAGTAAATCCCTACCCAAGTACTGGGGTTAAACAACCAGCTCCTCTCCCCAAAGAGGAACAACTCTGTGAGGCTACCTAAGCTTCAGGGCTTGCTTTGGAGTCAGCTGTGTCACTGTTGTGATGCATCACAGCCCCAATTCTTCCTATGCCCAACCCTAATTCCTTCCTTTCCCCACACCCCAAGTGCTGAGCCCAAGTCCACTCCCTAAGAAACATCCTTCACACTAATTTCCACCTGAGTCTGTTTTCTGCAGTAGTAAATCTACAACAAATTTTAAGTATCCCTGGCATACTAACAGCAAAAAGTTAATATTGCTATTTTACTTGGACCACAATTTTTTCTATAGTTTTGCAGTATTTTTTCTCTTAGTGTCTTCTAAGAGCAAAGAAAATTCTTTAATCAAATGTGTTTGTACCCTAACAAGAGCTGTACTATACAAAATTATTTTTATTTTTTATTTATTTTTTACTGATTTCAAAATTATTTTTAAATATATAAGACATCTTTGATTTCTCCAATATAAATACATGTTTAACATGGCCAAACAATTTTAAGACAAATAGAAAAAAAGAAAATTTGATTATGGAATAAAATATTTGGGTATTTGAAGCAAAGAAACGGCTGAAATGTTAATTGTACTTAATTGGCATATAACCTGAGATTGATCCAATATATCAGAAATCAAGTGACTTCTACACTCTGATCAGATTTTAATACCATTTACTAGCCTTTCTTTCTTGTTTTCTTCTCCCTTCATTTGCTCATCTCTTCATCTCTGGAATCTGTTTTTAAGCCTGAAATCCCAGTAGCTGTACTTTCCTACCCACTGTTATTTATCTCTGAAACCTGTCTGCCATCCTGGATGTGCCTGCCTCTTTATTAGCTAACTGCTGACTTGAGGCAGCTGCTGCCTAGTCCTGAAGTATCTAGCAGTGTCCAGCATCTGCCTTAGGCTCCTTGGCCTGGGTAAATTTCATTTCTTCTTAATGGAGAATGTAATGGAGTCACAGTTTACCCCTGGGTTAGATTCTAACATTATTAGATGAAGAAAAAAATATAGATCACTGATAATACTCTGCAAATCTTATCAGATCACAAAAGAAAATACATATCTCAAAAATGCCTCATTACTGTCTTTTTTTTTTTTTTTTCCCCAGCATTTGAACAATCACTATGAAGTGTTTGGCTTTGATTTAAGGTAATACATTATTCAAATCAGTGCTGTGTTTAAATACAAAAGTTCTGCTTAGCTTAGCAAGACACCGGCACTTTAAAAGGCATGAGGGAAAGGCCATTCCTTTTCACTGAAGGAACTACTGGAAGACTCCCCTGCATGATTTAAAGGATTACTTTTCCTTGATCTTTTGTTTTTGTTGGTCAATATACATAATTCTTTGTAATTCTTTTACAAATCATATGTGCATATTTTTCTTCTATTTTTTATTATTTTTATTTATTTTTATTTTTTATTGCATTTTAGGTTTGGGGGTACATGTGAAGAACATGCAAGAATATTGCATAGGTACACACATGGCACTGTGATTTGCTGCCTTCCTCCCCATCACCTATACCTGGCATTTCTTCCCATGCTATCTCTCCCCAACTCTCCAACCCCACTGTCCCTCCCCTCTTTCCCCCCAACAGACCCCAGTGTGTGATGCTCCCCTCCCTGTGTCCATGTGTTCTCATTGTTCAACACCCACCTATGAATGAGAACATATGGTGTTTGATTTTCTGTTCTTGTGTCAGTTTGCTGAGNTTCATCCATGTCCCTACAAAGGACACGAACCCATCCTTTTTATGGCTTCATAGTATTCCATGGTGTATTTGTGACACTTTTGCCTTGTAGAGTCTATTGTCAGTGGGCATTTGGGTTGGTTCTAGGTCTAGGCTATTGTAAACAGTGCCACAATGAACATATGTGTGCATGTGTCTTTATGATAGAATGATTTATAATCCTTTGGGTATATACCCAATAATGGGATTGCTGGGTCAAATGGAATTTCTATTTCTAGGTCCTCGAGGAATTGTCACACTGTCTTCCACAATGGTTGAACTAGTTTACACTCCCACTAACAGTGTAATAGTGTTCCTATTTCTCCACATCCTTTCCAGCATCTGTTCTTTCCAGATTTTTTAATGATCGCCATTCTAACTGGCATAAGGTAGTATCTCAATGTGGTTTTGATTTGCATTTCTCTAATAATCAGTGATGATGATCATTTTTTCATGTGTTTGTTGGCCTCATACATGTCTTCTTTTGAAAGTGTCTCTTTATATCCTTTGCCCACCTTTGTATGGGTTTGTTTTTTTCTTGTAAATCTGTTTTAGTTCTTTGTAGATTCTAGATATTAGCCCTTTGTCAGATGGGTAGATTGCAAAAATTTTCTCCCATTCTGTTGGTTGCCGATTCACTCTAATGACTGTCTCTTTTGCTGTGCAGAGGCTGTGGAGTTTGATTAAGTCCCATTTGTATATTTTGGCTTTTGTTGCCAATGCTTTTGGTGTTTTGGTCATTAAGTACTTGCCTACACCTATGTCCTGAATGGTTTTGCCTAGGTTTTCTTCTAGGGTTTTTATGGTGTTAGTTTTTATGTTTAAGTCTCTAATCCATCTGGAGTTAATTTTAGTGTAAGGTGTCAGGAAGGGGTCCAGTTTCTGCTTTCTGCACATGGCTAGCCAGTTTTCCCAACACCATTTCTTAAGCAGGGACTTCTTTCCCCATTGCTTGTTTTTGTCAGGTTTGTCAAAGATCAGATGGTTGTAGATGTGTGGTGTTGCCTCCAAGGCCTCTGTTCTGTTCCATTGGCCTGTGTCTCTGTTTCGGTACCAGTACTATGCTGTTTTGATTACTGTAGGCTTGTAGTATAGTTTGAAGTCCGGTAGTGTGATGTCTCCTGCTTTGTTCTTTTTGCTTAGAATTGACTTGGCTATGCAGGCTCTCTTATGGTTCCATATGAAGTTTAAGGTGTTTTTTTCCAGTTCTGTGAAGAAGGTCATTGGTAGCTTGATGGGGATAGCGTTGAATCTGTAAATTACTTTTGGCAGTATGGCCATTTTCACAATATTGATTCTTCCTAACCATGAACATGGAATGTTTCTCCATCTCTTTGTGTCCTCTCTTATTTCATTGAGCAGTGGTTGTAGTTCTCCTTGAAGAGGTCCTTTATGTTCCTTGTTAATTTTATTCCTAGGTATTTTATTCTCTTTGTAGCAATTGTGAATGGCAGTTTGTTCTTGATTTGGCTCTCTTTAAGTCTGTTATTGGTGTATAAGAATGCTTGTGATTTTTGCACATTGATTTTGTATCCTAAGACTTTGCTCTTAAGTTTTTTATTGCAATGCAATTGTCCTGGTGTGTAGGTTGCTTGTGCAGTGGGCAGGAATAATCTGTTGGGTCACTACAATTACCACATACCCTAACATGAAATACAGGCACTCTAGTAAGACGATCATACTTCACTTTAGTCTTTTCTTTAAATCTGTTCTTATGCAGCTGAGGTTTTGTTGTAGTTTGAAGTAGTGGCCCCAGGCCCATTGTTCTCTTTTACTGAGTTTATTCTACAGACTGTGAAGTTCACTTTAATATATTCACAAGGTTATATGACCCCAACACCTGATTTTTGGACATTATGATCTATCTTCAAGTTGACTGACTTCATCTTTAAGTTCACTGATTCTTCTGTATCAACTCTCTTGAACCTCTCTAGTCAAGTTTTTTCACAGGTTATTGGGGAACAGGTGGTGTTTGGTTACTGAAGTTCTTTAGTGATTTGTGAGATTTTGGTGCACGTGTTACCCAAGCAGTATACACTGCACCCAATTTGTGGTCTTATCCTTCACCCCTCCCCACCCTTTCCCTGAGTCCCCAAAGTCCATTGGGTTATTCTCCTAGTGGCTTTCTGTGCCTCAAGCAATGGAACTCTGGCCAGGCCCCTTTGGATGCTTAGCAGCTAAAGGCCATCTTTTTCCTAGCTGCTTGCAGTTTGAGTCATTCCCTACGTGTACGCTTTCCCTTTCTTCCCTCCTGATTTGGTAGACTTGTAACAGATAAAAGCCAGAGAAGTTATCTTGGACCATTAAGGTCGAAAACTTCTGGATCAATACCTCACATCCTCTGTATCTTGGAGTCCTACAATAGACACCTGACAGTAATCACTTCAGCATACCCAAAGAATGGCCCTTATGGCAATGCACCTGACAGCAACAACCTAAAAGTTGTCATGTGGACAGTGCCAGGGGGAGGGTGCTAAGTGAAAGTGCTGTATATGAATTGCATGCTTTTTTCAACAAGCAGCAGCAGCTTTGTCGAGTCTACTGCCACTAGACCTCTTAGTAAGTCTCCCCCAAGTAGTCCCTACATATTTGCAGGAGCTAAGAAAATCCTCTCAGTGCTAAGACAATGGGATCAGGGTAGGGGAAGTCTGGCAGAAATCATCGGCTGAATATTCACATCTATGAGGGGCCCAATGCGAGTATGGGGATGCCCCCACAAAATGCTGAAGGGTCTGAAAGCTGTTGTAGTGGATGGATCCAAATGAAAGATGCCTTCGCTGTGGCAGTCATGGTTGGCTGGATGTTCCTGACTGCACTTGAAGTAGACACTGAGGTGGAGATTCTAGCACAGGCAAGGGTGTATCAGTTACAAAGTTAACTAGAAAGATGCCAGGCGAACTCAAGCTGAAATGCAGACTGTTCCCACAGGCAGGAACAGGGTAACAGAATGGAGATTCCAGTTTGGTGGGTAAACCATTTGAAGGGCCACTGACTGCCATATCGATGAGTCAGAGCTATCATGATTAAGTTGTCCTAAGATCCTAAGTCCTCAGGACCTCATGGAGAACTCTGGGGAGAAGAATGAAAACTGGGATGAATCCATAAAGGTTTTCCATCTTCTCTGTCCATCTGGTTGTCACCAAAATAAAAGTGGACCAACTGTACTCATGTAAGGTATCACTGCAAGACTAGCCTGCACCTGCAAAATGGCAGCACACCAGTGTGGAGCTGAACTACTGCGGAACCAAAGCTGGCAAAGAGATTAATGCAGAAGGGCAGAGTCAGTCACAGGGTGGTATCTATGAAACATGGAGACAGAAAGTATTGTACTCTGGAGTCACACAATGGCATCCATAACAAACTACCTGACCTTGAGTGAGGCATCTCTATTTTAGTCAAGTTGAATAGTTGCCACCATGGTTTGTTCAGTAGGGCTAACTTCTCCCAGTGCATGCTTCATTAGAATTTTCCTGTTTTTCCAACCCCATCACCACCTCCATTTAAGAGAGATTAAGGTAGGTCAAGTGACAGTTTTAAGTACTGTTTATAACCTCTAAATAACAGTTTGGTAATTTGTACCACTAAAATTGAAGAGGGCCAACTGACTTCTAGGTAGAGTTGACCTTTGTACATCTTTCACTGAGCATAAGTGGCACCTCTCTATTTTGCTTTAACTATCTTGCCAGGAATTTGAATCAGTCTTTCATAGCCTTTCAAGCTGAACAGGTAAGTCCATCATTATCTTTGGCCACATGTCCACTGGGTTTATGCCTATCTTACATAGGATCTACATCAATCCTGAGGAGTTTTAACACTGCTATTTTAGTGCCCAAGATTGGTATTTTACTTCTCAAGATATGGAAGTAAAAAACATTTGTCTAAGGTCTTGAAAAGTATTCTGGTCCAAC
>NW_016107346.1:91740-120015 GCF_001604975.1 Cebus imitator
ATATCAAAACTTCTGTGGTTGCTAACCAATCTGTCACTCCACTCCTTAATCCTTTATCCATTTGGTAGCAATGCTTTTCTTTACAACACACATTACATAGAGGGATAGTCTCTGGCTTGTTTTAACACAAGGGTAGATCAATTGAACAGGTTATGTGTTAAATACAGTATACAAGTAGACTAACCACACGAAAGTACAGGAGGTTATCTTGCTTTTCTGGTAGGAATAGCTCATGATCACCAGCATCATTGGGCCAAGAATATATTTTCAAGTTCTGTCCTTCAAGCTAAGTCTGAGTCAGCTGGCTCCAAAGTCTTCAGAGACATCAGGGACTCAGATCTGTCCAAGTTTGCTCTGTGTCACGTAACATTGTTTTCTGTTCTGAGTTTGTTCTGTCACTTAACCAATGTTAAGTGTATCATGAATTCATCTTGGATTCATAAAATTGTCTTGATTTTGACTCAAAGTTCTGTCCCACCAAATATTCCAATAGGGCTATCAACTGAGTTATACATCAGAACAGTTTTGTCAAATCCAAGATGTTTGAATTTTAAAATTGATGCTGTACTTTGCTTCTAGGAGAGTGTACAGTGGTATTCCAGCCAACTAGAATGACTTTTGGAATACATTAAGGAGGTGGCAACCTCTGTCCTACAGGGAAACCTCTTTTTCTTAAGTTCTTTTAAGAGCTACTCCATGAGGTAAGACCACCTCTTGGCTTCAGTCATCCCTATACCTTAAATACTCAGAAGTGCCTAGGCTGATGTATTCAAGGAGGTCCCAAGGATCTTCACAAATCCAGAGGAATCAGTATCCACTTGCTGAGTATTCCAGTGAGCAGAGTGATCCCATGGTGGGCCACTTATGTTCATGTTCTGGATGGCCCCCTGTTCAGCATGTTGTTCCAGCATATCCCATTGTGAGAACACTCCCCTGCATTTGCCCCTGCTAATGTTGGGATTTTATGTTGTTCTGAAGAGTTCTTGCCCTCTTCCACAGTTGAGCTATGGCTACTCCAGTTTGAAGTCTGGATGATTCTCTGCCCCAGGAGAGAAAATTTACCATGGTATTTTCCCTCCCCATGCCTTTACTTTTTTTAAGACAGACCTAAGAATTGACCTTCAATGGTTTATGCCAGCAGATGAACAGTATAAAAGTCAGTTACTCTGTACATTCTTGCTTTGTACAATTCTTGTATCAAATTATTTGAACTTCATAGAGAACAAGTTTCTAAACCAGGCTTGCTGTTAGGAATAACAACTAAACTACCAAGATAGATGTTGGTAGAAAGCTCCAGAGAACAGGACCATGTTGAAGTTGTTCCATGAAAGCTCAGTGATTCAGGAAATGCATGTCCCTGCAGGCTTGATTCTAGTTACTAACAGTAACCTTAAATCCAGGCCTTCATTACATGTCCATGAGACAGCCAGTGGCTAGCCCAGGAGGCTAACAAGGATGTGTTACTTTGTACTACTTGAGTACCCAGGATTAAAGTCAGGTAGAAGTTTTAGTCAACAGGGTCAAGTCGCAACATAGAATGAAACGTCTCTGCAATGAAGAGACAGATTTCCCAGAAGAAGTGTAGAACATAAGCCGGAGCTAGAATACTTCTGGAAAGACTGAAACTATGTGAAAAGGCTGATGAGTACCTTTGTATAGCTCAGCAAGTGTTCCTAGAACTACTGACACTGCTGAGATGCCTCCCTGATGCTTGCACCCAGTAGTGGCCTGTGGTAAGTGAGGATTATCAGTATTGATAAAGGAATTAGGCTCAAAAGTGATTATGGTAGCATGAACAATGAGATCAGAGAACCTACACCTGATTGTATTTCTCTGGAGCATCCCTCCTTTGACTAAGCCAGGAAAAAGCAGTAGTGAGGGTCACTGGCTTCTCCAAGAAGTCTAGTTGTGGCCATCCTACGTGGGCCAGAGCCGATAGGAGATGCTGCCATGGAACGTCATTCCCTGGTGACAGTGGGGATAGGAGTGTAGAACAGGAACCAAGTGATTGCACTTAACTAAGGCATGGCAACCATAGCAGGTAGCCAGGCAGAATGGCCTTGACCCACAGGAAGCCAGCAATAGCTGTTCAACCATCATGTGCCTAGAGGGGAGATAGATGGGCAGGTAGAGATAGTTTAGTCAGTATAATTGATCAAGAACAGGTGAGAAAGTGACCTACTGCACCAGTCAGTCACGATCCTTATAGCTTTTGAGGTCAGCTTGTCTAGGTTTGCAGTCTGGGTCAAGTACTTCCAAGTATAGTCTAGGTATAGTGTGAAGGTACATTGAGATCAAATTAAAGCCTAGAGTCATGACTTTGACTTAGTCCCCTGCTGATTATCTAGGATAGTCTTGTTTCATCAGTTCAAAATTCCTTTCTGCTCAGTGACCCTCCTTTTTAGTCTAACATAGCCAGGCCCCATGTCTTAGTTCCAGATTACCTGTGATCTTTTCTTGACAGGTAGATTTTGAATTCTGGACTTGCATCAGCCTCCACAGTCACATAGGATGCATGTACTCAAACTAAAGTAACTGGCCTATGGAGGTATATATCCTGCAGCTCCTGATTCTCTGGTTGAATCCTGCCTGATACAATCCCTCACCAAGTTTTCATGTTTAAATGAGACTCAGTCCATGGATTGAAAGGGCTACATGCAGTTCCCTTGAAGGGAGTATTCCCTTGAATAATGTGTATCTGCTAATGACAGCCCTGCGGCGTCACAGCAGATACACAGTATTTTCACCCCTCCCATGGAAACATATGCCCATTTACCTCAGTAAAATGGGGAAAGGAACATTCATACATGTGATGGGGACCTCCAGCCAGATCAGTCTTCAGAATTGAGAGGGGTGTGTGAAGACTAGCTGACAAAATAAAACCAATGCTATCTTCTAATGGCTCCAACAGATCTCCAGACCACCTCTGGACCTTTTCCTGATCCAAATAATTAGGATAGAAACATAGTAACTCATCTAACCTTGACATGTTCCCTGACCCATGGGGGAAAAGCTATCATGGCAGGAAAGGCCAGTTAGAGTTTCCTCAAAAATTGCCTCCCACATATCCAAGAGTTAAGTCAGAAGCTAGAACACCATCTTCGAAGTGGTAGTGCCAGGGATGGGGGCTTCGTATCACCTGCTTGATTCACAAGGATGGCTCCCAAGAGAATGAGGCAAGTCTTGGCATTTGTTGAACTACCATAAGCTCAACGTGGTAGCTTAGTCATACCTGCTGTGCCAGAGGGGTGTCTGCTACTAAGCAGCAGCTGCCGTGGGCCCTTTGAAGCTATTGCCCTGGCCAACTGTTTTACTTCATTAGGGAGGCTCACCACAAAAAGCAGCAATACATTCATCTTCATACTCCCAGGTTCTGGAGGTTTCTCCTGCTTTGCCAGTTGTTTAAAGTGACTTTTATAGCCTGGAGATTATGAAGATCACACTAGTCTACTGTATCAATGGCAAAATATTCAACCTGATGAGCAAGAAGTGACTGATGCCTTTTAGCAGCCGGTCCAGGATTCAATCTGAGCCTCCCTATAGTTTAGGCGCTATGACTCCACATCCCAGTGGTGCTGGATTTATTTTGTGGCTGGTAGACATTTCACAGAGGTCTGAAACAGGTTCCACAGAGAACTGATCTGTTTAGTTCCTACTTTATTCCCAAGACCCTAATAAGGCGATGTGTCAGGTATTACGTGACCATGTAAATAGAGCTATCACTTTGTGCATACTATTTCAGACCCAAGGCTGGGAACCGTCAGGAATTCATTCCATAATGGAAGAGCATTCCACAGACCCAGAGCCCCACATCTACAATAACTTTCCTTCACACACCTATACATTGTGTTTTCTTCTGTCAGCTGGTTGGACTGTGTAGTTCAAGATAGTCGGCTGGGTATGATATTAACGAGTGAGCCAGAGATGGAATGCTGCTGCAGTGCCACCTCATTCATGACCCTGAAAGTGGGCACAGAGTGTCCTCACAGTGGGTACAGACTCAAGCATTGTACTTGGTCACTTGCTTGGTGGACAAATACACAATATAGATACTGGGACAATGACTAGTGGCTTATTCAGGTTATCAGACGAAGAACGTGATTGTAAAAGCCAGAGGTAAGAATGCCTGGGAGAAAGTGGATAAACCTATGGGAGCTGGTACTGTGCAGATCTTGTTCTTTCATGCTTTTAAAGCTCAGAATCTTATTGAATATTAAACTTGTGTTTGGCCTGGCCCCTGTAGTCCCCCTGGAAGCAGTGAACAGACATTTGATTCTGAACTAGATATCCAGGTTAGGCAACTAGGGAGCTGAAGCCTGACCACAGTGTCATTACCAGCAGACTTACAGTATGCTTTCTACAAGTCATTGTTAACTTTGGATTGCAGTTTCAAAGTTTAGCTTTAAGCATAGGCATACATTTTAACTTTGATTTGATTTTAGATTTGAGGTACCTAATATGCAAGTTATGTAGGTCTCATGTCACAGGATTTGTACATATTTCACTCAGGTACTGAAACCTGGTACCTAGTTTTCTGTTCTCCCTTCTCCCACCCTCCACCCTCAAGGAAGCCCCAGTGTCTGCTATTCCCTCTGCGTTCATGAGTTATTTAGCTCCATTTTAAGAGAAGACGAGTGTTTGATTTTCTGTTCCTGTATTAGTTTGCTATGGATAACGACCTCCAGCACCACCCATTTTCCTGCAAAAATTCAGGACCATTCTTTATGTGTGTATAGTGTTCCATACACAGCATGTATTACACAAAAGTAAACTCAAGATGGATAGGGACTTAAACGTAAAACCCAAAACTAAAAACCCTAGTAAACAATTCAGGCAATACCATGCTGCACACAAAGCAACAGGCAAAGATTTTATGACAAAGACACCAAAAGCAACTTCAACAAAATTGACAAGCAGGGTCTAATTCAACTTAAAAGCCTCTGCACAGCCAAAGAAACTGAGTCAGACAACCTACGTAAGTGGAGAAAACATTTGCTAACCTATCTAACAAAGGTCTAATGCTGAAGATATGTAAGAAATTCAAGAATAAAGCTTTAGATGGACATGAACACACTTCCCTGAAGCCATAAATGTAGTCAAAAAGCCCAGTGTCACTTGTTAGACAACTGCAAGTCTCAACTACGATGGAATACCATCTCATGCCAGTCAGAGCAGCTACTAAGGTCAAACGAGATGAAGCTGCATAGCAAAGGGAACACATACACTGTTGGTGGGAGTGTAAATTTGTTCACCATTGTGGGAAGCAGTATAGTGACTCCTCAGCACTAAGGACATGGCGTTTTTGTGTATGGACATTCAGATCTGGTATCAGCTATGATTAAAGATGACCCCTAGTCCATCCCTTTCCTCTACTTATGTCATGGATCACGGGTCTTCTGTTTTATGAACACATCCTATTCTTTCAGACTACCAAGTACATCTCCCAAGATGCCAAGACAAGACATAGTATCTACCAGATGAGTTAGTGGGGTTCCACTTTCCTTATTACATACAAAAACCTTGCTGCCTTCCAAGCTTACAGTTTTTTCCACCTATCAAGGTCCCAGCAAAAAACCACACTCAAAAGGTGAAGAATTTAGTGAAAGGAAACCTTCATGGAACGTGAATTAAGAGAACAAAGGGTGAGATATCAGGGCCTAGCATCACCAAGCTACTGATGACCATGGAGACCACAGGATGGAAAAGGATACTGAAAGCCGAATGAGGGCTAGAACTAGTGAGGAGGGTCCCATCTGGCAAAAACAGATCTGCAGAGACAGTTACTGTCCAAGACATAGCTTTGAAGTCAAGAGGAAGTCAAGAATTAGAACCCAAACTTCATCCCACCAACCTTTCCTCCTAGTCAGTGTCTCCCAGTGGCCATGCCCACCTAGTTATCAGTTTCCAAGGGAAACTGGGTGATGTAGTTCACAAGAGTCACCTTATTAGGTCACAGAGCCAAGTGGAGAACAGATGTTGAGGGTCAGAATAACCAGCTCACTCAGAGAAAAATGACGCAGTGACAATCTGAAGGGATAAGCTGTACAACACTCCTAGAGGACAAGGTGTAGGGCTCTGTATCGAGTCATAAGTCCCACACAGGCTGCAACAAGCTGGGACTGGAGCAGAGGACAAAGAAAGCAATGAGTTGCATTTCCCCAATAACTTAGTGAGGATTCAATGGCAGAATTACTGATGGAGATAGAATTCCAATATCCATCCAAAAATATAGAGTGAAATCCAAGCCACGTAGAGCTTGCAAAAGTAGAGACCTCTCCTGCTGTGGAATTCACAATTGTCAGCTTTCGCCTAGATGTTCTACACATGCTGCCTCTAGGTTTGGTACAGCTTCCACACATCTTTGCTTCCCAAAACCAGATCAACATTTTCTTAGTCCTGTTACCAAGGAGGTTAGCAATTTTTCTAATGGTTAGCATTTTCTCATGGTGTTAGATTAGATGATAAATCCATCCTGATTAAGAAGGAATTATCCTCCTGGTAGGAGGCACCAATATCTCAGCTTGGGAAAACTGTTGGGGATTATTTGAAGAAAAATGAAGTCTCTAGTGACTGTTAAGTATATTCTAAGACAACACCTTTCTTCAACTTGCTTAGTTTAGCATAGCACTGATGTCTGTAAATGGTTCATGCTATACAAGCGTATTAGTCAACATCAGAAAGTTGACTGGCAATAGGGAAGAAAAGGAATATGGCTTGAAGAGGACACTGTGCAAATTCATTTTAAGAAGTCTATCCCTATACAATTAACCCATTTTCCATAAGTGAAAAATCTCCTGGAAGTTGTTTTCAATGTAACTAGGTCACCAGGCCATGTTCCCTGGCCACTTGACATCTCACATCATATCTAAAAAGCCTTAGTGTTTGTAGCTAGCATACCTGGTGTCCCAACTTATGCTCCATACTTCTGGTTTCTGCCATTTTCTGGATCTTTACTCATCAACCCATTTCAGGCTGACAGCACTTTGCCTAAAATGAGCCCCTCCACTATTTGCTCTCAGCTCCAAGGCTCCGATATCATGGATGCAGGCAGCTTACTAAGGTTTAAAGAAGTGTACAGTGACAACATTAAGAATGCAAAATATGATACTGTAAAGTTTACAAGTGTTATTCACATTAAATTTAGAACACTGGTCTCTTTTGTGTTCCTAGTTCTTAATGTTCACTTGTTTTGGGGGTAGGTCATGTGCCTTGAAACCTTGGATTTTTTGTTACTAAGTCACTTTTGCAGTGTTCTCAGTGGAACTCTGGTAGTATGCTAGTTTTACTGGTGTTTGCATGGTATGCCTTTTCCTTTTCACTTTCAGCAGTTGTGTCCCCATGCTTAGTCTTAAGCAGGAAGTAGTTAGGTTTTACCTGCATGTGGTCCAAGAATGTATACTTGGAACATTCACCCACTTATATTTGATGTAGTTACCTTTGTGTTTGTCCCTGTTGCTTGGTTTTCTACTTGACCCACTTGTTCGATGTTATTTTGCCTCTCCTTTGACTTAAGTCAGACTTCAGTATTGTCGCTTTACCTTGCTCTAATGTTTACTCTAGAGAATATCTCATTTGATATATTGATGTTCAAAAACAAGTTATCTTTCTACTTTTGATAATGTTCTACACTTTACACAAAGTCCACTGACCCTCTTGCATTTTGCAGTTTTGCTGCTATTTAAACTTCCTGTGTTTAAATCCTTCAAGATTGTTCTATACAGTTAATGTTAGTGTGCCTTTACATTGATTTGCAGTTTTGCTTTTTCAGTTCTGTGATTTCCTGCAAGACTTTTCTGCCCAGAGGAGCCTTTAGTATTTGTGAGGGATGTGATCCTGTCTGAGACTTTCCATCTTTGTTTTTGAAGTATGTTTTGTGCTAGTTTTTTTGAGGTTGGAACTTGTTCTCAGCACATTGGAGAAGTGCATTCTTGTCTATTGGCTTCTGTCATTCTGTCAGAACAGTTGTCAATCTTTAGGACAACGTACTTTCCCCTACTTATGGCTGCTTTTAAGTATTTGATCTATAGCAGTCTTGGTATGATGTGCCTAGATGGAGTCATTTTGGGGGGTTGGCAGAGCTCCTTGAATGTTTAAGCTTCTTGGCCCTTGTCACCCTGCATCTTTTGTTCTCTGTCCACCAGCCTCTACACACCCCTCAACTATCCTAGTTCTGGGATCCTTATTACGTATGCTGTGTCTTCTCACCAAGACTCATACTGCACATATATCTATGCTTTTTAAAAAATTTTACTTTAGGTGCATGCTATATCTGGCATTTCTCCCCATGTTATTCCTCCCCACCTTCCCCACCCCTGGTGTGTCCCCCCAACCCCTCCTCACTCCTGCTGTCTCTCCCCTACCCCCAACTGCCCCCAGTGTGTGATGCTTCTCTCTGAGTCCACGTGTTCTCGTTGTTCAACACCCACCTATGAGTGAGAACATACCGTGTTTGGCTTTCTGTTCTTTTGTCAGTTTGCTGAGAATTATGATTTCCGGATTTATCCAAGTCCCTATGCTGTTTTCTTATCTTCCATTCTTTAATGTTTGTACTCAGCTTAGAGGCTGTCAGGGCTGTCTTATAATCTTGGATTCCACTGTTTCTATAATTCAGTTACAGCCGTCTAACAAGTGCTAACCTTAATATTGAGCTTACTAAGCTTTTAAGCAACTTAAAGCTGATGGGAGATTCTCCTCTCAATCAAATAATTCCTGAATTTAATTGAGCACATCTGGGAGGTCTCAGCAGAATTAAGTGCCCCTCCTGCTCTACTGCCAGCAGAAACACTGTCTCCCCACGCTTCTCAGGACCACATACATCCACCATAACTACTCAAACTCCTGTCAGGTTGTTTCTAAGGGAATCCAGACTGTAACAAGAACCTTTTATACTCAACCAAATGAGGTACAAGCCCTCATCTCAGCCCAAATCTGAGGAATATGCCTATATAACTGAGTAAATTATGAATTAGAAGTCACTTAACATCAATCAGAAACCCTCTATTTCAGTCAACTAAGTTTCCCAATGTTGCTCAGGCATGTGTTACATGTCTGATCACCTCTAACTTGGAACAAAGTCCTAGGAGGTCATCACCATTAGTTGCCCGTGTTCTAATCCTTGAGGAGCCACAAACTGGTTAGCCTTAGTTTCAGCACTTCAGCATTCAAGGGCACTGATTTGGAAATCAATTGAGTTGATCTCTCCAGTTTAGCTTCTTTACTTGGTTACTGACCATCCTGTAGTTTAGCTTTCCCCTATTACAATTTTCTTAGGTTTGAGGCTTTTAAAAAGCCATTTAAGGGAGACTTTTTGGAGCTCAACAGCAGAAATGGAATGACAAAAGACTCAACCTGTGAGAGGCAGCCATCTGACAACTCTCTCGCAAGCTTCAGAACGTTGGTCTTGAAGTAGATAGTATAGGTGGGCAAATATTAAAGAGGGCCTAAGCCCATCTAATTAGACACGTCAAGGAAGAAGTCTTAGAAAGGTATACTGATGGAACTGTGACAGTGACATCCATTTGGTCTTGTTCGTTTCCTGACATGCAGCTTCTAAACTATTGGCATCTCCAGAGTTATAGGCCTGTCTTGTAAGCTTATGAGATGACTGGTGGCTGGAGTCCCTAGATACCTCAGTCTTCAGCATCTCTCATGGATCATGCTCCTGAGGCTGACCATGGGTGGGCAGTGTTTAAGCTTATATGAAGAAGCCTCTACAAAACCAAGAACTGGGTTCTTACTGTCAAATTGCTGAATACATAGAGGTGCATGGAAATGGCACACCCAGAGAGTATAAAGCCCCTTTCCACAGGTCTTGCCCTACCCATTGTCATGGATAAAGTTTGGGTATGTGAACTATTCTAGCAAGTTGAACTCAAAAAGGATGTATTGGGAACCTCAGTTTATAGCCGATTTGTCAGAATCATACATGACAGCCTACTATGTGCAACTGGCATCTAAGGGGGGCAGTCTTGTGCGACTGAGCACTTGGTATGTAGGATGCTTTCCAAGTAACATCAGATTGGAGTTGAGTTACAAGACACTCAGCTGATGTCTGATGGAAAGCTGCTTGGTGTTGAAAAACACCTTACATACATCTAATATCAGAAGTGTTCAGTTGTAAGGATAGGAAACACTGTGTTCTCCCAATCTTCATTAACTCCTTAGTGCCTGTGTAGTGGCCCTTTTCAATATGGAATGTTTCAATTCTGAACTTCAGCTTACACACTGCCATCATTACTGTCCTATACTTCAGATGTTAATAGCCATAAATATAGAATTTTGCGTGACCAAGTAGCTGAATATTCTGTTTAATTATGCAAGACTTCCCTTGATGGAATTCTGTGCAAAGCCTTTGTTTATGCATGAGGTGTTAATAGCTCAAAGTTACACAACTCCTAAGTAATTCCAGCCTTTGAATGCCCTGTGGCAATATTCAATCCTTCCCCTCCAAGGTATCATGAGACTTCAAACTTCACAAGTTTTATTCATAAACCATCTTAATCTTTATCTGCTAGTTACTTATGGGAGGTGCATGCATGGTGCTTTTGGTAGAGCACTGAGCACAGACTCAGGGTGATGTCAGAATAAGTGAAACTGAAGTTTCTTCAAGTGTTCACAGGATTCAGTGCAAGGCTTGAGTAGCTTTAAGTGAAGCATGACAAAGGCTAAGTCCAAGGCATATTCATTTGAGGGAGCCAGGATAGCCATCCTATGAAAGTATGTACAGGCACTGCCAGTTTCAAGAACCGATTTCCCCACAGAAATCTCATAAGCCATCTTTAAGTGTCAATGTTACTTTCTAGTCCTGACAGTCACCTTTTCAGTCTTTCAAGTTTGAAAGAGGTGTAGCCTTTGCTCTGATTCATTCATCAACAGAAGACAAGGAGTCAGGTAAAGGAAGATAGGGAGAAGCAGATACAACCTAAGTAGTGGCTCATACCAGTAGGGGCAATAAGTTTGACCAAGCAAGAGCTGAGTACACAGACACAAGTGGATGGTTAAGAGAAGCCTCAGCTGCAGCCCAAACTCCACTGCAGTTTGCAGCCTAGGGCAGATAGGTACAGAGAGGGCCCCTCCAAGGTTTTCTCAGAGGTCACAGGTCTGAGCTTTGCTTCAAAACATCAAAGAAATTAGTTTCATTCATTTAAAGGTTTGCCACTTGTGCATCTCATTCCAGTCAGTAGGATCCTGAACCTAATGCCTCATTGCACAATGAATACCATAGTAGGAACTCTTGTCAGCACCACTGTTACATATTCAATGAGGCATTTATCCCAATCTTCCCCCTCAGCCACCATTCCAACCTTCCCCGTTCCCTAGTTTCTGATCCGATTCACTTATAACTTTGTCTTCTGCCTGTCGGTGCCTGGTATCATTTCTTTGGAGAACATTCACTTCAAATAGGCAGTTCATATCCTTTTAATCCCTTATGTACATGTATGGCTATCTTCCCTGTTTGCCCTAGGCCTTACAGGTGGTAGTTTTTATTTTTTTTATTTATTATTTATTTATTTATTTTTGATGGAGTTTCGCTCTTGTTACCCGGGCTGGAGTGCAATGGCGCGATCTCGGCTCACCACAACCTCCTCCTCCTGGGTTCAAACAATTCTCCTGCCTCAGCCTCCTGAGTAGCTGGGACTATAGGTGCACACCATCATGCCCAGCTAATTTTTGTATTTTTAGTAGAGACAGGGTTTCACCATGTTGACCAGGATGGTCTCAATCTCAACCTCATGATCCACCTGCCTCGGCCTCCCAAAGTGCTGGGATTATAGGCATGAGCCACCACACCCGGTACAGGTGGTAGTCATTTCTATAGCAGCTGGAGCTACACAGTGCCAATAAGCCTGACCTTCAGTGAGTTTAGGAACCAAGATCTAAGGTTCCACAGCCAAGATGGAAGACCATAGGAATTGGAATGAAAGTTTACCTATGGAAAGGTATCTATTTGAAGAGGCCATGTCCCCTCCCTGGAAGAGTCAAGTCTTTAAGTGACCAGGTCAGGTAATGCACAGCTTCCAGTAGACAAAGCACTTTAAGTTGCTAGCCAGAAGGGATAACTTAGTCCTGAAGAGCTCTGACAAACTTTCCTAATCACACTGATGATTTCTGCTCAACTTCCTCCTATCCAAACATTAGCAACTGGTTAATAGAAATCCAAGATTACTCCAGCAACACAAGGCAACTATACTTGTAGATTAGGGACTTCAGCTCTACTTTTCTTATATAACCAGGCAGAAGAGAGGATCTCAGACTTCGCTGGGGTTTTCATGTTCAGATAAAAGATCTGTCTAGGAGTTTAATTATGGTTTAATGAGAAAACAGAAGTGATTGCTAAGTTAATGTGTCCATCATATTGTGGGGACCTGGAAAACACCAGCTTTGTTTTCCAGTCTACTGGGCGACACTTGATCTCTTGGAAAGTGGTTAGGATAAACAAGTATAAAGCCCTGCCAGAGTTTCCACAAAGAAAAGTCACTCTTGGGTAACCCAGAGCAGTAGACAGGACCAGAGACTGACAAGGAGTGATTCTGAACAGTCCAGTCACGGCAGGGTCTGCCCTCACTTATGGTTTCCCATAGAAATAACTCAATGCATGGTGGAAGGCACTATTTCTCACCCTGGGCTAATGCTTCAATTTGGACTTTCATGAAAGACCATATACTATTTCAAGTTGCCGAGAGTTTGGATTATTGTGCTAGTTCTCAGGAAAGGCTAGGCTACACATGCTGTGAGCTAGTCCAAACTTTACTACCTAGTCTATGAAGGGAGGCCTGTTGACCAGAAAGGAAAGGAGCAGTAGCCAAGTGTTCAGACACTCAGCCATCTGAAGCTATGACAAAGTAGGCTGAGAAATGAGAGCCCCTATAGCCAGGGCCTCCAAGATCATTCCTGCCAGAGGCCTTAAATTTGAGAGCCAGCCATATAAATCCCCTTTCCCACTGTTGCTCACTTGTTCTAGAATAAAAGTATCAGTTACTCAGCAGCTACACAGTTTAGTGGCAAAAGATGGAACACTAGGAGCCAATATGGATGAGAGACATGCTGCCAAGCCTTGAGAACAGCTTATGCTTGAGGCATGGGGCTATGCAGGGGGGGAGCCTCAAACCACACCTGGAACTGAAGCAAAGCCATCTAGGCAGGGGAAGGAGTTCAGGGCCATCAGTCAATAGTTACTTATGGATTTGGCAGTATGCCCAGCTTCCTACTAGTTACCATTGAAGTCTCATGGCCCAGAGATACTTTAATAGGTCCGAGTCTTAGCTTTTGGAAGAGCTTAAGTAACTCATCCAAGACAGTAAATGTGGCAGGATTCAGGCCAAAGCTACATCTGGACCTGAAGCCTGTGACCTGAGCATTTTGGCCATATGGCCCATCACACACTGCCCTGCCACTGAGGTTCTATTATGGAAAGCCTAGAAGCCAAGCTTTGTCATGAATGGCTTCTCTGTAGAGGTCTAGAAGTAGTATTCTACCTAGTTCTGGAGCCATCCATGTAACAGTTCTGGCACGATTAAAGTAGGATACAGGAAGCCTAGACGATTGGGTTAACTAGCTCATTATCAGCAACAACTGAGAGCCTTGAGTTCACCTGCATCACAAGTCTGCGTATGCACTCGGCATATTCTAGTTTATCAGTTGAACAGGCTGGGAACCTTGTCAGGACTAGAAACTCTCGATTCTGTGAGCTTTAGATTTGAGCTTTGTAGAGCCCAACATCCCTCAACTGACGTTGATTCCATATACATACCATGTAGCTTCTAGGCTCACAAGTTGACTCAGCCATGTACGGATTTAGGGATCTATGGGACCTGGGTTTAAGTCACTGTCAGTTGTCCTCCACCTTGACCTTTTGCTTGTCCCCAAGAACTTGCTACTAACCCAAGTACTAGAGTTGAAGGTCTGTATGAATTCCTGGCCACGTCCCCAGTTCTTAATCCTAAATTATAGCCGTAGCTGTGTAACCATGACGCCAACAATACCACCTGTAGAATAATTAGCAGTGAGTAGCAGCTGTGAAGTTTAATTGCCAAGCCTTCCTCAGCCTGTCAAAGTCAAGATTCTATCCATTCCTCTTGGACTCTTTCATTAAGGCAGGTAAACAGTTTATGTAAACCTTCCTGGATTACCAGCCCAAGTTTGACCTTACAAGATTCTTTATTACCAACCATACTTTGGGAACTCAACAAGCTAAACTTTTCATCCATGCTTTAAGGATGTTTGAAGAAACTTGAACAGCCATAAAATCCCAGGTGCAAAGTCTGGGCAGGTGAGTGCTAAGCAGACAACGAGGCACCATAGCTGGATTTAGAGAACCTGCTGGGCTACAAGGTATAAGGCAGTCCAGTTCGAGTGATGTGCTTGTTACCAATGAGTGCTATTCTACAGAAAGAGTACAGGTGCTAAGACATCCGTGACAAGCTCAAAGTAAGGGTACTGTACCAGCTAACATTTACTGAGCACATATCAAGATACACTCTGCCCTTTATCCAGAATGTCATCACAAACCTCAGCTTAAGCCTCTTTTGTATCTTTAGTAACTTGCCCAAGTACAGAGTCATTAAGTAACAAATCCCAGGTGAACTCAAGCCCACATCCCCCAAACCACAGTCATATTACACTACTGTGAGATTACTTCCACATACAGGACCAGAGACTAATGCCCTAGTCAAGTAGTTCCACTTCAAGAGATTAGTCCTGAATCCAGGCCCTAGCACTTCCACCTCCAATGTGAAAGTAATTACTCCTTTAGCATATGAAGTCGCTTGCAGAGAGGATACTTTAGGAGTTTTAAGTTTTCATACTTTGGCCCAGAACTAGCTCACGGCTGGGCAAACACCACACTGACTCCCCTTCACCCAATTTTAAAGGCAGGCCAACACATCCCACACAGCTTCCTGGTTCAGCAGGCTGAGCCACCCTCCAGGCCTCTGGTTCTGCTTCCCAGGCCAACTGCATCTCAAATTCCTCAGATTACCATTGTGCACATTTAGGCTTTATTTGCTTCTCCAAAGCCTTCCACCTGTTTGAGTATAATACTGGGTCCCTCCAGCTTAGCTTTACTGCATTAGGACTGCACTCTAACCCTTTCCTGGGAGCTTCCAGAGAGTGTACCCATGTGTAGCTGTTGACTGGACAAACTCATTCAGGTAGATAACACGCCAAGCCATTACTTACAGCTGTGGTGTGGACACCAAGCTCCTCTAAGGTGAGGTCAATGAGTATGGCATTTCAGACCTAAGCCATCAGGGAGTTTCTAGAAGCTGTTCAGTTACAATCTTATTAGAGAAATTCCTGTCAGTTCAGTTCCTAAAGATGATCTATATCCCAGGGTAGTGCCTAAGGAATTTGAGCTACACCCGTTGGAGAAAACCCTAGTTTTCAAGGTTGATACTGAAACTACTATGGTGTTTGAGTTCAACTCACACTGATATTCTCTTCAGTTGGAGAAGACATGCAACTCTTCAGGTTTAAGAGATTTTGGCAAATTCAAAATCGTGTTTGTCTGGCTTTGGTAGTACACCTGTTCCCTGTTATCAGTGGCAGAGGAGATTTTAGTACAAGATTTTTCAGAGCAACCCTGTAGCTGCTCATTTCTAAAGGAGTGTATCAGAAAGCTTAAGGGATAGAAAAGCAAGGGACCACTGTCTGCAAGACCTGGTCATAGAAGGCAGACTACGGGTTTGCTCAAATGTAGAAGGATGTTGGTTAGAGAGGGGAAGTCTCATTTGTCATCTAATAAGAGGCCAATAAGTCACTGTCCGCTGGAAGCATTTGAGTTTTTGTCTTGCGAGTTGAGATAGCAAGACATCCCCTCAGATTTGAATTGCAACATAAGAACTTATCTATATAAACCCTATTGCATAGGAAAGCTTACAGATGGAAGGACTTTAGTAGAGCTAGCCTCCCCACTCCAAGTACACACAGGGGCACACCTAGTTCCTAAGCAACCCACTCCCAAATAAGGTTCACTCATGGGAGAAGGAATAGTTTTCCCAGTCTTCATTTTTAGGTACCAGTAGAGTTTTAGGCGTTTTCCCCCATCATGTAATGCCCATGAGGAGGGTTTCCCCCATAAAGGTACAAGCAGAAAAAGCAGGGGATTGAGGAGCAGGATTCTAGGAGACCCTGATAAGGACTCCTGCCTTTAGAGTAAATCAGCTTGCACGTTAGGACCCTGCAAGTCACATGAAGGAGGCCAGCAAAGAGAGGCTGCTTCACACACTGTGGTTAACTACACAAGCAAGAAGAAACCCCCCCAAGAAAATTAGAGGAGGTTGGCTTTCAGAGACCACCATCCCACAACTCTTTCGAGTCTTTATACCAAAACCTTTCTGCTTTTCCCTACTTTCCCACAGCCTTCTTTAGAAAGAAAGAAAGCTTTATACCAACAACTTTCAGCTTTTCCCTACTTTCTTTCCCACAGTCTTCTTCTTTAGAAAGAATGAGTGAAAGAAAAAGGCTTTATGCCAACACTTCCCAGCTTTTTCCTACTTCTTTGCAACAACCCAGGCAAGCACCCAACACACACTATCAGCAAATCAACTTCCCCCAGCCACCAACTCTGCCAACTACAGGCAGCTTGTGCTACCGTTTGCCATTTTATAGACGGTGAAGACTAACTTCCTGCCCCCCCCCAGCCCTAAAGCACTCTGGGTGAGCAGCTACTCCTGTGGTTTCTCATTGGCTCTCTCACTCTCAATCAACAGCTGGTTCCCAGCCCCTCCAAGCATTTCCTGGTCCACGTGACCAATAGTGGCAAAAAGAAATGGAGGTTTATTGCCTGGCTGTACACAGCACGACCAAGAAAGGTAGCTTCCCACCCCCAGCAGCTGCTGTGATTGGAAAACAAGCGTGAGCCTCTTCACTGAAGGAGTATATCATTATCCTTTGGGTTCACCCTGCTTCCTTGTTGTTAAGAATCACCTAAAGTGCCTAAAAATTGTCGAGTTTCAAGGCTGTACCCTGGAAATGGTGATTTAAAAGGTCTTCGGGAAGGGCCTATTAGTCTGTGGTTTTAACAAGCACCTCCAGGATTTGCGTCTTTGGGGAAGTTGGCATAATACTAAAGAGTTGGTATTCAAACATTTCTTTCCAAGAAATCGCTTCTGTTACATTTATCCTAATATTCTGTTAGTTGCTCCTTTAGATTTGAGCTTCTCCAGCAGCTCCCACAAATAAGCAGCTTTTCCTGGAAAGGGAAATGCAAGAGTTTAAGAGGCAGCTGGCTAGTATTGATTTTTGCAGTACACTCTCACCCCCTGCCAGTGAGCCACAGATGTGTGTGAGGTATCCTTTATCAGCCTGTTCAGCTGGATAGGTTTGTGAACCTAAAGTGAACCTCCAGATGAGTAGGGCGATAATGTAGGCAGAAGCCTTTTAAAGGAGGGAACTGGATGTGGAATGGGAAAGTTTTAGGACCTCACTGGCAGGCCTGGGCAGCTGGAAAGCTGTGGGAATACTTTTGGAAAGAAGGTGGCTTTTTGTGTATCATGGGCTGTGGCAAAAAAACTTGATTTACACCCACCCTAGTATCAAAAATGCTCCAAGAAAGAGCAAAGGTTAAATACCGTAGGATTTTTTTTTTTTTTTGGTAGTAATTTGCAAATTGATTCTGTAATCATCATTAGTTTCCTAACCAAAATAACAGTCAATTCACTGTTTCTCTCAAAGTTTTCTTCATTTTTCTAACTTCCTGTTTCTTCAACCTGGAATGTCTTTTCTCTCATGTACACAAATTAAAATTCTAGTGATTATTTGAGACTCAGCTGAGATGCTAAATCTTTGTGGGAGTCTTCTCTAATTTCCCAGTTCGGTTCTACCTGGCTCATCAAGTGTTTATCAAACAGTTTTTGAGGTGCAGGTGAATTTGGGAATGGAGATGGCCCAGGTCTGGTCTTCTCTCTAATGAATCTGACACCCTAATTAATAAACTGCTCTTTGCTTTGCTCTATTATAGCATCAATTCTACCTCCAACACTTTATTTTCTGTGCATTTTTTTGCTATCATATTGTCGGTATCAATATATTTTGAGTTCCTGGAAAAGTGGTAGAAGAACGTCAACTCTATGCCAAGAATGTGGTACAAATGTAACATGTGTTTCCCAAATAGACGAATGAATGGATGAAAGGAGGAGATGGTTGCAAAGAAATCAAATGCAGCCTTCTTCAGAATTTTATCTTTAGCCTCAGAATTGAGTCCTGTGATGACGTTAGAGAAAATTCTGAAATTTCTTGGGCTTTGGAAATGGTTTTGATTCCATAAAGCTGGCCTATAAGATCAGGAAGAGCAAAGATTACCAGAATTATAGAGGGAAAAGGTTTCAGGACAAGAACTAGCCCTCTTCTCCCTTATTCCCAATTTATGAGTTCAAGTCCGACCTGACACAGGTATGAATAAACTTTAAGACCTGGAAGTGGTATAGTATAATGCTTAAACATGCAGATTCTGGATTTGTATCCTCACTCTGTGGCTTACTGACCATCTATCCTTATGTGACCTTGTGCAAATTACATAATCTCTCTAGGTTTCAGTTTCCTTATAAATAAAATGGGGATTATTATTATAATAGTACCTCCAAGGATTATTAGGAAGACTAAATAAGTTAATACATAGAAAACATGTAGAACAATGATTGAAACATAGTACTAAATTATCGCCTATAATATAATATTGCATAAACAACATAGCTGAATAAATTTAGCTGTTACTGACTTACGCTAGCTGAAAAAAGTAGATTCACAAGGTTTTTGTCTACACAGATGTGGAAGCCTTCTCTAATTTCTCAAGGCTATAGTCTACCCTGATGTAGACTGAAGTCTTGATTACAGTGGCATATTGGGAATTGCTGGAAAATTAAGAGGCTGTTGGTAAGTCCCTAACCAATTGGAGGGGCACCCATACCTTTCCTTACTTAGTCCATGTCCTCCTATTAAACACAGAGCCCTGAACACAAAAGAACCTTGTGTGGCTCAGGGTGGAGAGGCTGATTAATGTGTCTGTGTTCTTGTCACTACAAAAGATGGCTTATCATCCCTTTGCAGAGAAAAAACAGAGATCGTAAGTGATTACTTTTGTCTGTGATTCATAATGACTTTTCATCATGATGACTGCCATTGTATAATGACAGCAAGACAAAACAATCTTTTTGGTTTCTAATTTGGTTCTGAAACAAGATTCCAGAGTATAATACTATACAAGGGGCATAATGGCTGCCCACCTCCTTCCCCAAGGAGAAAATGACAAGCAACTGTGGACCTGGGGCAGTGTAGCAGGTGGGTATGCATAGGGAAGCAGAAGTAAGTCTGACATCAGCAGGCAGAGTCTGTTCCCCTAGCAAAATTCACTAGGAGGACATCTGTCCCTGAGGTGGGGCCTTGTCAGAAATGGGCAATTAGATAATTATTCATGATGATGGCTATGGGAGGGTGGGAGTTGAATCAGAGCCTTGAGAAAGCCATTCAAAGGATACTAGTTCCTGTTGTGTCTTTGGCAGTTTGGAGACAGTGGTCACTCTCCACCTTTCCCCAGCTCTATGTTTATTTGGAACCCTAAGAGCA
This sequence comes from Cebus imitator, assembly GCF_001604975.1. Classification (NCBI taxonomy): domain Eukaryota; kingdom Metazoa; phylum Chordata; class Mammalia; order Primates; family Cebidae; genus Cebus; species Cebus imitator. The sequence goes on from NW_016107346.1 coordinate 111,301, forward strand.
TTTTTCTAAACTTGTGCTTCACATTTGCCTGTGCATACAAATCACCCAGGGATCTTGTTTAAAACATGTATTCTGATTCAATGGGTCTAGGATGAGTTCTGAGAGTCTTCCTTTCCAGGATGTTTCCAGGTGAACCCCTTGCTCCTTGGTTCTAGGAATCTACTTCAAATAGCAAGGTCAAAGACCTGTATCCTGCATCATCATTATCCAAGAAACTTTTTAGAAAGGCAAATTCTCAGGCCCCACCTCAACATCAGAAACTTACTTAAAAAAGCCCTCTAGGGGATGTTGATGTGTACTCAATTTTGAGGACCACTTTGTAGACTATGCATGAAATATTCTCACTAGAAGGACAGATAAAGTTTTAGAAAAATAGTATTCCATTAGCATAGAACCTCAAGTTGGGAAGGTTACCCAGGCATTCCTCCAGGTCCACTATGGAAAAACCCTTTGCTCAGGGGTTGGCTGGTAGAAGGTTCTGGTGTCCACACCCTTGTCAGAACCCTCCATAGAATGAGCAGCTAGATCACCCAGTCTGATGGAGCTTTCCTGCAATACCAGACCCTGGCCTCCATGAATGGAAGCCTTATGATAGGCATTTTGTGGAAGAGAGAAGAGAAAGGAAGATTTCTTGGGGTTAATAGAAAGTGGATGTTAGAGAAAGGGAATTCTCCAGCCTTGCACCACTAACATGATGCAGAATACACAAACAGACATGATTCATACTTGTGGACAAAACTGACCTCTGCACTGGAGTGAGTGGCAAACCAAAGTTGCCAGGCCTGAGTACCCAGAGGAGAAGAGAGAAAAACAAAGGAATATTTTTCACTAAGTTCACCAGCTATCTTCTGATCCAGTTAATTATATATGTATTTGATATCCATATAACTATAATATGTTATATATGTATATATGCCAAATTTGATACTTATATTAAATATATTTGAAATTTAAATAGCATATATGTATATAACCTTGTTTGCTATGTGTATCAAAAAGTATAATTGAAACCTACTATTTGAGCTATAGCAACAATTAAAATAGTTTAGTTTTTACTTATTCACTTCTCTTTCTCTCTTTTTGAATTTCTCATGCATACCCTTTATACTTACATTTCTCTTAATCCACTTTTCAGATAAGATCTGTTTGACTGCGTATACTTTTATTTTCTTGGTCCCTATTTCCCTATCCTTCAGCTTTATTATTTTTAACAGAAAAATCAAATATCCTAATTTTTGTCTTATCTTTCAGCACATGAAATGTAAACTTTTGCACAAGCGTGAAATGTTATGCAACTTTCATTGGGTACGGTATTTAGTCATATTTTGAAAGACAAGGATAAATATGCTATTAGATAAAACAATCCAAGAATTTGAGATGATATGCAAAGAATATGTGCTTGAGATAAATACAATATTGTCAAAATTATACAATTAGGTCCATAAATTAATGACTCCTCAGGATCATAGAATTTTTTAAATGACATCTGTAATTGCTATTAGAGAGCAATAACTCATAGTAAGCTTTAAGTAAATTTTGTTTTTTTCTTTGTCTTCAGTCACCTCCAGAGCCTAGGACCGTATCATTTTCTCCCTAATTCCATTATTACTTCCCTCTAAAATATTATTTATTTTTTATCCAGGATGGTCTTTTTTCCCCCTAACTTTTATTTTAGGTTCAAGGGTACATTGATGGTTTGATACATAGGTAAACTTGTGTCATGGGGTTTTGATGTACAGATTGTTTCATCACCCAGGAAAAAGCTCAGTACCCAATAATTATCTTCTCTGCTCTTCTCCCCCTTCCCACCCTCCACACTGAAGTAGAATCCCAATGTCTGTTATTTTCTTCTTTGTGCTCATGAGTTCTCTTCAATAAGCTCACACTTATGACTGAGAACGTGTGGTGTTTGCTTTTATCTTCCTGCATTAGCTTGCCAAAGATAATAGCCTCCAGCTTCATCCATTATTCTGTAAAATACTTGTGATCTCATTATTTTTCTACAGTTCATAGTATTCCATGTGTATATGTGCCACATTTTCTTCATCAATCTGTCATTGATGGTCATTTAGGTTGATTCCATGTCTTTGCTATTGTAAATAGTGCTGAAATGAACATACACGTGAATGTGTCTTTATGGTAAAATGATTTATATTCCTGTGGGCATACACCCAGTAATGGGGTTGCTGAGTTCAATGGTAGTTCTGATTTTAGCTATTTGAGGAATCACTATATTGCTTTTCATGATGGTTGAACTAATTTAAACTCCCACCAAAGTGTATCAGTGTTACCTTTTCTCTGCAACCTTGCCAGCATCCATTATTTTTTGACTTTTCAATAATAGTCATTCTGGCTGGTGTGAGATGATATTTTTTTGTGGTTTTGATTTGCATTTATCTAATAATCAGTGATATTGAGCTTTTTTCCTATGCTTGCTGGCCGCATGTGTATCTTCTTTTACAAAGCGTCTGTGCATGTCCTATGCCCACATTTTCATAGGGGATGTTTTTCTTGAAAATGTGTTTTCTCCCATTCTGTAAGTTGTCTGTTTATTCCATTGATAGTTTAATTTGCTGTGAAGAAGTTCTTAAGTTTAATTAGATTTTAGTTGTCAATTCTTGCTTTTGTTGTGATTGCCTTTGGTGTCTTTGTTATGAAGTGCTTGCCTCTTCATATGTTAAAAACTCTCAATAAACTAAGTGGTAAAGAAACATATCTTAAAATAATAAAACCATCTACGACAAACCCATAACCAATATCATACCGAATGGGCAGAAGCTGAGAGTGTTCCCCTTGAAAACCAGCACAAGATAAGGATGTTCTCTCCCACCACTCTATTCAATATAATATTTAAATTCCCAGCCAGAGCAATTAGGCAAAAGAAAGAAATAAATGGCATCCAAATACAAAGAGAGGAATTTAAAATATTTCTATTAGCAGAAAATATGATTCTCTATCTAGAAAATCCCATAGCTTTGGCCCAAACCTCCTTCAGCTGACAAACAATTTCAGCAAGATTTCAGGATACAAAATCAATGTACAAAAATCACTAGCATTCCTATACACCAACAACAGCCAAGCTGAGAGCAAAATCAAGATGGCCATTCCATTCACAATTGCCACAAAAAGAGTAAAATACCTAGGAATACAGCTAACAAGGGAAGTTAAAGATATCTATAATGAGAATGACAAAACGCTGCTTAAATAAATCAGAGAAGACACAAACAAATGAAAAAACATTCTATGCTCATGGACAGGAAGAATCAATATCATTAAAATGGTGATACTGTCCAAAGCAATTTATAGATTCAGTGCTCTTACTATCAAACCACTAATGACATTCTTCACAGAACTAGAAAAAAAACTATTTTAAAATTCATATGGAACCAAAAAAGAGCCCAAATAGCCAAGGTCATTCTAAGCAAAAAGAACAAAGCTGGAGGCATCATGTTACCTGACTTCAAACTATGCTATAGGGATATGGTAACCAAGATAGCTTGGTATTGGTACAAAAACAGGCACATCGACCAATGAAACAGAATAGAGGGCACAGAAATAAAGCTGCACATCTGCAACCATCTGATCTTGGGCAAAGCTGACAAAAACAAGCAATGGGGAAAAGATTCCATGTGTATGTGTGCCATGGACATGGTAATGTGGTATCAGAAGAAATAAAAAAAAATATTTGTGATGCTGAAATTATTTTTTTAAAGATGAGTTTTTAAGATAGGGTTGTGACATAAGTTTTGTTTACATGTATTTTGTGAAATTGTAGAATCTATAACATGGAAAATTCAAGCAAAAATGTCACACTTTTCTTTCATTCATATGGATATTTCTAACAATATGCTTTTCTTGCTTTGAAATTTCAGGCAGTCACTGACCTTCACTTCTTTACATCCCTTTTTGTAGTTTTCTACTTCAGAAATATAAAAGTGAGAACAAAGTTCAAAACTCACAAAAAATATATATAGTGGTGTAGAATGCCCACTTATACTAGCCAGTGTCCTTTATTCCTTCTAGTTTAAGTGCATTTCTACATTTAACCCTAAAGTGGTATCTTTTTTGTGTACAGCTACTGCTCGTTCTGAAGAGAAGTTGAAACTTGTGAAGGTACATATGATGGAATAAAGCAGACTCCAGATTTAGAAAGACTGTTCCAAGCTACAGCATTCCTTGCCCAGGGTTTAGAGAATTGTCATGTATTCCCTAATATTGAACAGAAAGCTGACCAAGAGTGAAAAGGCTAAGTGAAGTGAGAAAACATAAATAAACACAGGTATGGTTTGGCATTGTGTCCACACTCAAATCTCATCATGGATTATAATTTCTACATGTCAAGGGAGCCACCTAGTGGGAGGCGATTAGATCATGGGGGCAGTTTCCCTTATGCTGTTATCTAGACAGAGAGTGAGTTCTCCTGAGATCTGGTGGTTTAAAAGTGTGTGACGTACTACCATGTGTGATGTACTTTGCTTCCCCTTCACCTTCTGCCATGACTGTAACATTCCTGAGGTCTCCTCAGCCATGTGGAACTGTGAGTCAATTAAACCTCTTTTCTTTTTTACTCAGTCTCAGGTAGTTCTTTACAGCAGTGTGAAAATGGGGGAATTCAGAAGAAAAAGAGGACTTTCAGTCAGAATGACCAGAGTGCTTCATACATAAGTTATATTATCAGCTTCACATCAGATCGATCAGATGTGGATAGATGAGAACAAAAATATTTGGAGAAGGAAGCAGAGGTAGTGTGAGCAAAGTGATGTTTATCACAGAGTGGTGATTGTGTCGGTCTTATTCATCATTTTGCAGAAGCATTAAATGCTCTACAGATTAGTTGCACTTTAGGAGACGTCAAAGAAAATGGCAGGTGACAGGGCCAGAAATGTCACCTGAAGGCAGAAGACTGAGGATCTTCAGCGTCATATGAAGGACAGTGAACTTTATTCAGCGGGCAGTGTGGATTTGTTGGAAGTTTTTGAGAAGTAGCATAAACAGAATAATACTTAAAAAAATAAACTAGTTACCACAGATAAGATGAATTATAGTGCAAAGAGAAAGTTGGGATTCTAGAGCAGAATCCCAGTGAAATGAAATGAGTGTTTAAACCAAAGTAAATGTGATCTGCATGGAGATGAGAAGATGAATGGAATATTTTTAACAGAGGTTGGTAAGAAATTAACAATAACTCAGTACAGATAATAAAAGAAAGAATTATAAGTTTGTGAAAGCTATGAATCTCCATCTAAAAACTCATGCATATGAGAATGAAAAGATTTGATAATATGCATTTAATTTGCTCTGAGGCAACCTGGTTGCCTAGTTGTAATATAAGAATAATGACAATGAAAGTAACAGTGATGATGAGAATAACAAAATAATTGCCCCAAATTTTATGGCACTTATTATACAACAGGCCAAGTATTAAATGTCTTACACATATTAGCCCACTTAGAACATGACTGAGTTCAGTAAGCATGGATTTGAGTGTAATCAACAGAAGAGATATTAGCTGAAGTCATAAGCTTGACAAAAGATAAATTTTTTTATACTAAGAAATGTCAGTCTTGACAACAGAAGAAGAAAATGTAAACTAAAGCAAATGCCAATGCGTAATAAATGCTAATGTTTAAAAAATGCTAATGTTTAATAAATACCCTGCAAGAGTATTTATTATACATGGAAAATAAAGTTGTTAAGGTTTTCAGTGAGAATGGGAGTTCAGGGAATTCAGTTTTTGAATGTGAATCATGAATGTTAATATGACCTGTAAGTCATCTGTAGCGAGCAAGACATAGGGGCCTGGGTCATGGTGTAGATATCAGGATTGAAACTGTGACTCCTGGAATATAAGCCATTTAAGACAAATGCACATTTTAAAATTCATTTCTAACTCTTCCAGGTAGATATCTTGTATTTCAACCAGATCTTAATCTCCATCAGGACACAGAAACTGTATCTTAGTATCTTTCACAACTCACACAGGACTAGGAAATCAGTTAAGTCAATACATGTTTTTGATTGCATGTTTTAAAAACAAAACTAGATTTTTTTCACCAATCAATTAAAACAAACATAGTGATTCCTATTCAGGTTCAGTAAGTATTCTAATAAGTTAAATGTCAACTTTAAAATACAAGCATTGCATTTAAATCACTCATAATCTTAATAATCCTGTTAAATTAGAAACCAATTGACCAGAAGATGTATGTCATCAATTTAATCAACAAGGGATTCATTATCAAAATATATGAGTAATTTTCACAAATTAACCAAATACAGACAACTTTATATAAAAATGAACAAAAGACATGAACCACCTAGTCACAAAAAAGAATATCCAAATGGCCAATCAGGGACACATTAGGAAGAGAAAAGGGGAGCCATTGATTATGTTATCATGACAACTGATGTAAACTGGAACTCTCTCTGGCAGATTGCCAACAAACATACAAAAAGATTCTCAATTCAGGATCAGTGAAATGTCAACCAATGCCACAATGTAATGCCATTACCAGAATATCTAAAATTAGAAAAGAAATCATACCAATTGTTCCCTAGGATGTGATAAAACTAAATCTCTTACACTGCTAGAGGAGAGCTAATTATTTACAATATGTTGGAAAACTTAAATATTATCAAAGTAAATTATGCATTTCCTATGGTTTACCAGTGCTAGTCTTACAAATGTGTCCAACTGAGGTGTGTACTAATGAAAACCAAAAGACATGCACAAAGATTGTTCATAACACCATTATTCATAGCAATAAAAACCTGGGGAAAAGCCCAACATTCATCACCAATACTATCAATATCAAAACTATCAATAAATCGCAGAGCCAGGCACAGTGGCATCCCAGCACTTTGGAAGGCCATGGTGGGTGGACCACCTGAGGTCAGGGGTCCAAGACCAGCTTGGTCAACATGGTGAAACCCCATCTCTACTGAAAACACAAAGAAAGAAAAATTAACCGGGTCTGGTGGTGGACACCTGTAATCCTAGCTACTTGGGAGGCTGAGGCAGGAGAATCATTTGAACCCAGGAGGCAGAGGTTGCAGTGAGCCAAAATCACACCACTGCACTCCAGCCTGGGCAACAAGAGCCAAAACTCCATTTCAAAATAAATAGATAGATAGATAGATTTAATTTTTGAATATGTCACACAATAGAAATACTGTTCAAAAGGGAAAATGAACAACTGCTATAGATGATCCTCAAAAACGTTATATTAAGAAAAAGCCATCAGATTAAAAAGGAAGCATACTTTTATAGTCCATACACATAACGTTCTGAGACAGCCCGAACTCGCCCCGGCGTCAGCAGTGACGACAGCAATTGTGGTAGAGAAGAGCGAGCGGTAGGGTGACAGAAAAAACTCAGGAAAAGCTGCTGACTTTCTAGCTCTTGATCTGGTTGTTGGTTACCTATTCGATCATTTGTGATCTTTTAACAAACTGCTAATCTTATAATTGGCCTCTTTTGTTGCATATTTTACAGTTCAGTAAAAGATTCACTAAAATATGTTTGATAATTGGATCAAATTTTTCTCTAAATACCATGAAAGAAAATAGACAATCACATATATGTGAACAAAGAGAAAGCTGATTAAATGCTCAACTAACTCTCAAAATGTAGACAATAGTTTAAGTAAAAATATTCACCAGGAGCTTGGGTTCTGTTTGAATTATCTAAAAACTTACTAGAAGTTTCCTCATATAGGCAGTCTTGGTTTCAAAGAAAAAAAAAACTCCACAAATGTAGACATGAAATAAATTCTAAAGATACTAAATGCACAATTTAATTTGAAGTGCTAGGGTTCTAGTTGACTAAGTCTATAGATTAATGCAATATAAAATGAATGTTTGGTAAGAATATATGTTTATTTAAAAATATAAAATACCTGCTTGATCCAAGATGGCTGATTACTAGCAGCTCAGGATTGTGGCTCCCAGTGAAAGCGCAGAGAACGAAAGGATGCCACACTTTCAGACGAATTTTTGTTGCTCACGGACCAGGAGATTCCCAGCGGAGGAACCCCACGGGTCGCCAGCGCGACTCTTGTGGCCGGCTTGGCAGTTCTTGGTGCAGAGTAAATGGGACTGGGTCCCCTTTTGGTCGACGTTTGTAGCTCCAGGAAGGCAGAGGCGCCTAATCAGCTGATTGAAGGACGGACTCAAGAAGGAAGCCAGACCAGAGATTCCTGGGCAAAAAGCACCACGAATCTTAATGCCACTGTTTTGGCCAGCGCAGTGGGTTGCTCAGATTCTGGTGCTGGGAATCAACAAGTTGGACATCCACTCACAGACCTAATTTGAAAGTCTGTAATTACAAAGACGACAGGTGGATAAATTTACAATGATGGAAAGGAACCAGCGTAAAAAGGCTGAGAATACCCAAAATCAGAATACCTCTCCCTCTGTAGTAGACCACACTTCCTCATCAACAAGTGAACAAGGCCTGATGGAGAACGAGTGCGTTCCATTAACAGAATTAGGCTTCAGAAAGAGGATAATAAAAAACTTCTGTAAGTTAAAAGAACATGATCTAGCCCAGTGTAAAGAAACTAAGAACTTTGAAAAAAGGTTTGATGAAATCCTAACGAGAATAGACAATTTAGAAAAGAATATAAGTGAATTAATGGAACTGAAGAATACAATACAAGAACTCCGCGAAGTATGCACAGGTTTTAACAGTCGAATTGATCAAGCAGAAGAAAG
>NW_016107346.1:120081-171973 GCF_001604975.1 Cebus imitator
AAAAAGGAATGAGCAAAGTTTCCAGGAAATATGGGACTATGCGAAAAGACTTAATTTACGTTTGATAGGTGTACCTGAATGTCATGAAGAGAATGAATCCAAGCTGGAAAATATTCTTCAGGATATTATTCAGGAAAACTTTCCTAACCTAGTAAGGCAAGACATTACTCAACTCCAGGTAATACAGAGAACACCACAAAGATATTCCTCAAGTAAAGCAACCCCAAGACACATAATTGTTAGATTCACCAGGGTTGAAATAAAGGAAAAATTCTAAGGGAAGCTAGAGAGAAAGGTCAGGTTACCCACAAAGGGAAGCCTATCAGACTCACAGCAGATCTCTCAGCAGAAACCCTACAAACTAGAAGAGATTGGGGGTCAATATTCAATATCCTCAAAGAAAAGAATTTTCAACCCAGAATCTCCCATCCAGCCAAACTAAGCTTCATAAATGAAGAAAAAATAAAAATTTTCAAGAACAAACAAGTACTCAGAGATTTCATCACCACCAGGCCTGCTTTACAAGAGCTTCTGAAAGAAGCACTACACACAGAAAGGAACAACCAGTATCAGTCATCCCAAAAACTTATCAAAGGGTAAAGAATATTTCCATAATGAAGAATCTACATCAACTAATGGGCAAAATAGTCAGTTAGCATTAAATGACAATATTAAACTCACAAATATCAATATTAATCCTAAATTTAAATGGATTAAATGCCCCAATCAAACACACAGACAGGCAAATTGAATAAAATGTCAAAACCCATCGGTACGCTGTATCCAGATTCATCTCATAAGCAAGGACACACAAAGACTCAAAACAAAGGGTTGGAGGAAGGCTCATCAATCAAATGGAGAGGAAAAAAAAAAAAAAAAAACAACAGGAGTTGTAACTTTCGTCTCTGACAAAATTGACTTTAATAGTAACAAAGATTAAAAGAAACAAAGAAGGACATTACATAATGGTAAAAGGATCAATGCAACAACAGGAGTCAATGATTATAAATATATATGCACCCAATATAGGAGCACTCAGATACATAAGACAAGTTCTTAACGACTTATAAAGAGACTTGGACTCCCGCACAATAATAGCGGGAGACTTTGACACCACATTGTTAATATTCGATGGATCAACGAGATAAAAAATTAACAGGGACATCTATTATTTGAACTCAGAACTGGAACAAGTAAACTCAGTGAATATTTATAGAATTCTTCACCCCAGGTCCACAGAACATACATTTTTCTCAGTATAACATTACACTATTTTGAAAGTGACCATATAATTGGAAGCAAATCACTCTTCAGTATTTGCATAGCATTTCACAGATTTAAATGAAATATTGGTTGGCTGTTTGTTTGCTATTTTCTTCCCTTATTACTTCCTGTCTCTGCTGTTAAGCACAATTGTCGGCATAAAAGAGATTTTTAATACCTATTTTTAGATTGCATTCCAGCCTGGGCAATAGAGCAAGACTCCTGTTCTCTCTCCCCCTTTCTCTTTCTCTTTCTTTCTTTCAAAAAAATAAAAATAAAAAAATAAAAATATAAAATATTAATTATGCCCAACTTTCTGGTTTTTATTTCTGGGAGAAGTGCAAAAAGGTCACAGGCAAAATGTGATCCTGTCATTGTAAATACTGAAGCTTTCTTGCTTGTCAGTTCAGTTTTTTGTCCACACTCAGTCAGTCTGCATTCTTCTAGTCAGCCAGTCTGCATTCTTCTTCTGCTACAAGCATCATCCAGAAGACAACTGAATGAACAACAACAACAACAACAAAAAATTCACAACACCAAAAGCATAGTGCTTGATTACATATTTCAAGTAATAACAGTATACTGAGCTGGTAGTCATGAAGAAAGCATCTCTATTGAGTCTTTTTATATGGGGATATTAACACAAAAGTGAAACGTATAGTAACTGTTGAATGTCATGTTGCCAGACTAGATGCTTTGACCTATATTTTTGGGCAAATGCTAAATTCCAGGCCCACAGTTTTAGGTAAGAAATCACTAATCTATAATTTTATATAGTTGACTCATGAAATACCCAAATTACACAATAGTAAAATGAGAAGATGTCTTAGCTTCCACTTAAATCTCGAATACCAGGAATCCCCAGTAGATGCCCATCTGGCCTCCTAACACAGTCAAAATATGACCCAGGAAGCTTTCCCTGAAATATTTTGTGCATCAACTGTCAATGCTTGAGCTTGTGACAATAGTAATCTAGAAAATGTTTAAAGTATTCTGATACTTAAAGTCAAAAATTTGCTTTCCTTCAGTGGCTGTAAATTTTGTCAATGAAGTATTCTTCTGATACCTATTACTATTTTCTTCTTCTTCTTTTTTTTTTTTTAAACTTGGTTTCGGTAGGGAGTTTTAGCTCTCATATCCTTAAGCTCAAGAATAGGAGACATATACCTGATTGAGACAGCTGTGTTCATTTCTGCAAAAGAACTAACATATTTTTTTCATCTGATAACATAAATTTTGCAACTGTAATTTTGCTTTGGCTAAAAGAAATCTTAGAAAGGTATACTGAGTATCATAGGATCATAACATGTTTTGAATCCTTAATATAGAGAGGCTAAAACAAATTATGGTAAAATTTGTATTGCCCTATCCAGTACAGGCATTTAATGTCCCACTATGGTAATAAGTCTTAGTCAACAAGATCTGGGAAATATATTAAGGCCAGACTACTGTTCAATGGCATATTGTTGCCATTAGGAAACATGAATGCCCTCTGGATGAAGGTGCAACTAATCCTCAGTGTTGAAAGACTGTCAGGACTGGGGAAGAAATAAGAACTTGGGAAACAGTTATTAGACTAGGGTGAGAAGAAAAGCTTTCTTGTGCTTCAGGGTCTATGAGTCTTTTTTGACCTGAGTTATAAAAACTATAGCATGGAAATCCCTGGAACACCTTCTTTCAGTAGTAAATAGGAGCTGCTCTCCTAACTTGAAATGAGGCAAGATAGGGTTAAGGCCAAGAGCTGCTCTGCAAGGGGTTCTGTGACTGCTCTGAGCCTTCAAATAGCTGCCTATTATTCTCTGTGTGATTACCTTTCATTTTTTAAAATAACTTTTAAAAAATTACTCAAAGTTGTAATCTAGTTTCTGTCATGCTGTATAGAGTTCAGGAGAAGCACATCTCATTCTCCAGGTGGACTTGCAGAGAGCACATGCCCACAGCCCCATGGCAGATGGGCAGAACAGGAGCAATAATAAGCAGAGATCATCTACACAGCCACATCACAGGTGTCACCATGGCCAGGTCAGCAATCTGGGACCTGGTGAGAAGAATGGAGAGCTTGGGGCAACTGTTTCCAGGCAACCATGAAGCAGAACCCTGGAAACCCTTGGAAATAGTTGAGGGCCACTCTGAAGGGAGGTCATTTCTAAAAATGAGACCCAGCGGGGCCTCATACTATCATAAATTGAATATCAAAAGTGAATGTGGCTTTATTTGTTTTTCTTTTTTTTACACAAACTGATGAAGCTGTTGAGGGCTGAGACTTAGGAATCATAGTAAATTTAAGCATTAAACCCAAATTACAGTTAATAATGGAAACTCCTATTGTCTACATTTTATATTTTTCTTTTTGTTGGTTTTGGCTTTCTATTCTTATGGAGGTTTGTTTTTGTTTGTACTCAGTTATGATTTAATATCTTATTGCATGTGTTCTTGCTTATAAAATGCTTGTGTAGACAAAGGCAAAATGAGGCAGAAAATTGTTAATAATAATAATAACAATAAATAAGCCCAAAAAGTACCATTCTAGATTTTCATCTTAAATCCATTAGCTTTTCAGATGGCAACGTAGCCTAAGGAAATACACTTTATGTTACTGTGGTCTAATTTCTTTCCCTAAAACATGAGGGTGTTGAGTTGGATACTGTCTGAGGTCCCTTGCACCACTAGGATTCAACCATGACATTTATGTTGATATAACTCAGTATAATATACTGAAAACATTTTATCTTAAGTAAAGAATTTCAATCTGGGAAACCTTAAATCTAAAAAATATGGACTGAAAATGTCAAGAGACCCTGTGCTATAGTTTTATAAATAGCTAAATTTTGATACTATAATTTTTTTCCAAGAGAAAAATGATAATAGTTGATAGCTTGTAGCCATAGAATAGAAATGAGAAAAGCACTATCGGTTTCATTCTACATTCCACTTAATTTGGGAGTCACATACTAGTTTAAAAGAATTTAACACACGGGCTATCTGTGAGACATGGTGTGTGTAAACAAAGAAATTCCATCTTGAGATTGATACTGCACTCCAGCCTGGGTGACAGAGTGAAACTCTGAAAAAAAGAAAGGAAAAGAAAGAGAAAAAGAGAGAGAGAGGAAGGAGGGTGGAAGGGAGGAAGGAAAGGAGGGAAGGAAATCAACCAGTCACGGTGGCTCACACCTGTACTCCTAGCACTTTGGGAGGCCTAGGTGGACAGATCACTTGAGGTCAAGAGTTGGAGACAAGCCTGGCCAAAATGGCAAAACCCTGTCTCTAATAACAAACATACAAAAATTAGCCAGACATGGTAGCGGGCTTCTGTAATCCCGCCTACTCAGGAGGCTGAGGCAGGAGAATCTCTGGAACCCAGGAGGTGGAGGTTGCAGTGAGCCAAGATTGTGCCACTGCACTCCAGCCTGGGTGACCAAGTGAGACTCTGTCTCAAAAAATAAATAAATAAAAATAGAAAGAAACATATGAAGAAAATAAAAATTTTAAGTTGGAAAGAAAACTGCTTATATTTGCAGACCTTATGATTGTCTATGCAGAAAATCCAGAAGAATATACAGATACATTATTTGGACTAGTAACAGTTTGCAGGTTTTTTGAATTCAAGATCAAGTTTAAAAAAAAACTGTTAGCATTCCCGTACATCAGAAATAACAAATTAGAAAATGTAACAGAAAAAGAGATTCCATTCACAATAGCAACAAAACCCTGAGAATATATCTAGCAAAATGTACACAGACCTTTCACGAAGAGTATTGCTATAGCTGGAATGTGTCTCCCAAAATTCCTGTTAAAACTTAATTGCCAGGATGATAGTATTAAGAAGTGGGACCTTTCAAAAGTGAGTAAGTCATTAGGGTGAGCCCTCATGCATGAAATTAGTGCCTTATAAAGCGCTTGAGGTGGTGGCAAATCTGTTCCTTCTGCCTCATGAGAACATAGCATTTGTCTGCTCCAGAGGAACCAGCATTCAAGGGACCTTCTCGGAAGCAGAGACCAGGCCCTCGCTAGACACTGTACCTGCTGGAGCCTTGATCTTCTGCTTCCGAACCTCCAGAACTGAGAGAATAACTTCTGTTGTTTGTAAATTGCCCAGTCTCAGGTGTTTTGCACTACAAAAAGATGAAGACAAATATAAAAATTACCCATGGACTTAAAGGAAGAATGGAAATATATGCCATATATATTATGAATGGTAGGACTTGATGCTATAAACATATTACCTCTCACTGAATTAATCTATAAATTCAAGCAATTCCCAGACAAATCCCTATAGAGTTGTTTTTGGAACTTGACAGGCTGATCTGAAAATTCATGTAGTCATTGAGGGGCCAAGAATAGTGTAGCTGGCTGGGCTCGGTGGCTCACGCCTGTAATCCCAACACTTTGAGAGGCCGAGGTGGGCCATCACCTGAGGTCAGCAGTTTGAGACCAGCCTGACCAATGTGGTGAAATCCCATCTCTACAAAAAATACAAAAATTAGCCGGGCGTGGTGGTGTGTTCCTGTAGTCCCTGCTACCTGAAAGGCTGAGGCAGGAGAATTGCTCAAACCTGGGAGGTGGAGGGGGTAGTGAGCCTGGCACGGTGGCTCAGCACACCTGTAATCCAAGCCCTTTGGGAGGCTGAGAACGGTGGATCACGAGGTGAGGAGATCAAGACCATCCTGGCCAACATGGTGAAAACTTGTCGCCACTAAAATACAAAAAAATTGGTCGGGTGTGATGGCACACGCCTGTAGTCAGAGCTACTCGGGAGGCTGAGGCAGGAGAATTGCTTGAACCCGGGTGGTGGAGGATGCTGTGAGCCAAGATCCTGCCAATGCACTACACCCTGGGTGACAGAGCAAGACTTCGTCTAAAAAAAAAAATAGTGTAGCAGACACTGTTGGTGCCATCCCCATGGCCCTCGGCATTGCCAGCCACATACATGATGCCAGGGGCTGATGCCTTTGAGAGCACCCTCACTGTATTCATCATGCCTTTTCATTTCCTGTATTTCCTGATGTCCTGACACCCGAGGCCTTGCTGATCCTGAAGAGACTGCTCCACCCAGGGCAAGCCAGTTCCTAGAGGCAGTAAAGGACTCACCTGCAAGTGCACCTTCGATCTGCAAGCCAGCCAATCCAAAGCCCATACCCCCAACCACCTCCTTCATTGGGCTCTTACACTGGGCCACTGTCCATCTGCCCTCATCACCCCAGGGCCATGAACCAGACAACTAGGGACAGCCCTATGCCCCAGAGCTGAGTGAAATTATTCAAACTATTCATAGCTAATCCTGTGCCTGCTTACCCTGCCTTGCCTTGCCCTTCCATTGGATGCCATAAATAAATCTCTTGCCCATGTTTTCCCCTAGCTCCTTTGAGTTCTTGACTGACCCTGGTGCCTCCCCATGTATCCCTCATAGCATGCCATGGCACTTGTTTCTAGGGCCCTCTGAGTATGAAAAACTCCTTCCTTCGGGACAGTCATTTCCATATCTGTGTGTCTTAGTATATCTGATTAAAGTAAATCTTGGGTCCATTTTAAAACATCCATGAGGAATGGGAGTTGGTGGATAAATATGGCAGCTTCCCCTCCCCTCAGCTGCAGTATCTTTGAAGGGCCTAGTGAGATTGAGCCCCAGTTACGCTTTGTGGCAACCTGCTTATAAATGCACCATCTATTGGCTTTCTTCCCTTCCCTATCTCACTTCCCACCCTCTTACCTGTGCTTCTTCTTAACCAATGCTTGTACCTGAATTCTTGACTCAGGCTCTGC
Source organism: Cebus imitator (assembly GCF_001604975.1). Classification (NCBI taxonomy): domain Eukaryota; kingdom Metazoa; phylum Chordata; class Mammalia; order Primates; family Cebidae; genus Cebus; species Cebus imitator. Next base: position 127,105 of record NW_016107346.1, read on the forward strand.
TTCTAGCAGAACTTAAATGAAGATATTTTCAAAGAATAAGAGTGGCATAGAGGTCGGTGGGTAATGAAAGGTTGACGATTTGTGTGCATACTATGATGGCAAAGGAATTAGGACAGTGAAGTGTTCAGGGGATGCATAAATCAGCCACTGGAAGAGAAGAGGAACCCAGCAAAAGACCCATGACATATGGAAACTTCAAATGAGACAGAAGTTGCCTTGTAGATTACTGGGGAAAGGACGGAATATTCTACAAATAGTGTTTACACAATTGATTATCCATATGCAAAGTAAATACAACTAGATCGTTTGCATCATATCGAAAATAAAAGCCAATTGATTAAAGATCTAGTTGTGAAAGGCAAAACTGAAAGCGGGCTGGGCGCAGTGGCTCACGCCTGTAATCCTAGCACTTTGGGAGGCAGAGGTGGGCGGATCACGTGGTCAGTAGTTGAGAACAACCTGGCCAATATGGTGAAACCCCACCTCTACTAAAAATTCAAAAATTAGCCAGGCATAGTGGTGCGTGCCTGTAGTCCCAGCTACTCGGGAGGGTGAGGTGGGAGAATCTCTTGAAGCCGGGAACGGAGGTTGCAGTGAGCCAAGATCGTGCCACTGCACTGCAGCCTGGGTAACAGAGTGTGACTCTGTCTCAAAAAAACAAAACAAAACCTTGAAAGCATTTAGATGGAAATGTAGGGGGATATTATTATGATTGAGGCAGTGTCTTAGCTTGGGCTGCTCTAACAAACTAAGACTAAGCCTGGGTGGCTTAAACAACAAACCCTGATTTCTCCCAGTTCTGGAGGCTAGATGGCCAAGATCAGGGTGTCAGCATGGTTGGTTCTTGGGGAGGGCCCACCTCCTGGTTCACAGAGGGCCATCTTCTTGTATCCTCACATGGCAAAGAGCAAGAAAGACAGGAAGCAACCATCTTGTATCCTCCGGCTTTTTTTCCCCCAAGGTTGTGTCTCACTCTGCTGCCCAGGTCCGAGTGCAGTGGTGTGAACCCAGCTCACTACAACCTCCACCTCCCGGGTTCAAGCAGTTCTCTTTCCTCAGCTTCTGAGTAGCTGGGATTACAGGCACCTGCCACCATGTCTGGCTAATTTTTGTATTTTATTAGAGACAGGGTTTCACCATGTTGGCCAGGTTGGTCTGGAATTCCTGATCTTGTGATCTGCCTGCCTCGGCCTCCCAAAGTGCTGGGATTACAGCCACCTTGCCCAGCCTGATTTTTTTTTTTTTTTTCTTTAAGTTCCTGGATACAAGTACAGAACATGTAGCTTTGTTACCTGGGGGATATATGTGCCATGGTGGTTTGCTGCACCTATCAACCTGTCATCTAGGTTTTAAGTCCCGCATGCATTAGCTATTTGTCCTAATGATTTTTTAAAAATTCTCTGAATAATGGCACTTGGTTCAAGCCCACCAGATTTGGGTCCTGCGTGAGGCTGGGGGGCAGGCCTGTACCTTTATTTTTAAATTTATTTAATTTTCACTTTTTAAAGCGATAGGGTCTGCCACCAAGGCTGTAGTACAAGTGACATGATCATAGCTCACTACAGACTTGAACTGCTGGGCTCAAGTGAGCCTTCTGCTTCAGCTTCCAAAGCATTGGGATTACAGGTGGGAGCCATTGTTCCTGTACTTTTCATCCTGTGAACTGTGGACACCAGCCACTCACTCCTGGGTGCTGGGATGGGGTTTAATTTCCACTGACTGGCCCACAGCCTTCCCACAGGAAGATCTCAAGGGAGGCAGCTGAAGGAACAGCATGCAACTTGCCTGCCTGCACTCGTTCACACAGATGGGGGTGGGGGTTTGAGGAGGTAGGGGGGTTGTGTGGATCAGCTTCAGTCACAGCAGTCTGATTTCCTATGGGATGTGACCACATAATGATCAGGCAAGAAGATGACTGAATTTATCTGCTTGGAATCATTGCTTCTTTGTTGCTTCCCACCGCTGGCATTGGATGAAAGGCTGGGCCACAGGAGGCTGGATGAACTTTGTTTTGGCCCCGGTAAGCAGAAAGGAAAGTAAGGTGGAAAGTAAGCAGTGAAGGTATGCTCACCTGATCGGGGGAGGGGGTCACGAACCTCGCTGGCCTGCCCCAGCTCTGCCTTTGGCCCTGTGGCTACAAAGCTGCCCTACAAGTAGCAGCCCCATCGACAGCTGTGCCCCTGGGGATTTGTGAGTGTTTGGTGGGGGCAGAGTGTGGAAGGGCCAAGTCCACACTGTATGTAACCCTAGTGCAGCTCAGGATTCGGCTTCCCTCAGCCCTTTCTTCTCAGGGTCTCAGCTCGGGCCCTCAAGGCAGCAGGAAGATGGGCTCTCCTCACCCCCTAGGTCCCCTGTCCTTCTTTACCCCCCGACTTGGGACACAGCTTCACCTAATCCAGCCACAAGGAAAAAAGAGGGAATCACTCAGGGAGGGAGGCAGCTGAGCCCCGCTCTGCCCAGACAAGGCACCCTGTGCGTCTCCCACGGCTTACCACATCTACTTGGGACTCGGCGAAAGGGCCAGAGGGCAAAGGTGACACCGGAGTCTCCAGCACCACCTTCCAGAGCCCCCAGGGAATCTCTCGCTCTGTGGGGGTGGAAGACTGTCTCCCCTGGGGATGTGCTTGTGTGCTCCCCAGGGCCCCTCAGAGGTCAGGGTCCTCTCCATTCAGGACAGCAAGGAAAGAATGGCCTGGAGTGAGCCCCTAGGCAGTACAGGTATGGGAAACGGGGTGATGGGGTGGTTAGAGGGAACTTGTAGGGAAGACTTGGAGTCTTGCATGTGCCTAGGGGAGCTGCGGTGGGGAGGAAGCAGGGGACCTCTCCTGCCAGATGGGGTTTTCTGAGGCTGCGATCCCCGAGGGTTCCTTGCTTTAGGGTCGCCTCCTGTAATTGCGGTGGTGGGGGGAGGGGGTCGAGTGAGTAGGGCGCGGTGAGGCGGCCGGTGGCACGGTGGGAGTCTCGTGTTCAACGGCTCTACCCGTGGGACCAGATCCCTGAAGCTCCCCAGCCAGCAGGGCCAGGACTTTCCTCGGGAATCTGAGTCCTCCCCAGGACCCGGAGCATTCGGGGGCGCCCTGCCTTCTAGTGTCTGAGCTCCAGCCCCAGTCCGGGAGATCACCTGGGTCCCTGGGTGCACCCGCTCGCCCTGACTACCGTCCCAGGGGGCGCCCTTGGGTCCGGGTGCACACGCTCGCCCTGACTACTGTCCCAGGAGGACAGGGGGCCAGGGCCTCGTGCAAGCCAGGCTCCGACGCATCTTTGCATTCCATCTCTTCCCGCCGCGTTATGTCGCTGGGAAGCGTTTCCCGCCCCAGTAATCCAAAAGAGGCTAAGGCGAAGTGAGTGGTTGGGGACCCGTGTCCCGCAGGCTCAGGTGAGTGCGCATGCGCTCGATAAAGGTGGCCTTGCGCACTTGCCGTACGCCGCTTCCAGGACGCGCCCAGCGGCTACTCCGGTGCCGAAACCGCGTGCGGCTCGGCGCGGGCTGGCTGAGGAGCTGGCGTAGCTGACGGAGCGGGCCGCGACTCGGTGGGACGGTAGCGCGCTGTAGCAGCCCCGCGCCCTGGCCAGGTAAGCTGCGGGACCCAGGCTGCCTGACTAGCTGGTGGCAGCCTGCGGCGTCGCGGGGCGCCTCAGGGACCGGGGCGAGTGGGGGACGCGCGCAGGTGGCTGCCCTTGTGCTCGGAGCGCTGCCCTCTGGACTCCACAGGGTCGCCGGACGGCTGTTGCTGGGATCTGGGGGTGCAGCCCGGCGGCCCCACTCCTCTCCTATGCCCCCTTCCTCCTCCCAAGACCCACAGGCAGGTGCAGCGGAGACAAGGCAGTGGCTGTCGCATCGCGCGCGGGGCGGGGGCACTGCAGCGACGGGCCACTTGGCTGCGGCTGCAGGCGCCGTCTGGTGGGGGGTGAGGGTGGGGGGTAGTGGTGCGGGAGGGAGGGCACCCGCTCCGGTCCCACCAGGCTGGCCGGGCCGCTGGTGCGTTCCGTGGCCGGAGAACCCGAGTCTGGATCTTGTCCCATTTCCCTTTCCTTTTATAGTAAGGCCCAGAGGGAAAACCTTCTCAATTAAAAATCCGACACCCTGTTGCCCCTCGGCCTCAGGCGCCGGGTTGGGTGCGTGTGGCTGGGCGCGGGCTCGCTGAGGAGCCCGGCTTCGCAGCCTAGCGGGTGGCGGCGGGGCTGGGACGGTAGCGAGCTGAAGCAGCCCCTAGCCTTGGCCAGGTAAGCTGGAGGGCCCGGGCTGCCTGACTCGCTGGCGGTGGCAACCTGGGGCCTCCAGCTGGGCTGCAGGGACACTGATGCGTGGGGAGCGGCCGGAGGTTGCGGCCCCAGTGCTCCCGAGCGCTGCCCTGTGGACTCGGCTGGGCTGCGGGGAGGCTGTTGCTGGGATCTGGGTTTCAGCCCAACGGCCCATTCCTATCCTGCCGGCCACTTCTCTCTCCCACGGCCGGTGGGTGGGTGCAGCGGGCACTAAGCTGCGGCTCTCGCATCCCCGGGTTGGGTCGAGGGGGGGATCTTGCAGCCAATGGCCACCAGGCGCCGGCGAGAGGCGCTGGCTGGGGGTGGAGGGGCACTGGGGTCCCGCCACCGGGCTGGGTGGGCTGCTGGTGCGTTCCCCCGTACTCGCTTGCGCTGGCATCAAGTCCCGGTGCCAGGTGGCAACTGGGATGGGTCACCTCTGGGTTAGCTGTCCCCAGAGATCCCGAGCCCGGATCTTTGCCCCCTTCCCTTTCCCTTTATAATAAGACCCAGAGGGAAAAACTTTTCAAAGTCCCCACACCCCATTTCCCCTGGGCTGCAGGCGCAGGGCTGGGGACACGGCAGGGACCTGCCCCTGGGCCGGGCCCCTTCCCCAAGGCAGGCACTGCCTGGCAAGACAGCTGGTGGTATATCTGTCCGCAGATGGTAAAGGAGAACACTGAGGACAGTTCCCCCACTCTTGGCTGTGCTGAGCCCATCTGGATTGTTTCTAGTTCTAATCAGAAGTGGAACAGTTTTGGTGCAGCTTATGGGTTCATGTTAGTGATGAACTTGTATGGAGATAGTGACACAGCTTGTTCTCTCCTCTTAGGCTCTTAGTGCATCCAGGATCCTGAGCTGCCAGGGGCCTGGCCACTCCCACCCAGAGCCCTGCCTTGGCTGAGCTGTCACTGCTGCATGTCCCGGGCTGCTGGCCTGCCTGTCTTCTGCAGTGCACAGGTATGCATGTGTGCGCATATGTACATGTACCTCACACACACCATGCCCACCTCACACACACCACACACATACCCCATACATGCCACACACAACACACATATCTACCCAACTCACGCACCACACACTACATATATGCCACGCCCACCTCACACACCCCACACACTTAACCCATATGCAGCGCACACATATTACACACATACCATGCCCACCTCACACACCACACACATACCCCATACACACCACACACAACACACATAGCATACCCACCTCACCCTACATTCATACCATGTCCACCTCATATACACCACACACGTACCCCATGCACACCACACACAACACACATATCATACCCACCTCACACACCAGGCACACTTAACCCATATGCACCATGCATCACATATGTACTGTGCCCACCTCACAAAACCCACACACTTAACCCATCTATACCACACACACAGCATACACATATTATACCTACCTCACACACACCACACACACCCCAGAGGCACCGCACACATATCATACCCACGTCATACACCACATATCTGCCATGCCCACCTCACACACACCAAACATTTAACTCATGTACATCACAGACCACACACATATGATATGCGCCTTACACACACTCTACACGTATCATACCCACCTCACACACATACCCCATACATACCACACACAACATGCATATCATACCCACCTCACACACCACAAACCACATATACACCATGCCCACCTCACACACACCACACACTTAACCCATGTACACCACACATACACCAGACACATACTTCATATACACCATGCACTCTCCACACATACTACACACCACACACATGCCCCCTACACACCACACACACACCACATATACCACATACCATACATATACACCATAAACATTTTGTATACACCCACACACCCCATACATGCCACACACGTCACATGCTTCATAAACACCACACACAGCACACCACACTGCACATACGTATTACTTCACCCATACAATGCACCACCTTCCACACAGACAACTTACTCACACTACACAGATACCACACACACCACACAATATCATACATACACCATACACACTCATGTATACCACACACCCCCATACGTACCACATATACTACACCACATACGACCAGTTACACACACCCTATACATACCACACACCACAAACACTATACCATGCACATAAAACATACATACACACTCAACCCTTCCACACATCACGCTCCACACATGCCATACACACATCACAGACACCACATACCACACACCATATACAGTATACTGCACACACTTACCATACCTCAAGGATGCCCTGCCACCAGGCACACACACACACACACACACACACACACACACACCCACCACACACTACACACTTTCTACCCACACCACACATACGTATCTCATGCACATACCACACAGCCCTTGCCACACAAGCTACTCATTGAATGAAATGGAATGATTTAGTTTTTCCAAAATTTATACTGCCCATCTGCGAGGCCACAGCTATCCTGGCCAGCACATCCCCTGGTCCCGCCCTCCTTTGGGTCAGCGCTGCCTCCTGTGTTTCTGGTGTCTCTGGCTGTGCCATGGGGCATGCCCATGTCCTGATCGCCTGGGAGGCTGGCCCCTCTCCCCCTGTGGCCACCTTCCTGGAGGAGACTGGCCTGTTTGCCACCTCTCATGACGCCCAGAGTGGCGGCTGGTGTGGGAAATCCTGCTTCCTCCCCTCGGTGTCTGCCCTTCCCCATGGGTTGTTTTGTCTCAGTGCTGATGTCTCCCCAGCTAGAGGAGGAGACCCTGAAAGGTGCACAGATAGGTTTGATTATAATGCTGGTGAATAATAAAATGCGATTTGGTAAAAGACTCAAACAGTACAAACATCTTTAATAAAGTAAACTGTGCAAGCCCTCTCTGCTCCCACCTCTTTCCTCCCCTCCCCAGAGGACATGGCTGACAAGCCTTTGGGGAGCTTCCCATTTCTGTGTGCCTTTGTGTCCATGTATGGGCTGGGGAGTGTGTATATATTCTCTAGTCATCTTGACGAAGCTGGAACTGGGATCTACACATGTGCGCTGACTGTAGCTTACTTGACATTTTCCCTCCAAAACAGGCCTTTAAGATCCTTCACTGTAGTGCGTGTTGCCCTGCCTCTTTGAAAACGCCGTCGACTCTTGCAGCACACAAACTCTGCTATCATTTATTTAACCATTCTTTTATTTATGGGTACTTAGGTCATTTCCAGTTTTTTAAAAGATTGCTGCAGTGAAAATCTTCAGCTGTTGTTTCGTATTGCTATGGGAAAACGTGGTTGGAGGCGCCATGCGGGTGGAGTGGCCTCGTGTGTGACCAGGCTTTGTGAGGTTCTGACTCTGTCCTTCCCAGTGAGTGTTCCTCCCACAGTGGCTGCCTCTAGGAGATGGCTACGAGAGTGTCTCCCGCGGCCCACTAGAAGTGTGAGAGTGAGAGGAGCGGCATGTTGGACCACAGGGTGAGGCTGGGCCCCATCCCTGTCCCCCACGGCCAGGAGAGAAGACATGGATCTGCCCTTGGAGGACTGTGTGCCCAAAGGCCTGGAACTGGCCACCCTATGGCCAGAGAGCCCCATGCCTGAGGAGTAGGAGTGCCAAAACCACAGCCCTGATGGGGACTCCAACTCTAAGTGAACAATGTCTCTGAGGAGGAATACTATGATGAAGGCCTCCCGGAGAAGGAGGAGGGCATCACCTGCTACATCTGCTACTGCCCGAGGACGACAGCTACCTGGAGGGCATGGGCTGCAGTGGGGATGAGTATCTGGTCCATGGCACTCACCCCAGGGACACCAACACATGCCAGGGGCATCCACACAACATGCCTCTTAACTGGACCAGTGAAGAGCTCTGCTCCCATTAGAACTGCAAGGCACCCAGCCCCTCCCACCGCTTTGCTTCAGCATCTGTGGGGGCTGTACCAGGAGGTCCCTTCCTCTCAGGCCCCTCTGCTGCCTTCCCTGGGACAGGAGAATCCTACTCTGGGACAGGAGAGGAGTGGCTAGACTCGGTGGGCCTGCACCCCCATGGTCACTGTGCTGAGGGCAGCCAGGACTACCCGGAAGGCCACCTGCCCAATCTGGAGGACGAGCCCTCTGTCCTGGAGGCCCACGAACAGGAAGAAGATGGCCACTACTGTCTCAGCAAAGAGGGCTACCAGGACTGCTACCCCACAGAGGCCAACAGGAACACTGGTGCCTCCCACTACCACCTGAGGCATGGGGACGGGGACATGGAGGACTAGGAGGAGGACATTGACCCAATCGTGGCCAAGATCAAGAGGAACCTGAGCGTGACTAGCATCACCAGTGCCAGTGAGGCCAGCATGGGCCTGAGACTGCATCTGGGGACTCCACAGAGGCCTGCCTGCCCAGCAAGGCCAGCTGCAGCCCCAGCAGGCACGAAGCGAAACCCAAGTCACTGAACTTCCCTCCTGAGGTCAAGCACCGTGAAGACCCCCAGAGAGGCTTCAAGCCCAAGACTAGGACCCCAGAGGAGAGGCTGAAGTGGCCCCACGAGCAGGTAGGACTCTCCTGTCCCAGAGGAGGGAGCAGAGGGGCCTGAGAGCAAGGAACCTGGCTCTGCATCTCTTCTTACAGAGGTGCTGATCCATCATGAGAGCTCCACCCTCCTGACCTAATGACCTCACAAGGGCCTCACCTCCTAACACCTAACACATTACATTGGAGGCTAGGTTTCAACATGTAAATTTTGAAGGGACACAGTCAGTCCGTAGTACATAGAAAGTAATTTCTTAAAGTACTGAAAGTGGTGGGGTGTGGTGGTTCACGCCTGTAATCCCAGCACTTTGGGAGGCTAAAGCAGGAGGATTGCTTGAGCCCAGGACTTCCAGACCAGCCAGGGTAACATAACAAGACCCTGTCTCTACACACACACACACACACACACACACACACACACACACACACACACGTGTGTGTGTGTATATATATACCAGCTAATTTTGTGTGTGTGTGTGTGTGTGTATACACACACATATATATGTATATGTATGTATATGTGTATATATACACGTTTATATATATATATACACACAAATACATACATTTATGTGTATATATGTATATGTATATCTATATACATACACACACACACACACACACAGAATTAGCTGGTTGGTCCGCTGCATGCCTGTAGTCCTGGCTACTCAGGAGGCTAAGGAGAGAGGATCACTGGAGGCCAGGAATTTGAGGCTGCAGTGAGTTGTGATTGAGCCACTGCACTCCTGCCTGGGCAGGAAAGTGAGACTCTGTCTCCAAAGCAAAAAATATTAAAAGCATAAGCTCAAAAGAAAAATGGTGATAGATTTGATTTTGCCCAAGTATTAAGACTTCTATTCAACCAAACATACTGCAAACAAAGAGAAACTGTAGATCAGGAGAAGGTATTTGCAATTCATATAATCAACAAAGGATACATATGTAGAATATTTAAGGAATTCTTATAAACTAATATTTTTAAAAGTCAGCCAACCAAAAGAAAAGTGGGCAAACAACATGAATACGTAATTCATAGAAAAGTTAACTTGGCCAGGCACAGTCGTTCATGCCTGTGATCCCCGCACTTTGGTAGGCCAAGGTGGGCAGATCACCTGAGGTTGTCAGGAGTTTGAAACTAGCCTGGCCACCATGGTGAAACCTCATCTCTATTAAAAACAAAAATTAGCTGGTCATGATGGCACGTGCCCATAGTCCCAGGTACTCGAGATGCTGAGCCGTGAGAATCGTCTGAACCCAGGAGGCGGAGGTTGCAGTGAGCCGAGATTGTGCCACCATGTGCCAGCCTGGGAAGGAGAGCAAGATTCCATTTTGAAAAAAAAAAAAAAAAAAGAAAAGGAAACTTGAATGGTCTAATCTGCAAAAAGAGCAAGAGGTTTAGCATCAATAGGAATGAGGGAATTGGACATAGAAATGACAAGGAGAGGTCAGGTGCAGTGGCTCATGCTAGTAATCCTAGCACTTTGGGAGGTTAAGGCAGGTGGATCACAAGGTTAAGAGATGGAGACCATCCTGGCCAACGTGATGAAACTCCGTCTCTACTAAAAATACAAAAATTAGCCGGGCATGGTGGTACGTGCCTGTAATCCCAGCTACTCGAGAGGCTGAGGCAGAAGAATCGCTTGAACCAGGGAGTCAGAGGTTGCAGTGAGCAGGTAGTGCCATTGCACTGCAGCCTGAGACAAAGCGAGACTCTGTCAAAAAAAAAATTAACCAAAAAATATAAGTTTTGAATAATATGTACAAGTCACATATCGTATATAACAAATAGGACATACCCATGTTAGCTAACATTTAAAAATATGTTTAAAGACATCCACATAAGTAGCAGAACTATAAAATATTGCACAGGAGTGATGAATTCTAAATTCAGAGGAGTGGGTACCTCTAGGGACTGGTAGCAGAATAAGCCTGTGTGGGGAGGTTCTAGGGGCTTTATTTAACATATAAGTTTGCTTTAGTTCATGAAACAAGAAAAAGTCTGAAGCAAGTATCACTACATATGAGTATGTTCTGATAACCCCAGAGAGTGGTACCCAGGTGTTTGGCATATGGGCTCCTACAGATTTACGTATGTTTGAAATATTTATTTATTTATTTATTTATTCTTGAGATCGAGTCTTGCTCAGTCACCCTTGACTCACTGCAACCTCCACCTCTGGAGTTCAAGTGATTCTCCCACCTTAGCCTCCAGAGTAGCCGGGTTGACAGGCACATGCAACCATGCCGGGGTAATTTTTGTGTTTTTAGTAGAGACAGGGGTTTCACCGTGTTGACCAGACTGGTCTTGAACTCCTGACCTCAAGTGATCCACCTGTCGCAGCCTCCCAAAGTGATGGGGTTATAGGCGTAAGCCACTGCACCTGCCCTGGAATATTTGATAATATATTTTATTTTGTTTTAAGGAGTGCCTTTTGGTAAGTGTGCCCAGGAAGATGGCTGTGGAGATGTGCAGGCTCCCTCCCTGCTGTGCACCCAGCCCCGTGTCTGGTCTAGCCAGGCACCAGTTGCAGGCTGAGCAATTGTCCACAGGCCAGACAGGTTGACCTCCTGGCCTGGGCTTTGCCCATGACTGCCGCGTGCCCTTTTTGCAGTTGCTTGGCAGTGGGTGAGCCCAATGAGGCCCAGGCTGTGATGGTGCTGGCCACAGAGGACAGAGGTAGTGACCTGGAACCTGCCGAAATTCACAGCAGGAGTCAGAGCCCAATTTCCCGGTCTACAGAGTGAGAAGGTGGATCTCATGGTCTCCAAGGATTCATCCAGCTCTGTTTTCCTTGGTCCAGGATTTGTCCTGATGCCTGTGGTTGATGCCCTGGGCTCCAGTCTCTCTAAGCAAGGGAGCAAAGCTGAGCAGAAGTCAGCCTCCACATTCCTGGCTTTTCACCACCATCCTGACCTTCCTCTGGCTTCCCCATCAGTTCTGGTGCCTCTTGAGGAGGGGCTTCCCAGAGGAAGAGTTGGCCAAAAGGGGCCTTTATATGTGATGTAGAAGGTGGAAGGAAAGGTAGCCATGGCCATCTGCAGTGTCACTGGCCAGGTCTAGGTCCGTTCTGCCTGTGCACAGCAAGTCCATCATTGTGACATGGGTTTTGCAAAAGAAAAAAGATGGATTCACAAGGCACCCAGAGGAAGAGGCAGGAAAACAGCTCTCAAATCCACCTCCCCGGCAATAAGGCTGGGGGTTGTTTCTAGGTTAGGGAGTGTGATGTTCTAAGATGTGGAGGGAGGTGATTGGCAGTGGGGAAAAATGAAGTAATAGGTTCATTTTGTGCAGAGAAGGCCTGGCACGGTGGCTCATGCCTGTAATCCCAGAACTTTGGGAGGTGGAGGCAGGCAGATGAGTCAGGAGATCGAGACCATCCTGACTAACATGGTGAAACCCCATCTCTACTAAAAATACAAAAAATTAGCCAGGCATGGTGGCACATGCTTGTAGTCCCAGCTACTCTGGAGGCTGAGGCAGGAGAAATGCTTGAACCTGGGAGGCAGAGGTTGCAGTAAGCCAGGGTTGCACTACTGCACTCCAGCCTGGGCGACAGAGCCAGACTGTGTCTCAAAAACGAATGTTCAGAGGAAGGCAGTGCAAGGCTCTTGTCAGCTTCCTGGCACTTCCTTAGCCATGGAGTGTTTGTTCTTGTGGTTACAATGTGGCTGCTGTTTTTCCAGGCCTTGGATTGCCTTCCTGGAAGGGAAAGAGGGAAGGTTCAAAGGCCGAGTCTGTCTCTTTTTAGCTGAAAACCATAGATTTCTCAAAAGTTTTAAGATTTTACTTCAGTTTTTATCTTTCAGCTGCAAATAAGTTGTGTCACTATTCTCAACTGCAGGAGTGTTTAACTGGGAATGTTGCTTCCTCTCTGCTAGCTCGTTTTCAAATTTATGAATGGGTACTGAATTTTATCAATTGCTTTTCTCTTTGATGATTGAGCATTTTTTTTCTTATCTTTCTACGTTGTAGCTTACAGTGATTGGCTTTTGAATGTTAACTAACATTGCATTTCTGGAATTCAGTCAACTTGGTTGTGATGTATGATCAACCCCATTTTATATGTGGTTGAAATGGGTTTGCTCATAGTTCATTTGGTAGTTTTGTACTTACACGTTCACAAGAGGAAGTGGAGTGTAAGTTTCCTTTCTGGTGATGACCTGTTAGGTTTCAATATGAAATATTAAGGCTATGCTGGTTAAAGAATTTGGAAACTGTTTCTTCTCCTATTTCTGACAGTTTATGTAAGATGCGTGCTATTTCTTCCTTAAGCATTTGGAAAGAATTCACTTAATAGGCCATGTGAGACTAGTTTTCTTTATAAGGTTTTTAATTACAGGTTCAATTACACATATATGACTATTCATTTTGCTAAGCTGTGTTTGCTGAATGAATTTGTTCACTTTATCTCAAATTTCAAAGTTGTTCTAATATTTATCTTTTTTTTTTTTTGAGATGGAGTCTCATTCTGTCGCCAAGCTGGAGTGCAGTGGTACAATCTCAGCTCACTGCAACCTCCACCTACCAGGTTCCAGCGATTCTCCTGCCTCAGCCTCCTGCCGAGTAGCTGGGACTACAGGTGTGCATCACCACACCCAGCTAATTTTTTGTGTTTTTAGTAGAGACAGGGCTTCACCGTGTTGGCCAGGATGGTCTCAATCTCCGGACCTCCTGATCCACCGGCATAGGCCTCCCAAAGTGCTGGGATTACAGGCATGAGCCACCGTGCCTGGCCTCATTTATCCTTTTAATATTGTTAAGGTCTGCAGTTAGAGTTTGTGTCTCTTGTCTTGTTTTTTTGCTTGTTTTTTTGAGACGGAGTCTCAATCTGTCATCTGGGCTGGAGTGCAATGGCGAGATCTTGGCTCACTGCAACCTCAGCCTCCCGGCTCAAGCAATTCTCCTGCCTCAGCCTCCCCAGTAGCTGGGGCTGCAGGCACCTGCAACCACACCCAGCATGAGCCACTGCGCCTGATCCTACTTCTTTTTGAGAAGCAGTTGGTATGTCACTGGGCGCCAGGCTGGAGTGCAGTGGCGCAATCTCTGCTCACTGCCAACCTCCACCTCCCAGGTTCAAGCAATTCTGCCTCAGCCTCCTGAGTAGCTGGGACTACAAGCGTGTGCCACCATGCCTGGCTAATTTTTGTATTTTAATAGAGACAGGGTTTCACTATGTAGGCCAGGATGGTCTCAATCTCTTGACCTTGTGATCTGCCCACCTTGGCCTCCCAAAGTGCTGGGATTACAGGCGTGAGCCATTGCGCTGGCCTTTTTGTTAATTTTTTAAACCCATTTAATGGGTTCCCCACAGTGCTGGGATTGGCCTCCAGAAGTACTGGATTACAGGTGGGGTATTCCGGGCGCCACGCCTTTCAGGGCTCCAGCCCTGGTTCCGGAGACCAGCTCAACGACCGGTCCCGGGCGCACCTGCCAGCTCTGATGACTGTCCCAGCGCCAGGGCCAGGGGGAACAGGGCCTCCCACACACTCGGCGCTGTCACAGCTTTATCTTCCCTCTCTCCCCGCCGCTCATTGTTTCTGGGAAGCTTTTCCAGCTCCAATGATTAAAGAGGTGAATGAGTGCCTCTGGTGAGGGGAAGCAGAGGGGTCAGGGGCGGCAGGTGAGTGTGCGTGCACCCGGTAGAGGAGGCCCTGTGGGCTTGCCACGCTACCCTTTAGCCTGGGAGCTCCTTAGCAGTTGTTGGGCCATTATTAGTTGCAGTGTGTGATTCTGCGCGGTTTCGTCAGGAGCTAGGCTTCCCAGACTGAGCGAGCGGCGGCTGGCGTCTTAGGCAGAACACTGGAACAGCCCCACGCCCTGTCCAGGTGAGCTGGGCCCAGGCTATCTGACTTGCTGGCTCTACCCGCGGGGTAGACGCGTGCGTACCCAGACGAGATGGAGTGGTGCTGAACCTGCGGCCAGAGCGCTCCGAGCCTTCCCCTCTGGTCTCAGCGGGGGCGTGGGGCTGCGGGGCAACCATTGCTGGGATCTGGGGGTACAGCCTGGCGGCCCCTTCCCCCTCCCACGGCCAGTGGGTGGATGCAGCAGGGACCGGGAGGCGGCTCTCACATCCTGGGCAGGGGGCACCGCAGCAAAAGGCCACCAGGCGCCAGCAAGAGGCACTGTCTGGGGGTGCCCAGGCGCCCTCTCAGGTCCCACCAGACTGGCCGGGCAGCTGGTACATTCCATGGCCCCGCTTGGCGCTGGCATGAAGTGCTGGTCCTCGGCGGCAACTGGATTGGGGTCGCCTATGGGTTTACTGCCCCCGAGGGACTTGAGCCCAGATCTTCACCCCCTCCCCTTTCCCTTTATAACAAGGCCCCGAGGGAAAAACTTCTCAAACACCCCGTTGCTCCTGGGCTGCCAGGCTGCAGGTTGGGGGCGCCCCTTCCCCACAGCAGGAACTGCCTGGCAAGGCTGCTGGCGGGAGGTCTGGCCTTAGATGGTGAAGGAGAACATTGAGGCCCCTGGTCGCGAAGCAGGACTCTATGGACCGGGCAGTTGGGCCTCGGTATGCCCAGGCCTGGGTGAACATTTTTTCCTGGCCAGATATGGAGAGAGGATGAGGGTGAGGACGCCTGCGATGGGCCTGCCCTGCGGGACCCCAGTGAAGAGCAGAGCCTTAGAGGAACCTGCCAGTGTTAACTTAGTATTTATTGGAAGGAGGAAGGCTTATTTTTTCACATCTGTTTAAATAAGACCTGACAGGGACCAGAGGTAAATATTGGTTGAGCACAGTCAGCTCCTAAATGGGCATGCAGAGGATCAAGCACCCCAAACTCCGCATCAGGTGTCTGGCACTTTTTTTGGGGCGGGGGCGGGGGGGGTGCTAAACTGCCTTTGGCCTCTTCAACCTCCTTTGCCTCTTTTTGTTGTTGTCGTTCGTTTTTTGTTTTGTTTTGTTTTTTTCTTTTTCTATTTTCTGACCTCTTTGAGAAAGGACAGAGGTTTTACGAATTAGGGCCTGAGAGCTCTGCAGGTTGGTTGAAGCGGGACAGGTTTCCCTAAGGTGCAGCTTGGTAGGTGCCTGGAGCCTGCAGGTGGCTTTTTCTCAGGCCTCTGTCAGGGTCTCTGCATTGTGATGAGGCAGGGGTTTCTCCTCCCAGGAGGTGTGGCCACTATGTAGGAGACAGAATCTGTGTTTCCAAGTCCGAAGCATCCAGAATGCCCTTCCCTCTGCACTCACTCCTAGGTGACCTTGGGGGCTGCCTTTCCCTGCAACCTGGGCTGGAGAGGGTCTCCTGAACTTAGGATTTCTTGGGCAGGAGGGCTGGGGTGACATGGACATGAAACCTGCTGGGGCTCCAGGCAGTGTCCAGGGCGTGAGTGGATAAAGCTGGACTTGTGGCTGTGTGCCAGCAGCTCTCCCTTGGTGGGTGCTAGCAGCACTGGCAGGGGGGCCCTTGGAGTGGGCTTCATGGCTGGGCCGGGACTGGGTGATGGCACTAGTGATGGGGCACTGAGTCTTCCCTCATTTGTGAGGAAGGGAGGTCTGTGCGTCTCCCCACTGTCTAGCTCCTGGGTTCCTGGGCTGGGAGAAGCTACAGGCTGAGTCCCATGGGGTGTGAGTGTGTGTGAGCAGTAGAGGTGGGGTGGAAGGGATGCTGGAAGGAGGTGAAGCTCTTTCTTCCATCTCCCCCTAGCATCCACCATTCTACTGTCTGTCTTTATGTTTTTTTGAGACGGAGTCTCGCTCTTGTTGCCCAGACTGGAGTGCAATGGTGCCATCTCAGCTCATGGCAATCTCCAGCTTCTGGGTTTAAGTGATTGTCCTGCCTCAGCCTCCCGAGTAGCTGGGATTACAGGCGCCTGCAACCACACTGGGCTAATTTTTTGTATTTTTAGTAGAGATGGGGTTTCACTGTGTTGGTTAGGCTAGTCTCAAACTCCTGACCTCAGTCAATCTACCCGCCTCAGCCTCCCAAAGTGCTGGGATTACAGGCTTGAGCCACCGCGCCCTGCCTCTACTTTCTGTCTCTGTGAGTTTGACGACTCTAGGTGCCACATCTGAGTGGAATGATAGTCATTTGTCTTTTTGCAAGTGGCTTGCTTTCACTTGGCATGATGTCTTCAAGCCCCGTCTGTTGTAGCATGCATCAGAATTTCCCTCCTTCTTAGGGCTGATTACTGTCCCCATTGTATGGATAGAGGACGTTTTGTTTGCTGTTCATCCCTCAGGCATTGAGAATATCTTACATAGTAGAATCAAAGAAGCCTGTGAGGACTTCATCTTGGCTGCTCATGCTCTCTGCACCCCCACCCTTTGTGACAGTTGGGTGGACAGCCTGAAGCTACCTGCTCATCCTGCATGGAGCAAATCGGCCAGGTGCTGGGTGCAGAGGATGCAAACTGGAGCAGGAGCCAGTTCCTGCCCTCAAAGTGCGGCAATGACATGCCATGTTAGTGCCAGCCTTTCTGGGGCTTTGTAAAGTAAAGGAAAGAGCCTGTATCTATCCTGAAGGCTTTGTGACCACAGGCCTTCTAATGGATGCTTCTGTGTTCCCAGAGTTAGGTGAGAGCTCTTGGAAGGATCTCTTTTACCCCAGGTCTACTAAGAATGGAAAGCCCCTCTGCGTGACTGTCACTGCAGTAGCTGGTGTGATCATGTGGTCATTTACACCAGAGCCTGGGAGTTCGTGGCCTGCCAAGCTCACCTCTCATACTGAGATGCCAATAAATATTGTCCAAAGTCGATACCCAGAAAGAGTTTTAAAAACAGGTGGAAAATAGCCACCAGTAGAATTAAAATCAGAAATAATAACAAGGTTGGCCAGTGGAGTTGCTAAGTCCAGATTGGGGAATGTGATGTTTCATTATAAGCTCTTTCAGCATTTGCTTACTTTGGTGTAAGTGAAAGAATTGTGTCATTTTTCTGAGGGCCATGTACAGCAAAGGACTCACCATCTGTCAGACACACGGGTCAGTTTTCCAGTGTGTCTGACACTCATTCATATGTCCTCATTCATAAAGAAGAATGAGGTCATGTCCTTCATAGGAACATGGATGGAGCTGGAGGCCATTATCCTTAGCAAACTAACATAGGAATAGAAACCAAATTCTGCATGTTCTCATGTAAAATTGAGAGAGCTAAATGATAACACATGGACACAAAGAGGAGAACAACAGGCACTGAGGCCTACCTGAGGGTGAAGAGTTGGAAGAGGGAGAGGAAGAGAAAGATCTAACTGTTGGGTACTAGGCTTAATACTTGGGTTAAGAAATAACCTGTACAATAAACCCCCATAACAAAAATTTACCTATATAACAAACCTGCACATGTACCCCGAACCTAAAATAATTTTTTTTTAAATTTGTTTTTTTAAAAAAAGAAAAAATAATACATTACATCCATCATTGAAGAGTGAATGGTGAATCATTTACTTTGGACTTTTATTACTGATTCCATTCAAACCTAGAAATGCATCTCAGCTCTGTCCTGGACATTCACTGTCTTTATCCCTACTAATAGCTGCCTGTATTTCCAATTCAGACTAGTTTAAACCAGGAGGCCAAAGGCAATGGCAGCTCTAAATGATTGAAATGGGTGATTTGAGAGTCTAGTAGCCTACTGAAAGACAGAGTCTATACTGTTTCAAGGAAGGTTTTTGTTCATATAAATTTTCAGAGATTATTTTAAACTAGTTATTTAGAAAGCTTTCAGGACCACTTACTAGATACCACTTTGTAACAAATGCCGAAGGAGTAAAGGTATTTTTTTTTTCAAAAGGAAAGAGTGAAAGAAAAAGGGCTCTAGAATCAGATCTGTGTTTCTGTCCCACTCACTAACTCTTAAGACCCTCAACAGGTTACTGAATACTTTCTGAGCTCAAATTTTCCTCATTTATCAAGCGAAGGTGATAACAACTTCACTGTCTTATTATGACAACTAGATGAAAGAGTAAGTACTCAAAATAGGTTAGAGTTTTTCTCTTTTCTTAAGTACTGCACACTGATCCACCAGCCAAACGTGAAGCTCTTTTTAATAACTGTTATCAGTGTAAAATGTAAAAGATGTTGAGGAGGACATGCACCATGGCTCCACCTAGGCATCAATGAACTAAACCTAAGGATAAAGTGAGTTAAATGCCAACCTTCTAAAAAGGGTTGCAAACCATTGAGTCCAGTCCCTCCCATGGGCTAGCCAAGAGGAGACACATCTCGGTACTATCCCCATAGGTCTCTGCAGTCCCCTCCCCAGCGTGTGAAAGAATTGAGAGAAGTGGGGGATTCACAGGAAGTATGAGTTTCAACCTGATAAAGCAAGAGTTCATGACAAAGATGCCTTCTTCTCTGTAAAGCCAGGTGATGGGAATCCCTTATAAGGTTGGGGGTGCCTGGGAAAAGGAAAGGTAGGATCTCATTCCTGAATGGTCATCTCCCAAGGCACGCAGGATTACTCAACTGCCCCAGAGCATAGCTGAGGAGGAGGAAAAAAGACAGGAGAGAGCAAGGACCAGTGGTGGAGATCTGTGCACACCCACATTTGGAGTGCAGTTTCCTGGATGATGTCACAGAAAGGAGCCAGTTTTGAGTTACCTTGTGAAGTCTCCACTGAAGAAGGCTGGGAACAGGCATGAAGAGCTCCCAGGACAAGCATCTGCTGTGGCTGCTGCATCTAATTATGAGGGGTCATGAGCTTCTCAAACTTTCTCTTGGTCATAAAAGTGAAAAAATGTAGTTGTTTCAAGAGCCAGGAAAATTCAAAATGACCAAGCTTTGGCTGACATCTTGTGGTTCAGTCTGAAATAAGCACTTCACTAAGAAATTATTTGTCAGACTGGCAAAACAGGCAGCCTGCGAACAGAAGAAAGACATGAAATCCCACTTATTTTGGACAATATGATGCTGTCCTTTAAAGGCTGTCTGTGAGGAAGATGCTATGTAATTACAGATTTAAAAAGTTATTTTTGGCTAATTCACATGGCATAGACAAGGTCCCCTTTCCTCTGCTGTCCACTGATCTACAATCTGATCCCTCTGTGATGTCAGCAGGTATTCTGAGAACCCTGCCTGAGGAGTGCTAGAATGTTCCATGTGCCATCTGTGCTCTCAATACATCATACTCCAGACTGAGGCACCATCCATCTCCTTTTTCAGGTCTGTGACCCTTCCTTTTATTTTTTTTAGATAGATTCTCATCACCCAGGCTGGAGTGCAGTAGTGTGATCTTGGCCCACTGTAACCTCCACCTCCCAGGTTTAAGCAATTCTCCTCCCTCAGCTTCCTGAGTAGCTGGGATTACAGGCATACACCACCTCACCAGCTAATTTTTGTATTTTTAGGAGAGCCAGGGTTTCACCATACTGGGCAGGCTGGTCTAGAACCCCTGGCCTCAAGGGATCTGCCTACCTTGGCCTCCCAAAATGCTGAGATTACAGGTGTGAGCCACTGCTCCCGGCCCTTCTGACCTCCTTTTCACACCATAATTATTGTCTCTGGTCTGTTTTGCCAAAGGATATGAACAAAGATGATTCCTTCAAGCTTAACTTCCAAAATGGCTGTGAATTACACACTGCTGATATTTGACGATAAGGAATGTAAGTACAATGCATAAAACAGAAGCTCACAGATACAATCCCAGCTTCTCTTTGTTAAAAGAATTTATGAGGTGCCATTTATCCTTGATTTCTTTATGGACACAGCTTCTAGAACACTGAAAACCTGCTGGGGCTCATGCTTGTGTCCCAAAAAGAGTCCAAGTTTTTGTGTTCTCCAGAGAAAGACTCCCAAGTCCTGCCTCTGGTTATTGCCCGAGGAAGGAAAACATTACTTTGTGCTATTAAACTCTTGAAGGATGCACCTCCCACAACCATGCCGCACACATTTTAAGAACATTCTGATGCATTTGAATTTAGAGACTTTTGACAATGTTCAGAGTGTCCCAAAGGATAATGGACTGCTATTTGGTTTACATCTCATGATGAAAATGGTTCATGAAGAAGGTTCTTCTCAAAGCTGTGAGTCTAGCCCAAACTCCTAGTTTCAGTTTTTACCTTCAGAGTTACATGAAAAGTGTGTTTCAAAATAAAAGATTCTTTTTTGAGCTAATCGTATCACTATATGCTGGTGGCAAATAGTTTAGCCTTTGTCAGCCTCCAAATGAAGACAGCAAAACTTACTTTGTGAGGATCAAATGAGATAATTTATTGAAAGCATCTTTAAATTATAAAGGATTGTATATATACACAGGAATGTCTGCTGTCTTTTTCTTTTTTCTTTTTCTTTTTTTCCAAATCTTAATGCTTCTGAAGCTAGTAAATTAGAGTTCTTTAGTTACAGTATGTGGTTCTGCATAAATGCAGGAATATTGGGGGAACTGCTAAAATTACTCTTCATGCAATTTACTACTTTGTGTATGTTGGGATTAATATTTTGAGACATTCATTTTTCTCTTTTATGTTTCCAAGTATATGGCATTCTCCATAGTCGGCCTGAAGCATCCATTTCCTTGGGAAGATGGTGAAATGGAGAGCAGTGGGTGGGAGGATGAAGAGAGATGAGATTTGCTACAGTGGAAATCCAGAGAGAACAACATGACTTGCAAAATTGTTGTTGTTTAATAAGAATCTTGAGAGTCAGCCTCTATTTTGAGAGAAAATATTTTCTAAGGGTTCTTTAGGCCCCATTGAGCAGACTAAGAGTTGTATCCCTAGGCTCAGATCACAGGCTTTCTTCTACAGCAAAGAAGACCCCTCCTGACTAGGACCACTAAGAGAGAAGTGGTTGGATATGCAGTTGAAGAAAAGCCCTATGGGATAGGATAGGATATAATACAATACAGATGAGAGCGAAGCCTGAAGAGCATGACTTATATATCCAAAGTCATAAGAGGGAGGAAGGCAGATGTTGGAGGGAGTGAACATGTCAGTTCCTGAAGTTCTTATTCCCAGGAATGTGGCAGGTTAAGTTCATCCAGAAAGGTATAGAGGAGCCCCAGATTACTGGGCCTGCAGCCTGTTTCCTTGGGCCTTCTGCATGGATGCTAAGGAAGGCAGGCTCTGCATGTGGCCACTTTTAATATGGCAATGGGCAATGGTGCTCCTACAGTGGCCAAAGACAGATGTAATGGTGAGATGTATGGTCAGACATGTGTCTGATAGCCCTTTTCTTCTTTTTCTTTCTTTCTTTTTTTTTTGAGACATTCTTGCACTGTTGCTTGGGCTGGAGTACAATGGCTCAATCTCAGCTCACTGCAACCTCCACCTCCCGGTTCAAGCAATTCTTCTGCATCAGCCTCCTGAATAGCTGAGATTACAGGTGCCTACCATGAAGCCCAGTAAATATTTTGTATTTTTAGTAGAGACAGGGTTTCACTATGTTGGCCAGACTGGTCTCAAACTCCTGATCTCGTAATGCACCGCCTCCCAAAGTGCTGGGATTACAGGCATGAGCCACCGTGCCTGGCCTCTGATATCTCTTTCAAGACCTATTTCCCATTTGGGATCCTGGGAGGGAGAAATGTCACAGTCATAAAGGCACAAGGAGAGAGGGCTTGACACTGAATGTCCTCAGGCTGTCCTCAGTTCCCAAATGACATGAATGGGATCCGGGTGAACCCACATGTTCTTATAGAGGGGAAATAGGAATAATGGTGTGAATGGTCAAGGATGTTGCAGAAGGATTATCATGGTGGGGGAAGGAAGCACCAACCTGGAATAATCTGGGTTAGGATTATGACCTTGTACTGGGAGAAATTCACAGCATCATTTGAGCTAATGTAGTTGCGAGATAACTGGGTTCTGTTCAGCTGTGCATTACCTGAGTGACACCTACCAGCAGCTGGTGAGAGCAGGGTGTGCTTGATTCTTTTCCTAGGGCCAGAGTGAACTCTGAATGCTGATCTGAGATGTTCCTCCCCATTCCCTGACCATGAGATGCTTGTGCCCTATGTCCTCCATGTCCAAATGCCCAGATGCTCTTCTGCTGAGGGCAGAGAAGAGAGAAAGTGGCACGGTCTGACAGATTGGGTGTTACATAATGAATAGTTTATGTATGATTAAGATATTAAATTAGACCTAATTTACTGGACTGCAATATGTCAATTACTCCCACTCCAAGATATAGTAACGGAGAGGTGTTGGGGGTGGTGGTTCTGCCGTGCCGATGATGTTCTGTTTCTTGCTCTGAGTGCTGACTCCCTGTGTGTGTTTATTTTGTGAAAAATCATGGCGATGTACATTTAAGACATTTGCACAATCCTTTAAATATGTTATGCTTCACCCAAAAGTTTGAGAATTCTGATGCCTCTGAATTTACTTGTACGTTCATAAGGACATACACATACAGACCAGCAGATGGCACTTATGAGAAGACAAAAGTCCATTTTAGAGAAATAAAGATGCCATCTTTTCTCCACACATTTGAGTGCAATGTGAGTAAATGTGTGACTTTACTTCCCAAGCTTGTGCTAAAGAAAGTGAGTCAAAAATCTGTGAACCTAGAAGACTCTCCAAATGCAGTTGGCAATGATGCCATAAGGAAAGGTTCAGGCTCATTTTGTATTTAATACTCTCCAAGCAGTAAGTGCTCTAGGATCAATTTCAGATGACAGATATTAGAGATTTGGTCATCATTGTATCTGTATATTATAATTATCAGTGTGTCAGAAACTGGAACACATCTTTTATATTTTCTCATTTTTATATACTTTTAGATATAGCACATACTTTCAAATATTCTTGGAGGCCTTAAATTAACTTTAGCTAAAATATTCTCTGAACTGGCAGTAGCCTTATAATGAAGCAAAGTATAGTGGAAAGAAGAAAAGAGAAAGAAGAAAGTGGGTCAAGTTTATACCTCTTGGTGTGACGTTAGTTGAACTGTGTAACCTCTCAGGATGCTTCTTCACTAGTGAAATAATCCTCACATCTGCACACCCTGCAGCCTTGTGGTGAGAACAAAGGAGATGACATGTGCCTAAGTCCTTTGCAAACTGCATTCACAGGACGCCTCTTGATCATTGCAAATCTGTCTTGAGTAATGAAAGGCAGAACACGTCCATCCTCTGCAACTCCAGTGGTGGAGCAGCTTCGTATTTCTAGAGCTTTTGTGCCCTGCTAAGTCATTAAAGGAGGCAGTATTAAAATTCAGTTGGCCCCTGTTTAATTGTGCTTAATAATCTGTCACATGAAGTGATGTATCTATCAAATAGCTTGTGGAACATAGAAGTCAGCCACTTTTTGGGTTGTGATGCGAAGTGGGAATTGGAGAACCTTTCTTTATATTTAGCCCTGTACAACTGTAGCTGACACTGCTGGTGTCCATCCACCCTCCCTCCCCTCACGTCAGCATATTCTCATAGACTTCAACCACCACCATCAGTATTACTGTGCCTGAGGGCTTTCTCTGGTGAGCAAGCCTGGCTCAGCCTGCTCACAGACAGTGCTGAAAGTGTCAAAATGAATACCCCTAGAAGCAGCAGCCAATGAGTATCCCAGCTCTCTTACCCACAGAAAGGGAAGATCTTTGAGGCATCTGTTCTACTAACTTTCAGATAGGACTATCCAATAGGACTGAGTCTCAGTCACTCAGTGCTGGCTGGATTTTATAATTATTATGGTTGATTTCCCTTCTGTGTCTCACTTCCTCACTGTCGTACTTGTGTTTCCTTTGCCTCCAAGATACACTAATTGTCCTCAAATTGCAGCATCAGGGTCTGCCTCTGGGGGATCCCAAACTAAGACAACAGCCAGCAATATTAGCTTTAATTTTTGACTCTTGAAGTTGGATTTGTTGCCTCACTTGTGGGCTGCCTTAGGTTCAGGAACCGTCCTTCCCACTGCTATGGTTTCACTGTCCCCTCCAAAACTCATGTTGAAATTTAACTGACGTTGTTATGGAATTAACAGGTGGGACTATTAGAAGGTGATTAGATCATGAAAGCTTTGCCCCTATAAATGGGTTAATGCTGTTATTGCAGGAGTGGGTTAGTTACCTGTTTGGCCTCCCTTTTCTCTCTCTGTATCTTACCCTGTGTTGCCTTCTGCCATGCTGTGACACAGCAAGAAGACCCTCACAATGTGGCCCCTAGATGTTGGAATTCCCAGCCTCCAGAACCGTGAGTCAAAGAAGCTTCTGTTCATTATAAATTACCCAGTCTGATACTCTTTTACAGCAGCAGAAAATGGACTAAGCCATTCGCCCTTCATGCCCTACCTTCATTCTCCTTAAGGGAAAATGAGATTTCCTATATATGCTAATTTATTAGGGAGGAATGAGACATTTTAAGACCTGTTTAATTGTTGTCTCTTTCATTGATTCTCTCTCTGTTCTTTCTCTCCCTTGTTTTTAGCGCTTCACATTCCTTCCCTATTTTTTCTGTCTCTGGACCCCAACATTCCACTCCATGTAAAAAGAAGACAAGTATCGAATGATGCTTCCAGAAACTTATCACAGGATAAACACACTCTTGAATAATAGTATGCTTCTCAAAATCATGTTTTTTTTTTTTTTTTTTTTAGTGCTAAAAAATATAGTGACTTCAGACATTGACTTCTGAATACATCATGAGCTGAAGTTTTGTTAGTTGGCATTGTCTTTAATTGAACAGGCTCTTCTGGAGTCACATGTTACAGTCTAAGATCTCAGGTAACTTAGGAGAACTCAGACACAAATGTCCTAATGGAGAATAGACACACTGGCTAAATTAAGACATAGACAAAGGGCAATGCATTTCCTAAATGAGCTACTCTTTCTTTCCTTCTCTTTCATTTGAGTATCATGGCGAACTTTGCCCAACTTTTGAGTAGCTTTATGGGAGAATAAGGACTGGCTTATAATCACTAAATTGCTTGGAAACTGATCCCTCCATAAGCAAGCATCCACCGTGAAATAAGTTTTCTTTGTTTTAAAAGAGGGGAAGAAAATACATTCTATCCCTGAGCTGAGGGGATTTAACCAATAACTGACACCAAACCTGGAAGTGTCTTTATAACTGGAATGCCAGGAAGATGTATTTATTTATCTTTTAAATTGTGTCCACTAAGTAATCCAGATTGGTGTTTGAAGAACTGAGACCTTTTCAAACTCGGTGGGACTGAGAAACAAAAGAAGGAAACTTTTATTTTTGCTGTTGATGTTTCTCCAGAATCAGTGAATCAGAAGGGGTAGTTGATGGCCTCATAAAGCTTCTTCTATAAAATTCAGTAAAGGATCAGAACTTTCAGAGTTCCTAAATTCTCCCTTTGAGAATTAGGGGGTGGGTAGTATTTTATGGAGGTGATAGTACCTCTAAGTTTTCAGTGGGGAAAGGAATTTCCCATAAAAACATAGGGTGTGTGACTAAAGTATAGTTTTGTTGCTGTGAGCATATCTTAAAATTTTATGGACTGAAGTTTTATTTCTTTGCAAAACCAGTCTTAACTGTTTTACTTAGTCAAGAATGTTTGCATAACTCCCTTACAAAAATGCTAGAATTTCTGAAATCTGCTGAACACAGAGGGTCTCTTTGATGAGGAGAGAATCAGCCATCCCTGTGGTATAAAGCCCACTTCCCACACTGTGGGAATTTTCATTTGATGGGACTTTAAGTTCCTTTTGTGCTTCAAGTGTTAATATTGATGAGTGGAAATGGCATTTCCAACAGCCTCTGTGAGCTGAAAAGTTGTATTTTCATTTGATGTGACCATGGTTGTAAGGATCCTTAATCTCCTGTGTTCATAATTTGAGTATATCTCTCCTGCAATCAAGCATGCATAATAAACATTCTTTCCTTTTATGGGACATGCAAGAAAATTAATAAATGCTGGAGAAAAGCGAACATTTTAGGTTTTAAAAAAGAACTGAGTTTTTTCTCTGTGCTATTTTTCAATTAAAGGAGGTAAAAACTCCTCTTTTATGACCCACAACTAAAAGGAAAAGGTGAAAGTATTCAGAGCACATCACTCACTGAGAAATTATAATGTTCAAGCTGGGAAAGCATTGAGGGAGGCGATGGGATTTTCTATCCTTGGGTTTTTCATTCAGACTTTCCCCTGTGGTGTTCAATACCTCCTTAAGCATTGAGAAAACAAAGACTTTGTAGTTGTATGGCTTGACTCCTTGAACAGGCATGTGCCAGATGATCAATAATGTTTTTGACTCTCTTAAGGGCATTTTACTGTTTCTCATCTCCCAACCTTTGTGATCTCCTTCCTTTTCCACCATGCCTAAGGAAGAATTTATTTTGATATCTCTCTCTTAGCATTTACACAAATAATACATGAATATATGTTATTTGTCTTTATAAAGGTTTTTAAATCCTATTTTGAAAACCTGACATGATTAAGTGCTACAAGAATACATATTAGTATTTATATACCACTAATGAGAGTGGAAACTGTTTAAAAGCTTTGAAGAATTATTTGATATATTTGGTAAAATTGAAAATTTGCATCTCATCCAGCAATTGCCCACTTATGTTTTTTATATCTGTAAATTGGTGACAATAATTTTATCTCTCATAGCACTGATATGGATAATAAAGTGATTTAATATATGTGAAATACTTAGAAGTTACATTTTTAGCTTTTGATATGTTGCAGATTTTATAATTAGTAGTAGTATAAATGTTATCATTAATTTCCCACTTTAGGGAAATTCTTGCAATATCCACAAGAAGACTTGTATAAAATGTTGTTCGTAGTAGGAATAAAATAGGCAAAGAATATAAATATTAATAAAAAATGAAGTGGATGAAAATATTATATTATAGTCATACATTGAAATACTATACAACAGACACATGTATCAGTAAGGCTAAACTTCAAAAATGCAATATTAATGAAACAGTTTGCAAAATAATACCCAAATTATGATACCAGTTACATGAAGACCATAAGTTTTTAAACAATACTGTATATTTTAAGGAACGAGTATATGTGAAGAAAAGTATAAAGAGTCACATAGGAATTATAATCTCCAAAGTCAAGGAAGTTGTTATTTCTAGCTGGGAGAAAGAGTTCTATAATCAGGGATAAGACCTCTTGGGACTTCAACTGAATTGAAAATGTTTTATTTTAATGTGCAAATACATTTTCATTGTATCATTCATGATATCTTTCAGTAAATATTAAATATTGCACAAAATAAAAAGCAACAAATAGCAAGAATGAAGAGTAAATAGCAAATTTTCATGAATCGGCTTTTACTTATACATTTTTTAGAAAAAAAAATAGTTATTTGTTAACTTGGAAAGTCCCTTTGAAGGCCATACAAGAAGTTTTATATAACGATGTCTTGATTCTATTTAAATCCTTGTTAGGGAATTGAAGAAAAATGAAAGCCAAAAGCAATGAGAAAATTCATATAGCAAGTATTTACTCAGGCTGCTCATAGGGTTAAAGAAGACAAGATAGTTTACCTGAAGATAATGTCACCAATTGAGAGTAAATAAGACTCCAGTGAAGCTAGTCATTCATTATTTGTCGTGCACCCCTGCAGCCCTCTAGACCTCAACCCCACGGCTCTTGTATAGGTCTTTATGTGTGGTAATTCATTTTTCATTTATGTCTGGACTCTTAACATGCTGCTGACTGGATGCCCATCACCAAATGCCCATGGTAGTATTTTTTTCTTATATTTAACATTTTCAGAGGGCTGCAATTCAGTGGAAAGTACCCATCACAGACCACTCATTCATCCAACAGACATTTAATGAGTGTCTACTATATGCCCAGCACCATAGTAGGCACTGACATAACTGTTGTAAATTTAATATTTGATAACCTTCCCCATAATGAGACTCTGCTATTTAGACCAGGACATAATATGAAGAATGATAATTTTCTGAAAGGCTTTCATTTAATGAGAGCTTAGGGATGTCTGTCTCCACCAGCCCTACTTTAATCTCAAAGAACTTTGCCAGCTATATGTTTAAATGTTTTTCCTGAACGTCTGGAGCCTTTCACAATAATCTATAATATAGAAAACAATTGTCATACGTAATATTAAAAAAAAAAAGGACACGTGGTTCATAACAAAGAGTGAGAAACACTGCTTACTGAGCTCAGCTTCTTTTTCCACTCAACATTAGTTATGGGACTGATTTTAAAGAGCTGGCTTACTGTCAGAGACACCATGATTTAATTGTTCGAGGCTGTAAAATCTGGAGGAGCTAATGTGGAGCTTTTTGAAAGGCCATTTATAATGAGTAACTGGGGTCTGCTAGCACAAAGAGTGCAAAGGCCCTTTCTTATGACCACAGGTGAAGTTTCTGGAATGGAAAGTTGCCTTAGGAAAATCTCTGCAGTCATGGTAAAAAATTTACTTGGTTTTTTCCTGCCATCAGCTGGAATTCCCTTGAGTAAGAATGGCAGCAGCAAAGGATTTTTAGAATAGAAAAACTAGAATATGGAAGTTGTAATGGACCATCCAGTGCAGGGGTCGATTACTTTCTGTGAAGGGTCAGATAGTAAATATATTTATAAATTTCCAATATTGGATTTATATACTTACATAAATAAATATACTTATACAATTAAATATAATTTTATAAGTAAAAACTAAACATGTTACTGTTGATTCTGCAACTTGCTTAAAATATAAAATAATATGTATAAACTATATTCAGTTGAATGAAATGACAATAATATATGTCTTTTTAAAATTTTTTATTTCCACAAATTTTGGGGTGATATTTGGTTACACAAGTAAGTTATTTAGTGGTGATTTGTGAGATTTTGGTGCATGCGTCTTCCAATTTGTAGTCTTCTATCACTCACCCCCTTCCCATGCTTTCCCCCCGTGTCCCTAAAGTCCAATGTGTCATTCTTATGTCTTTGCATACTCATAGCTTAGCTCCTGCTTATGAGTGAGAACAACTGATGTTTGGTTTTCTGTTCCTGAGTTATTTCACTCAGAATAAGTCTCCAATCTCATACAGTTTGCTGTGAATACCATTAATTCATTCCTTCTTATGGCTTCGCAGTATTTCATTATATATCTATTCCATTTTTTATATATACATACATACATATATACATATAATGTGTGTATATATATGTATGTATACGTGTGTGTATATGTATGTGTATACATATATACACATGCATATATGCATACATATGTATGTATATATGTGTGTGTATGTATATATGTGTATATACATACATATATGTATATATATAAAATGGAATATATATATATATATATACTTGTTGATTGATGGGCATTTGGGTTGTTTCCACATTTTTGAAATTGCAAATTGTGTATACTTAGTAGTATTTCGTTGTACATATATTCCATTTATATATATATGTATATATATATGCTTGTTGATTAATGGGCATTTGGGTTGGTTCCACATTTTTTAAATTGCACATTGTGCTGCTATAAACAAATATCTTTTCCTTATTTTCCTCTGGATAGATACACAGTGGTGGGATTGCTGGATCAAATGGTAGTTCTATTTTTAGTTCTTTAAGGAATCTCCACATTGTTTTCCATAGTGATTGTACCAGTTTACATTCCAACCAACAGTGTAGAAGTGTTCCCTTTTCATCTCATCCATGGCAACATCTATTTTTTTTAAATTTTTTGATTATGGCCATTGTTGCAGGAGTAAGGTAGTATCGCATAGTGGTTTTGATTTGCATTTCCTTGATCAGTAGTGATGTTGAGCATTATTTCCTGTTTGTTGGCCATTTGCATCTCGTCTTTTGAGAATTGTCTATTCATGTCCTTAGCCCACTTTGTGAAGGAATTGTTTGTTTCTTGCTAATTTGTTTGAATTTGTTATAGATTCTGGATGTTAGTCCTTTTTCAGATGTATAGATTGTAAATATTTTCTCCCACTCTGTGGGTTGTCTGTTTACTTTGCTGTTTCTTTTAATGTGCAAAAGCTTTTCAATTTAATTAAGTCCCAGCTATTTATCTTTGTTTTTATTGTTTTTGCTTTTGGGTTTTTGGTCATGAAATTTTTGCCTAAGCCAAAGTCTAGAAGGATTTTTCAATGTTATTTTCTAGTTTTTCTAGTTTTAGGTTTTAGATTTAGTTCTTTTTTTTTTTTTGAGTCAGAGTTTCGCTCTTGTTACCCAGGCTGGAGTGCAATGGCGCAATCTCGTCTCACCGCAACCTCTGCCTCCTGGGTTCAGGCAATTCTCCTGCCTCAGCCTCCTGAGTAGCTGGGATTACAGGCACGCGCCACCATGCCCAGCTAATTTTTTGTATTTTTAGTAGAGACGGGGTTTCACCATGTTGACCAGGATGGTCTCGATCTCTTGACCTCGTGATCCACCCGCCTCGGCCTCCCAAAGTGCTGGGATTACAGGCGTGAGCCACCGCGCCCGGCCAGATTTAGTTCTTGATCCATCTTGAGTTGATTTTTGTATAGGGTGAGAGATGAAAATACAATTTCATTCTCCAGCATGTACTTTGCAAATTATTCCAGCATCATTTGTTGACAAGGATGTCCTTTCTACACTTTATGTTTTTGTTGTTTTGTCAAGATCAGTTGGCTGTGTTTGGATTTATTTCTGGGTTCTCTATTCTGTTCCATTTTTCTGTGTGCCTATTTTTATGCCAGTAGCATGCTGATTCAGTGACTATGGCCTTATAATATAGTTTGAAATAATGTCATGGCTCCAGATTTGTTCTTTTTGCTTAGTCTTGCTTTGGCTATGCAGGCTTTTTTTGGTTCTATATGAATTTTAGGATTGCTTTTCTAGCTCTGTGTAGAATGATGGTGGAATTTTGATCGGAATTGCATTGAATTTGTAGATTGCATTTGGCAATATGGTCATTTTCTCAATATAATTCTATCCATTCATGAGTATGGGATGGGTTTCCGGTTTGTTTATGGTCTGTGATATCTTTTAGCAGTGTTCTATCGTTTTCTTTGTAGAGGTCATTCACATCCTCAGTTAGGCATATTCCTAAGTATTTTATTTTTTTGCAGCTATTATAAAAGAGGTTGAGTTCTTTACTAGATTTTTAGCTTGGTTGCTGTTGGTGTATAGTAGAGCTAGCAATTTGTGTACATTAATTTTGTATCCCAAAACATTGCTAAATTCGTTCATCAGTTCTAGGAGCTTTTTGGGGGAGCCCTTAGGGTTTTCTAGGTATCTGATCATAAAATCAGCAAACAGCGACAATTTGACTTTCTCTATCTATTTGGATACCCTTTATTTCTTTCTCCTGTCTGATTGCTCTGGCTAGGACTTCCAGTACTATGTTGAAGAGAAGTGGTAAGAGTGGCCATGCTTGTCTTGCTCTAGTTCTCAGGGAGGATGCTTTCAACTAATGAGATGATCATGTAATTTTTGTTTTTAATTCCGTTTACATGGTTTATCACATTTATTGACTTGTGTATGTCGAACTGTCCCTGCATCCCTGGTATGAAACCTACTTGATCATGATACATTATCTTTTTGATATGTTGTTGAATTTGGTTAACTCATATTTTGTTGAGGATTTTTACATCTATGTTCATCAGGGATATTAGCCTGTAGTTTTCTTTCTTTTTTTGTTATGTTCTTCTGTTGTAATGTGTTTATTAAAGGAAAGCATGAATAAACCAATGTTGTATCTATTAAATGACTGGGGTCTGCCAGAGCAAAGCCATATCCCATGACCACAAGTGGGGTTTCTGGAGTGGAAAGTTTCCTTAGGAAACTCTATGCAGTCATGGTAAACATTCACTTGCTTGTTTCCTGCCATCAGTTCAAATTCCCCTTAGTAAAAGTGGAAGCAGAAAAGGATTTTGAAACACTAGAATATGGGAGTTGTAACAGATCATCCAGTTCAGGGTTCCATGACTCTCTGTAAAGGATAAGAAAGTAAGTATATTTTGTGTTTTAGGTCACATAGTTTCTGTATCAACTACTAGACTTGGCAGTTGTAGCATGAAAGCATTTATAGACAGTACACAAATGAGTGGGTACAGCGGTGTTCCAGTAGTTTATTTTCATACACATGTACAGGGCCAGATATGACCCGCCTGCAGTAGTTGCTGAATACTTATTTAGTAAAATCTATTTTTTAAAATATAAAAATAATAGTAGTATGCCAGCTAGGCCCATGCTCTTGGATTGCTCTAGAGGAAAAGAAAAACTGAAAAAACAAGAAACAAAATTAGATGTTACACAGTAATATTAACTAAAATTAAAACATGATCCCACATTATAACACTACAGATATGTAAAAACTCTTAGAAAATAAAAGACACACAACATATGACTTCTTCTAGGGACGTCAAGAAATTTGGGAGTGAGAAATTGGAAAAAAAAATATACAACACAATGGAGTAAACTTTGAGGGATCAATGAGTATATCTTTTTTTGATTGGAACCTTTAATGAACTCAGGCCTCTGCTGCTGAGTTTCACATCCAAAAAAAAATGCTCAAAATAATATTTTCACACACACACACACACACACACACACACACACACACACACTTGTATCTTGGTTTGAACCCAAAGAAAGACAACTATGTGAAAAGACTTCTAGGATGTGGAAGATCACTTCTCAATATGTAACTAATGACCTGGCTGCATCACTTAATTCTACTAAATATTTCTAATTTCTAATAAACATTTGCTGCATGCCATCTGAATGCAGTGTAGTATACCATTGTATGATTTCACAAACTGTAAATAAACATCACTTCTAGGAATTTCCCATATGGTGATGAGGAGAAAACAATACTCACATGCATGAAATTCAAGATGTGGTCTGGGAACCACTGCTATGTGGTGAATATTTAACTGCTGGTCTGAGATAGGATTAATACAATGATTGAGAGCAAGTGTTTCAAAACTTTTAGTGCAATTTGACTGTGCCACAGCAAATGAACTTGCTTTATTGAATGGTATACAGAGCAGGACAGATGTGAAATTCATATGGTGAGTTACAAAAGGAAGGAGCTATGTAATTGTTGAGCACAGTAGGGCCATGTTCTGGAATAAGTAGCCAGATTTAGAAGCTTTTGATAGGTTATAAATCAATGTAATGTTTTCTTCATTGAGAAATTCTTGTTATTTATATAAAAGCAAAAATCTATTTGAACTAAACATTGTGACTACAGAAATAGTAAAACATATGCATCTCATAAAGGGTAATAATTTTAATTCATTTTTTTTGTAGGCAGTAATGTGGAAGCTGGTTAAAAACAACCGTTTAGGTATGCGGAAATACATTGTCATTGAGGGGAAAGGTTTGGTGGAGAATATTTGAACTATGGAATAAACTCAGTGTTTCCAAGTTAAGCAGCCAATTTGATACTGACCTAATATGGAATAGGACAACCAGTCTTTCTCATTTGTCTGATATTTTAGTCATTTAAATTATCTTAATATTGCTTTGCAAAGAAAAAAAATTGACATGTTTTTCCATGGCTGATAATGTTGAAAAGCAAAATCTCAACTTAGAAGCTTGGAAGAAGACTGTTTCTGCAGAAAAGTTCCATGACTTTATGACAATTATTATTAAAGTAGTTGGTGGTCTTGATATTGCACATCTGCCGAAGTTTATCATAAAAAACCTTACAAATTTAGATAACATTTTGATGTTTTTCTGTCAAAGGAAGCTCCATGACTAACATTCGTGTATCCAGATCTCATTCCTTTCATTAAAATATAATTTAAATATAATCTTACCTCAGTTAGAATGACTATTATTAAAAAGACAAAAAATATCAGATGCTATTGAGGATGTAGAGAAAAGAGAGCTTTTATACACTATTGTTGGGAATATAAATTAGTAAAAACTAAAAGTAGAACTACAGCATTATGCAGAAATTGCACTACTGGGCACTTATCTAAAGGAAATAAAATCAATATTTCAATAAGATATCTGCACCCCACGTTTATTGCAGCACTATTCACAATAGCAAAGATAACCCAAGTGTTCATCAATAAACCAACGGATAAAGAAAATGTAGTGTCTATACACAAAGGGATATTATTCAGTCATAAAAACATAAGTCATGTCATTTGCAGTGGGATGAATGGAACTGGAGGTCATTATGTTAAGTGAAATAAGCCAGGCATAGAAAGACAAATATTGCATGTCATCACAGTTACATGGAAGCTAAAAACATTAATCTCATGGAAGTAGAGAATTGATTGATTGATACCAGAGGCTGAGAAGAGTGTGTGTGGCAACAGTGCAGGGAGATGAACAGATGATAGTTAATGGGCACAAACATACAGTTAGATAAAAGGAATAAGTTCTATGTTCAATAGCAGAGTAGAATGATTATAGTTAACAATGTGTCATGTATTTCAAAACAGTAAGAAGAGAAGATTTGAAATGATAAACACAGAATATTGCAAATACTCAAGGTAATAGTTACCTTAAACACCCTGACTGGACCATCACATATTCTATGCATGTAACAAAATATCACACTTGTTCCATAAATATGTATAGTATTAATTACCAAAAAATGTTTTAAATTGCATTTACTTTTAATTACAGTTGTACAAGAAAATTATGTAACTGATTGTTGCTGAAGGATGAAGATACATTTTGAAAACATATTACTGTTTTATTTTGGATTAAGGCTAAAAAATTATTGTCATGAGCTTGCTAAAATGGCTCAGAAACACAATTGTTATTTCAGTCAAAATTTTACTTTAAATATAGTTATTGAAGGACAAAAAGTGACAACAGTTGCAATTTTCTCTGTTAATCACTTGTGAGATATACATATATATGTATATACATATATACATATATATACTTTTTTATTCATAGTTATTGGCTCATAACTTTCATAGTCTTCTGTTGTAACGTTAGAGTGTGTTAAGTTTCAGGAGCAGACCTCAGAAGATATATTCTCTCTTTCTGACTTCCCCTGTCCTCTCTAATCTTCTCCCACCTCTATGATTATGGGCCATAAGATCCTCCTTTCAGAAGGGGGTCCTGCCATACCCTGGAGGAAGGAATGCTGCACGGAGATGCCAAAAAGAATCTTTTTTTTTTTTCCATTTATTTTATTGCATTTTAGGTTTTGGGGTACATGTGAAGAACATGCAAGATTGTTGCATAGGTACACACGTGGCAGTGTGATTTGCTGCCTTCCTCCCCGTCACGTATATCTGGCATCTCTTCCCTTGCTATCTCTCAGCCTTGCTGGGTTTCCCCACTCGGTCTATCAGCATTATAGTAGATGTTAGGGATCACACCCTTTGATTCAATCACATTTCTATACATTTTCAATCATGCCTATCCAATGGAGTCCTCATAAAATGCCTAAGAGGACAGGGTATGTAGAGCTTCTGGAGAGCTCAACATGTGGAGGCTGACAGGCAGGTGAAGGAGAACTTGCCCATGGTGCCAGGAGGGTGGCACACCCCAAATCCATGTGGATAGGAGTGCCTGTGCTCTTCCAGGCCTCACACTGTATATTTTTTAAATCTGACTTTTCATATGTTTCATAAAACATATCCTTTAAAACATCCTTTATCATAAATTGATCGATAAGTGTTTCCTTGTGTTCTGTGAACTGGTCTAACAAATTAGTCAAACTCAAATAGAGGTTTGTGTGAGAATCACAGCTTGAAGCCAGTCAGTCAGAAGCTCTGGAGTTGTGGAGTTTCAACTGGTTAGAAGGCGGTGTTCTTGTGAAACTGAGCCCTGAACCTGTGGTTTCTGAGACTATCCCCTGGTAGATAGTGTCAGAACTAAATTGAATTGGAGAACACCCAGGTGGTTTTCACTGCAGAATCAATTGCTTGCTTGGGGTATGGAGTGAAACCTGCACAGATTTGGTAGCAGAAGTCTTCTGTGTTGATTGTTGTTGTTGAGAGAAGAGAGGAAAAACACAGCTTGAGTTGTTCTTTCCCACATTCATTCCCCAATGTATACATTCAGCAAACACCAAGTATAGTTTCTGAAATTATTTTTCATCTATATATTTGTTCTGATTATATGTATTTGTTTTGTTTTACATTTGCTAAATTTATCAGTAAACATTTTTGACTTCTAATGTGTACAATTTTGTTTCCTGTAATTTTTAAAAAATTTTCTTTTACAAAAGTACTTACTTGAAAAGGACTAGAAATTTTGAAAATAGTCCGAATACAGTTAGCGTTAGAAGCATCACCAGAAATAACTTGAATAAACAACAGACCATGATAAGTGCTAGAGTAAATGTAAAGATTAAATCACAAAGGCCTAAAGAGAGAGGGAAAACACTACTTGCATGACTCTTGAAAAGCGCTCCAAGTGGTTGTTACTTTTCTCATTTGATCCTCTGGACAGAGCCATGAAGTTGACATAGATCACCAAGCTTGAAGTTGTCTGACTGAAAGCCTTAACCATAAGGAACATTATAAGGAAGGGTAACACTTACTGAGGGCTCCTTGTGCTGCCACTGTACAAAGCTGGGGTCAGCTCTCCCTATTGGAACTTCTTCCAAGTGGCCTATGCTTGCTTCCTTTATGTGGTTTCCAGATATTGTTTTAATGGAAACATGACTTATTAAAGAGGAGACAGTTTTATTATTTTTAAAAATTTTAAAAATAGGTTATTGGGGAACAGGTAATTTTTGATTGCATAGGTAAGTTTTTTTATTGGTGGTTTCTGAGATTTTGATGTACTTATCACATGAGAGCCATATACAATGCACCCAATTAGTAGTCTTTTATCCTTCACCCCTTCCCACCGTTTTTTCTTGAGTTCCTAAAGTCCATTATGTCATTCTTATGCATTTGTATCCTCATAGCTTAGCTCCCACTTATGAGTGACAACATACAATGCTTGGTTTTCCATTCCTGAGTTACTTTGCTGAGAATAGTAGTCTCCAATCTCTTCCAGGTTGCTGCAAATACCATTAATTCATTTCTTTTTATGGCTGAGTAGTATTCCATTGTATGTGTATATATACCACAGTTTCTTTATTCATTTGTTGATTGATGGACATTTGGGTTGGTTCCATGTTTTTACAGTTGCAAATTGTGCTGCTATAAACATGCATGAGCAAGTATCTTTTTGGTATAATGACTGCATTTCTTCTGGGTAGATACCCAGTAGTGAGATAGCTATATCAAATGATAGTTCTACTTTTAGTTCCTTAAGGAATCTCCACACTGTTTTTCATAGTGGTTGTACTTGCTTACATTCCCACCAGCAGTGTAAAAGTGTTCCCTTTTCATCGCATCCATGCCAACATCTATTATTTTTTGATTTTTTGATGATGGTCATTCTTATAGGAGTGAAGTGGTATCACATGGTGGTTTTGATTTGCATTTCCCTGATCATTAGTGAAGTTGATCATTTTTTATATGTTTGTTAGTCATTTGTATGTCTTCTTTTGATAATTGTCTATTCACGTTCTTGTCCCACTTTTGATTGGATTGTTTATTTATTGCTAATTTGTTTGAGTTCATTGCAGATTCTGGATAGTAGTCCTTCGTCAGATGTATTGAATGTGAAGATTTTCTCCCATTCTGTCAGTTTTCTGTTTACTCTGCTGACTGTACCTTTTGTTGTGCAAAAGCTCTTTAGTTTAATTAAGTCTCAGTTGCTTATCTTTGTTTTTATTGCATTTGCTTTTTGGTTCATGGTCGTGAAATCTTTGCCAGCCAATGTCTAGAAGAGTTTTCCTGATGTTATCTGCTAGAATTTTTATACTTTCAGGTTTTAGATTTAAGTCCTTGATCCATCTTGAGATGATTTTTGTATAAGGTAAGTGATGATGATCCAGTTTAATTCTCCTACATGTGGCCTGTCAATTATTCAAGGACCACTCATTGAATAGGGTATCCTTTCCCCACTTTATTATGTCTTTGTTTGCTTTGTCAACAATTGGTTGGCTGTAAGAATTGGGTTTATTTCTGGGATTTCTATTCTGTTCCATTGGTCTATGTGTCTATTTGTATACCAGTACCATGCTGTTTTGGTGACTATGGCTTTATAGTATAGTTTGAAATCAGGTAATGTGATGCCTCCAGATTTGTTCTTTTTGGTTAGTCTTGCCTTGGCTATATAGGCTCTTTTTTGATTCCATATAAGTTGTAGAATTGATTTTGTAGTTCTGTGAAGGATGATGTTGGTATTTTGATGGAAATTACATAAACATACAAGAAATAGCACTATGAATGGAATAGTAACTCACATCTCAATACTAATATTTAATGTAGATGGCCTAAATGCTTCACCTAAAAGATACAGAATGACAGAATGGATAAGAATTCACCAACTATCTGCTGCCTTCAAGAGACTCATCTAACCTTAAGGTAAAGTGGTGGAAAAAGACATTCCATGCAAATGGTGACCAAAAGTGAGCAGGAGTAGCAATTCTTATATCAGACAAAGGAAACTTTAAAGCAACAGCAGTTAAGAAAGACAAAGAGAGACATTATGTAATGATAACAGGCTTTGTTCAACAGGAAAATATCACAATTCTAAATATATATTCACCTAACACTGGAGCTCCCAGATTTATAAAATAGCTGCTACTAGACCTAAGAAATGAAATACACAGTGACACAATAATAGTGGGGGACTTCAATACTCCACCGACGGCACTAGACAGGTCATCAAGACAGAAATTCAACAAAGAAACAATGGATTTAAATTACACCCTAAAACAAATTAACAGATATTTACAGAACATTCTATCCAGCAACTGCATAATATACATTCTATTCATCAGCATATGGAACTTTCTCCAAGACAGAGCACATGATAAGCCACAAAATGAGCCTCAATAAATTTAAGATAATTGAAATTATATCAAGCACTCTCACAGTCCACACTGGAATAAAACTGGAAATCCACTCCATAAAGAGCCTTCAAATACACGGAAATTAAATAACCTGTTCCTAAATGATCATTGGTCGACTATGAAATCAAGATGGAAATTAAAAAATTTTTCAAACTGAATGCAAGTAGTGACACATCCTATCAAAACCTCTGGGATATAGTAAAGGCAGTACTAGGAGGAAAGTTCAGAGCTCTAAATGCCTACATCAAAAAGTCTGAAAGAGCAAAAACAAACAAACAAAGTTCACACTTCAAGGAACTGGAGAAACAAGAACAAACTCAAACCCAGCAAGAGAAGGGAAATAAAAAAGATCAGAGCAGAACTAAATGAAATGGAAACAACAGCAAAAAACAATACAAAAGATAAACAAAAAGCTGGTTCTTGAAGCAATAAATAAAATTGATAGACATTAACGAAATTAACCAAGAAAAGGTGAGAGGAAATTCAAATAAACTCAATCAGAAATGAAATGGGAGATATTACAACTGACACCACGGAAATACAATAGGTCATTCAAGGCTACAATGAACACCTTTATGCACATAAACAAGAAAACCTAGAAGAGGTAGATAACTTCCTGGAATTATATAACCCTCCTACCTAAGAAGAGGAAGAATTAGATACCCTGAACAGACCAACAAGTAGGGAGACTGAAAATGGTAATTAAAAAAGTTTTATAGTTTAAGTCTCTGCATGTATATCTCTAATTTTTACTCCAAATATACAAGATACATTAGTGTGTGGGAAATGGATATGTGTTTGATGTTCATGTAAGAAGTAGTATCCAAGAAAAGCACAGATGGAACTGTGACCTTATGGGTCATCTATTAAAACAGGAGCAAGCCAATGTTTTACCTTTTGAGGTCAGCAGATTGCTTAAGTGGGGTTAGAATCCTTACATATGACTTTGGCATAACAGTTGTGTAGCCTGCTGAGCAGTATTTAGACAGTACAGGGAAGTGATGATAATGGCTAGAAGAAGAGTAGAAAGGGAGAGAAACAGGTGAAAATGACACACATTCAGGAGGTGGGTCAGTGGGGGCAAAATATAGCACCACAAAAACAAGATCTACAGAATGATAAAGTGTAAAGCCATATTTACAATTTATGGACATGCAAAAATATTCAATATATTGTTTAAGAGTACAGAAAGTTTAAGCCAAGCTACAAAGAAAGGCAGTTGATTCATGAACATAAAATTTAGAAGAGTGTCTACTGAGGGGGTGGTTCTTTGGTACAGGGGGTGGGACCCACAGAATGAGGCTAAGGTAACTACTGCTGTGTTTCTTAAGACACGTGATGGCTATGCTGGGTTTCTTTAGTTAATTATCTTTCTGCTTCGAGTACACAGTTTGTGTATTTCCTCTAGTGAGTCAGATATTTTATTTTACTTTATTGAAATAAGAAAAGTAACCGACATAGAAACCTTAATTTATACTGATCATTTTTGAGAGCCTGGGCTATAGTATTGAACCTGTTTTCTATCAGGCTGTTTTCTATTTTTATTTAAAAAATAAGAAATATTTTAAATAGTTCTAGTTTCTATAAAGAAAGAACTGCTCCCTTGATCCCCAAGTTCAGATCCCAAATGTCAGAGCCTCTTCCATCCATATCAACATCCCCAGGCTGCTATTCCCCAAAGCCAAACCATTTTACTCACCTGGGAGCTCCAGTCCTCCCTGCTCCTGCTAATCAGAGCTGCACACCTTGGCTGTCAGCCCCTGAGTGGCCAATAAGATCAGGAGTAGGGTAAACACAGCCGACATGGCCAAGGCAGTGGAGGCTTGTTTACTGTCACCATGGGAACCTCTAAAGGTTCTTTAAGGGGGTGGGGCCAAAAGCTGGGGCGGAGTCAGAACAACAGGGGCAGCAGCAGGTCTCTGATCCCTCCACACGCAGTGATTTTGAGAAGCTTTTCTGCTTGGCTACTCAGACGCAGTTCACCCCTCTGTCCTGGAAATGTGCCTCAATTAATTTCTCCCAAGAAGGTGGGACCTCTGGCTCAACTGAACAGATAGAGGTGAGATGGGTGAGAGGGAAGCAAGGGTGGAGGGAGTCAAGGGTTGTTGCTGTGTGAGTGTCTCTGGATCAGAGGCCACTTGAAGAGAGGTTCAGGTGATGTAATCACAAGTGGGGGTGGGGGAGCAAGAGGTCACAAGGGTCAGATTGTGACACACCTGGAGTGGAGCTGAGGATTGGCCAGGCAGAGGGGCTTGATAAAAGCCAGGTTGCCAGGGAGTGAGCCTGGCAGAGAGAGGCTGGGCATGAAGGGATGGGGTGAAGGCATGGTGATTGTGTTCTGGCTTCTGTTCCAGGGCCCTTTCATGGAGACTTATTTCCCATGGTCCTCTTCCAAGAAAATTCTCTCCACTCTCTCACCTGCATCCTACCCTGAGTCTCAGGCTCTGATTGCAATCTATAGTCTACAGCTTCCCTCTCCCCATTTCCCAACCCACAGCTTTCTCAGTTCCTGGCTGCAAGGGTTTTACATCCTCTACTCAATTTCAAAAATTTCTCCTGGCACCAGCTTCTCTACGCAGCATCTTTGGTCTACCTGTCAATCCTCTCCTGTGTGTCCTGTCAGTCTGGAAATCCAGATTACTGTGATGAATATGCTGCTTGCATTTTCTGAATCACTATGTTGATGAGAAATGCATCCTATAAGAGGTAACAAAGCTTCACAGCAAGGTCATTTTGAAGATGACAGTGAGGAGGACATAAGTGCTCTAGGATCAATATGTGAGGCTGCCACAAACATGCTATAGTTTGCACATTCTTGCAGAGAGGCAGAAGAGCCTGCTTGGGAGAGAAGCCTCAAAATCATGGCTAGTGTCTTGACAGAATTTATTCTGGCCCCTGGAATGGTATACAAGACACCTTCAGGAGAAGGTATTTTGCTGGCCACTCTTAACTCCTAGAAGAAACAGATGCCGTGACTTTGAAATATTGGAAAGTGAATGTAAAATGGAGAACCTCTGAAGACAGCAGAGCCCAATGAAGATAAATGGCATTGCTCATCATTGAAGTCAGGTAGCATGATGCCTCCAGCTTTGTTCTTTTTGCTTAGAATTGTCTTGGCTATGTGGGCTCTCTTTTGGTTCTATATGAAGTTTAAGGTGTTTTTTTCCAGTTCTGTGAAGAGGGTCATTGGCAGCTTGATGGGGATAGCGTTGACTCTATAAATTACTTTGGGCAGTGTAGCCATTTTCACAGTATTGATTCTTCCTAACCATGAACATGGAATGTTTCTCCGTCTATTTGTGTCTTCTCTTACCGAGCAGTGGTTTATAGTTCTCCTTGAAGAAGTCCTTTACATCCTTTGTTAGTTGTACTCCTAGGTATTTTATTCTGTTTGTAGCAATTATAAATGGGAGTTTGCTCTTGATTTGGCTCTCTTTAAGTCTGTTATTGGCCTGTAGAAATGCTTGTGATTTCTCCACATTGATTTTGTATCCTAAAACTTAGCTGAAGTTGCTTATCAGTTTCAGGAGATTTTGGGCTGAAATGATGGGGTCTTCTAAATATACAATCATGTCGTCTGCAAATAGAGATAACTTGACCTCCTCCTTTCTTAATTGAATACCTTTATTTCTTTTTCTTGCCTGATTGCTCTGGCTAGAACTTCCAATACTATATTGAATAGGAGTGGTGAGAGAGGGCTAGTGCCAGATCCTTGTCTAGTGCCAGATTTCAAAGGGAATGCTTCCAGTTTTTGCCCATTCAGTATGATATTGGCTGTGGGTTTGTCATAAATATCTTTTATTATTTTGAGATATGTTCCATTGATACCTAGTTTATTGAGAGTTTTTGCATAAAGAGCTGTTGAATTTTGTTGAGATCTTCTCTGCATCTACTGAGATAATCATGTGGTTTTTGTCTTTGATTCTGTTTATGTGGTGTATTACGTTTATAGACTTGCATATGTTCAATCAGCCTTGCATCCCCGGGATGAAGCCTACTTGATCGTGATGGATTAGCTGTTCGATGTGCTGCTACAGTCGGTTTGCCAGTATTTTATTGAAGACTTTTACATCTATGTTCATCATGAATATTGGCCTGAAGTTTTCTTTTTTGGCTGAGTCTCTGCCAGATTTTGGTATCAGGATGATATTGGTTTCATAAAATGATTTGGGAGGGATTCCGTCTTTTTGTATTGTTTGGAATAGTTTCAGAAGGAGTGATACCAGCTCCTCTTTGTACATCCAGTAGAATTCAGCTGTGAACCCATCTGGACCTGGGCATTTTTTGGTTGGTAGGCTATTAATTGCTGCCTCAACTTCAACCCTTGATATTGGTCTATTCAGGGTTCCAACTTCTTCCTGGTTTAGGCTTGGGAGGGTGCAAGTGTCCAGGAATTTATTCATTTCTTCGAGGTTTACTGCTTTATGTGCATAGAGTTGTTTGAGGTAATTTCTGATGGTAGTTTGTATTTCTGTGGAATCAGTGGTGATATGCTCTTTATCATTGTTTATTGTATCTATTTGATCTTCTTTCTTTTCTTTTTTTTTAATTCATCTGGCTAGCAGTCTATTTCATTGATCTTGTCAAAAAAACCAGCTCCTGGATTTATTGATGTTTTGAAGTGTTATTTGTATCTCTATCTCCTTCAGTTCTGCTCTGATCTTAGTTATTTCTTGTCTTCTGCTAGCTTTTTAATTTTTTTTATTTTTATCTTGCTCCTCTAGCTCTTTCAATTTTGATGATAAGGTATTGATTTTAGATCTTTCCTTGTGTCTCATGTGGGCATTTATTGCTATAAATTTCCCTCTAGACTTTGATTTAAATGTGTCCCAGAGATTCTGGTGTGTTGTGTATTCATTCTCGTTGGTTTCAAATAACATCTTTATTTCTGCCTTCATTTCATTGTTTATACAGTCAACATTCAAGAGCCATTTGTGTGGTTCTGAGTTAGTTTCTTAATCCTGAGTTCTAATTTGATTGAACTGTGGTCTGAGAGACTGTTTTTTATTTCCATTTTTTTTTGCATTTGCTGAGGAGTGATTTACTTCCAATTATGTGGTCAATTTTAGAGT
This sequence comes from Cebus imitator, assembly GCF_001604975.1. NCBI lineage: Eukaryota > Metazoa > Chordata > Mammalia > Primates > Cebidae > Cebus > Cebus imitator. The sequence continues at coordinate 171,575 of NW_016107346.1, forward strand.
AGGTACAATATGGTGCTGAGAAGAATGTATATTCTGTGGATTTGGGGTGGAGAGTTCTGTAGATGTTTATTAGATTTGCTTTGTCCAAATCTGAGTTCAAGTCCTGGATATCCTTGTTAATTTTCTGTCTCGTTGATCTGTCTAATACTGACAGTGGAGTGTTAAAGTCTCCCGCTATTATTATGTGGGAGTCGAAGTCTCTTTGTAGGTCATTAAGAACTTGCTTTATGTATCTGGGTGCTCCTGTATTGAGTGCGTTTATGTTTAGGATCGTTAGCTGCTCTTGTTGCATTGATCCTTTTACCATTATGTAATGCCCTTCTTTGCCTCTTTTGATCTTTGTTGGTTTAAAGTCTATTTTATCAGAGACTAGGATTGCAGCTCCTGCTTTTTTTTTTT
>NW_016107346.1:171997-191150 GCF_001604975.1 Cebus imitator
TCTTTGCACATGAGATGGGTTTCCTGGATATAGCACGCCGATGGGTTTTGACTTTTTGTCCAATTTGTCTGTTGGTGTCTTTTAATTGGGGCATTTAGCCCATCTACATTTCAGGTTAACATTATTATGTGTGAATTTGATCCTGCCATTTTGACGCTAGCTGGTTGTTTTGCCCGTTAGTTGTTGCAGTTTCTTCATTTTGTCTATGGTCTTTACCATTTGGTACGTTTTGGAGTGGCTAGTACTGGTAGTTCCTTTCTATGTTTAGTGCTTTTTCAGGAGCTCTTGTAAGGCAAGCCTGGTGGTGACAAAATTTCTCAGCAATTGCTTGTTCATAAAGGATTTTATTTCTCCTTCGCTTATAAAGCTTAATTTGGCTGGATATGAAATTCTAGGAATTCTAGGTTGAATGTTCTTTTCTTTAAGGATATTGAATATTGGCCCCCACACTCTTCTGGCTTGTAGGGTTTCTGCTGAGATCTGCTGTGAGTCTGATAGGCTTCCCTTTGTGGGTGACCTGACCTTTCTTTCTGGCTGCGCTTAGCATTTTTTTCTTCATTTCAACCCTGGTGAATGTGGCGATTATATGCCTTGGGGTTGCCCTTCTTGAGGAATATCTTTGTGGTGTTCTCTGTATTTCCTGGACTTGAATGTTGGCCTGCCTTGCTAGGTTGGGGAAGTTCTCCTGGATAATATCCTGAAGAGTGTTTTCCAGCTTGGATTCATTCTCTCCATCATATGTATGTATTATTTATATACTGGTAAGTTAGCTTTTTAAAAAGCTATAGGTAAAAGTTTTAACTATTACTTATTTTTATATTTGCCTCTGCATGCCTAAATACATTTCTTTTACTCTAAATTATTACAAAAAATGACCTAAAACAGGAAAAAAAAGAGTCATTTTTATATAAAATGACTGGCATATTTTATGCTTAGATTGTAGACCTTTCTTTTTGTGATTTAATTCTATTAAATTTTGGTGCTTTTTAAAATGCTCTTAAATCAGTTTTTAAGAAATTTTGTGTTTACTTTTCTTATTTTTAATTAGCATAGTTATCTACAAGGTATTTATAATGTTGCCTGAAATTATCTGACCTTAGATATGATTTATATCCTGCCTTTTTAAATGATTTTTTAACCCTTCCAAAATTCAGAATAATTTTGCTCTTTCACCCTATAAAATAAAGTAAAATTGGAACAATTAGGTTTGTTGAAACTCTTCAGATTTTAAATAACTCAAAACTGTTACAGGAGTCCTTCAACTTTGGGATTTAAAAACATATAAAAAATTCTCCAGATCTGTCAAATTCAGAAGGGAGCTGATGTTAATTTTATATTAGTAAAAAGTATTATTAGAATTAGCTTTTAGTTATTGTATACTTTTCAAGTTAAATGAAGTATGTTCCTTTTTAAGCATAAACACAGAAACAATAACTATTAAAAGACTTTTCTCCAAGATCCTAGATTCACAAATCCCTTTTTACTTTTTTTTTAATAAAAATTCTCAATAAGTGCTGACCCAATTATGTGGGAATCATTAGGGACCTATTGCTTATTTCAGTCTTTTGTTAGCACTGCTAGCCAAGCTATATCCACCTTGCTTAAGATCTATAACAGCAATAGCAAAATGTATGAAAACTTCTATTGACTTAGTTCTAGGATCTCTACTACAGTTAATAGTTTCTTATCCTACACAGATGCTTTTATTGACAGTCATGTGATATCTATGAAATATTACTGGTTTACCCTTCAGAGGTCTACCTCCATCACTGCTTCACTCTGAACTCAGTAACAAAAAAATGTAAAAATTTTTATTTTTATTTAATTTTATTTATTTATTTAACTTTTATTGGAAGAAAGAGGACCCAATAATTACCAGCCTTTTGGGAACTATTCACAACCATGCAAGCCTTCTAGCCAAGATAACTGTGATTTTATTTTGATTTTATGTGGTTCATACTGAAAAAGAAAAATGAAAAATTATGAAGCTGTGTATGCAATCAGAAACTTAAATTTGGCCTTGAAATATAGGCTTCTCTCAGAAATTAAATAATTCCAATGGGGTAACTTAATTGCCCTCACCCAGATATGTCTGCTGCCCAAAGATAAAGAAGGTGTTATAGAAGGTATGATTTATAGGTTAGTTCATGACTTTTAAATGCTTTAGAAACAAAGAGAGTCCAGATTGCTACAAGATCGTGAATCAAAGCTCTAATTGGCTTGCAGTCAGTGAGCTCTGAACAAACACAAGATTAGCAACATCTCAGCAATGGCGGAGATCAATGATATACATCCTGATGCCTGACTAGTTTGTTTTGGCCAAAGGAGGGTATAAAGAAAGAGAAAAGCAACCTTCATATTTGGGAACTGGTCTAGCACTGTTAGACCTTAGTGTTGCCAGGAGTGAAACGGGCACTCACAGGTAGGTCCTAATCTTGCTGAGTATAAACAATTTCACAGAGTACCAGCGTCAGAAAAGGCCACTCTATGATTGTGGTGGATCAAGACAAAAAGACCACTCCATATTCATGTCTGAATGCAGACATAAACATTAACATGATCTAAATTATGCAAATGACTAAACACCCCTCACTCCCGGCTAATATGTGTAACAGTGGCTTATTCACCAATCACAGCTTTAACCTTACTTCCACCCCAATTTTAGAAACAGTTTTTAAAGATATTCAGTCATAGAGTTAACACTACTTCCTGATGGCCTCCACTTCAGAGCAAAAGTCCAGTTCCCTAAAACTTCCCCTAAAGTACTGGTAAGGACGGAATGTTTACATTCCCCCAAATTCATATGTTGAAATTCTAACCCCCAAGGTGACTGTAATAGGAGATGGGGCCTACAAAGGTGTTTAAGGAATGAAGGTGGAGCTCTCGCAAATGGAATCAGTGTTTTTATAATAGGGACCCCAGAGAGCTCTCTCTCTCTCTTTTTGCCATGTGAGGAAACAGCAAGAAATTGGCATTCTGCAACTCAGAAAAAGATCCTCACTGGACCCCAACTATGCTAGCAGTGTGACCTTAGACTTCCCAGCCTCCAGAACTATGAGAAATAAATTGCTGTTGTTTATAAGCCACCCAGGGTAGAGTACTTTGTTACATAGCAGCTAGAGCTGATGAAGACAAGACTCTAACTTAAGTCCCGCATCTTATAATGTCTTCTTTAACATGCTCTTACTGAGAGACACCACAGCTCTTCATGGTGTTTTCCCTTATTTCAGTGATTAACAAACTCAGCTTGTTCAGCCACAGGTCTCTTTCTGTTGATGTTACTATAGGTTGCTACTCTGAACACACTGTCTATGGGTTAACTTTGCTCTGTAAGGAGCAGGCCTCTGTTGCTATAGGGTACTACTTTAATGAAGTTGCTGTCTAACACTGGCGGCTTACCCTTACATTCTTTCCTGGGTCAAGCCAAGAATCAGGCTAAGCCCCAGTTTGGGGGCTCTTGTGTCCTGCATTGTTTTGAGGAAGGGTGAGACCCCTAAGACTCGGATAAACGCTCTTGCTCAAAATTAGAATAGCTGGTAAATCATGGTAAAAATAATAATAAAAACAAACATTTACTGAGCACTCACTGTACCATGCATTCTTCTGAATCTTTTGTGATTTTAACCTTGTCAAAACCCAGGGGCAGGTACTAATGTTAGCCTTAAGGATAAGACTGAGCTACAGAAGTGTCCAGGGAGCTTGCCAGAGGTGCTAAAAATAGGAGCAATGATGCAGGGCATTGGACTGGACTATTCTGGCCCAGGGTCTATGCTTTTACACACCACAGTATGTGTCCCAGTGAGAGAACCTGGCCCTTCCCTCTCCTTCCATGTCGAGAGCTCTCAGCCTGGCTCACGAAGCCCTTATCCTTAAATTTCCCGCTTTGGAAGTAGCAGGACAGTGTTGGGGCAGTGAGTAGAGCAGGAAATTTTATTGTCCAGCCCTGGCACAGACTCCTTCAAATTGTGACATTTCACATTGCTGCCAAATTCTCTTTTGCACAAAGTTGTGGACTAAAAGCAAGTCTGAAACCAAGGGTGGCTCATAGTTTTGACTCATTCCTGTCGGAGGCTGCAGTTGATGTGAATGTAACTGAGTTTCTCACCCACTTGTCTACCTCTGCCAGTGGAAGCTGGCCCACTTATGATTCAAGTCTTAAGTCATTAGTTTTCTTCCACACCCATGGAAATGACAACTGGGTTGATTCCCAGTGTGTGTCAAGAGGAAGCCTGGTCCTTTGTGGTGTTTAGTGTTCCTGAGGCCCTGAGCCCCCAGTAGGGGATGCATCAAGGCTGTAGTAACTATTCGTGGGGCATCAATATACCGACAGATGGAATGCTTGTTTCTGCAAAAAAACTGATTTTGAAAAGAAAAAGCATTGCACATACAATGCAAAGTCATATCTCATTTCTTTCTCTTCTCCTTTCCCCAGAGTTGTTGCATATCACAGCATTGCACACATAAATACCTTTATTACACAGTCCTGCCTAATAAATGATAAATCAACTTGTATCCCATTTTATAGGCATGAACAGGAGTGGCCTTTCTGTTTGTGTTCCTCCCAGGCCCCCTTCCTTAGGATGCACTACTTTCACGTGTGTGTTTTATTCCCATAGGTTGGCTCCAGGAGGGGTTCTAGAAAGTGGGCATAGAAGTCCCTTTGGTTGGAAATTACCAGCTCACATGACTCTGGTGGCCCAATGGCACAGTGAGAAACATAAGCATGGGCTTGAGCCTGCCTGTTTCCATGGAAGGCCCATAGCACAGGCTGGTTTTAATGCTGTATCTCCTGGAGCTGGCTGCTTTTCTCTGAAGTAAACAGACCCAGAGGGCAGAGAAGTTCTCTGAACAGAGCAGGTCCCAGAACCCAGAGCTACTGCACTGCTCCCAGGCCTCTTGATGCCAGAGGTAATATTGTCACCATAAGAATTAAAGAAAGAAGAGAGAAACACAGAGGGTGACTTTACAGTCAACAGGGACAAGTTTATTTTGAATAAACCTGAGAGCGGCTGCTGGCTGAGTTAGGTCAGAGCCACAGACTTTTTAAGGATTCAGGGTGGGACTGTTTATCAGAGACTTGGACTGCTTCTGTGTCTCTTTGTTGTGCTTACCAGGGAGGGAGAGTTGTGTGTCTGTTCCCATACATCTTTCTGCAGCTGCAGGTATATCTCTGGAGTCTGCTTTTTGTTTCCCTCTCTTAGTGCACGTGAAGGGAAAGGAATGTGCTTATGAAGGCCCACCCTTTTACTGGGGCCCATTGTATGAGGGTGAAGTTTGGCAGTTGCCCAAGAGACTTTCTGCCTACTTCCCTCTGTGCTGATCTGTCTTATCTGTGTTTTACTGTCTGCTCTTTCTGTCTGCTTGTAGTTAGAACATAAGTGATTTCATCGAAATGCATGAGGCTAGAATGGGAGCTGGAACTTAAGGTAGTGGTGTTTGTCTGAGATGACGCTGCTCCTGCTCTGTCAGTCACAGCAGCATTTATCTATTTTTCCTCCTCCTCCTCCTCTTCCTCCAGCAAAAGGCAGGTAGTTTAGTTGGTGGTTTCCTTGCCTTTCTTTAGCAAAACTGTGGCCCACTGCAAATCTCCCTGGGCAGCCATGATTGGACCTGTGTTCACTCAGCCTCTGGGAGATGGGGCTGTGTCCTAAGTTCTGGTTCATCACTTCAGGTCCTGGAATTCAGCTCCAGGAGTATTGATCTCTGGCAAGAGCTATGTGCATAAGGAAGGTGGACCCTCCCCAGGCCCAGGAGATGGATCTCACTTAACCAGTTATGGCATCCCTACTCCTCTTACTGCTGACTGTTTCGGGGACAGGCAGATGACTGATTTCTGGCCAGTGAATTGTCAGTGTATGTTTGCTAGTGTGTGTAGGAGGGTGTCTGGAAAATATTTTTTCACCTTTACAAAAGTCCATGGGGAAAGAAAACCTGCCCATGTTTTGCCTTCACCAATGTGGTGAGAACATGATTCTTAGAGCTACTACAGGCATCTCATACTCAGGTGAGATATCTTGTCCTCAAATGCTGAATCATTGGAGAAGACAGGTTGCAAGTGAGAAAGCAGTGTTCACCCTCAAAGGTTCCCAGGGCTGCTGAGCCAACCGGAAATCACCCTCATCACCTTTCTGGGAGACAGGGTTATAGCATTCTCTCCTGAGGCCCACAGATTCTGGAGTTTTTGTCCCTGTATAGGCAGTGCCAACACATAGATAACACTTGGCCTGAGAGAGGACAGCGGCCTCCCAGGCTTGGGGACTGCAATGGAAAGGAAAGGGGGCTCTCTTCCTGAGACTTTGTGGAAGCTGCTATCAGCAGAGGCCCTGTGGATGCTCAAGTTACTCCATTGTTATTTACTTAGTGCCCACAATCCAAAAGATTATTAATTTACTCAGAGCCCAAGGAGGAAATGAAATGGAAGGGAAGAAATGGGTTGGAGCCAAGGAAAAATGTACAAATGGCTAAGCTTAGGCTGACATCTTGTGGCTGATCCCAAAAAAGGCACTTCACTAAGAAATGAACTGAACAGCTGGGCAGCTCAGCGGGGGCAGCCTGCGGTCTGAAAACTGGGAACAGGAGCCTTTTAAATCCACTCTCACTTTTTCATTTTCCTTTTTATTACATGTCAAATTTCTTCAGCAGTCATTTTCAGTACTATATAGCTATTAGAAAGAATAGTTTGATGACTACAGACTTAAATTTATTTCTGACAAAAATACATTGTTATTCTGACTAATCCTGCTTCAAATTAAAACTGTTCACCCATTATCAATAGATTACCATTTTCTTTAAATTAGCAATGACATGCAATTGACCTAACTATATGGTTTTCTACCTAGAAATTAACAAGCTGTGCCTCATGTATTACATTTTTAATGAGTAGAAAAGCACTTTTTTTTCCCCCCATTTTATACAGGTGGAAGCCAAGCAATGGCCAGCATCACAGTGAGCAAATGGTAGATGAGATCTTGAATGCTGGTCTTTCAGAACTTACAGCCTGGAGGTGGAGTTAATAGCCACCACTTCTTTTGAATGCATAGGCCAACAGGCAGTCTTCATGTTGTCTCTTGTAATCTTTAAAACCACCCTAGTAAGGTAAATATTGTTTTTCCTGCTTTACAAATGAAGACACAGAAATCATGCTCTAGAGGTTGGCTGCCTGGGAATCTGAAGCTAGCTTATCTACTTCTAAAACCCATCCTTCTCATTAACCTCCACTTTATTTTTTTGTTTGTTTTTTGAGACAGAGTCTCACTCTGTCACCTAGGCTGGAGTGCAGTGGTGCAATCTCACCTCACTGCAACCTCTGCCTCCCAGGATCAAGCAATTCTCCTGCCTCAACCTCCCAAGTAGCTGGGATTACAGGCATATGCCACTATACCTGGCTAAGTTTTTTGTATTTTTAGTAGAGACGGGGTTTCACTATATTGGCCAGGCTGGTCTTGAACTCCTGACCTTGTGATCTACCCACCTCGGCCTCCCAAAGTGCTGGGATTATAGGCAGAGCCACTGTGCCAGGCCCTACCTCCACTTTTAGAGATAACTCACTCTTCCCCCAGCCCCTTCCTCCCTATCTTACATATACCTCTCCTACATCTGAGCTTCCAAGAAATTATTAGCATTTGTTGCTATGGTTCTCCTTGAAATATTAGCTGATGAAGAATTATTATTTTTTCCCAGAGATTTGCATTACAATAGATAAGGAGCTCTTGAACACAAAGCCTTTGGGATTTAAAGGGAATATGTCAGACTGCAAGAAATAATGAGACAAAGGCATTTGGGGGCAGTGAACAAAGATTTCCCTTAAGTAACCTCACTGAGACTGTTTTGTCCTTAGTAGACAGGGTTTCGAGACAGCAGGTCACATATCTGATGTAATTGAATATCCAACTGAAGGAAAGCAGTTGTTTATTTAGCATCCTGAATGGATTTATCAGCAGACTAATGCAAATACCACTTGATAAGGGCTAGAAGCTGGCCCTAAGGCAAACAGAGGGTCCCCCCCAACCCCTCTCACCACCATCATTTTGAGAAACAATATCTTTTATAATTCCAAAGGACAAAGAGTCAGAGCATTTTAATTCTAATAAACTTGAAGTTTTCATTTTTCTTAAAAAATTTGAAGAACAATGGCCAATTAGCTGGTGAGCAATGCTTGATCCTTGGCACAGAACTGAACTCATGAAATACTTACTAAGGGCCAGGCAGCCAGTCACCCTCCTAAGTACTTTTTCTAAATTATCTCATTTAATCTTGACAAAGGTACCTATAAAGTAGCATTGGTATACTCATGAGAGAATTGACTGTCAGCCGGACGAGTGGCCCATCTGTGGTCACCATACCTGGTAAGGGCATGGCTGGGATCTAAGTGGGTTCTAGATTCCAAGCTCTTGCTTTCCTTACATCCATGGTATTAATCTCTTTTCTTGTGCTAAAATGAAATATTGACACTGGGCTTTTTATTTTCAGAATTGCCCTCCTTCCTCTTTGGCACATAGGTAAGAAGGGTGGATAAAGACACAGACTCAGACACTGGAATCATTTTTGTTATTTGTAGTTATAACCCAGGCCTGCATTAAAGGAGCCTCCTTGTATGAGTCAGTTCTTGCATTGCTATACAGAAATACCCAAGACTAGGTAATTTATAAAGAAAAGAGGTTTAATTGGCTCACAGTTCCGCAGACTGTACAGGAGGCATAGCAGCTTCTGCTTCCAGGGAGGCTTCAGGGAGCTTTTACTCATGATAGAAGGTAAAGTGGGATGAAGTATCTTACATGGCAGGAGCAGGACCAAGAGAGAGAAGGGGAAGGTGCCATACACTTTTCAACAACCAGATCTCATGATAACTTACCCACTCTCATGAGAACAGCACTGAGGGGATAGTGTCAAGTTATTCATGATAACTCTGCCCCCATGTTCCAGTCACCTCCCACCAGGCTCCACCTCCAACACCAGGATTTACAATTTGGCATGAGATTTGGTGGGGACACAGATCCAAACCATTGAATTCTACCCCCTGCCCCTGTGAATCTTATGTTCTTCTCACATTGCAAAATACAATCATCCCTTCTCAGCAGTCCCCCAAAGTGTTAACTCATTCTAGCATTAAATAAAAACATTAAAGTCCAAAGTCTCACCTGAGACAAGTCATTTCTGCCTATGAGCCTGTAAAATAAAAAACTAGTCACTTCCAACATACAATGAAGGTATAGGCATTGGTATACTCCTGTTCCCAAAGGGAGAAATCAGCCAAAAGAAAGGGGCTGCAGGGCCCCCACATCTGAAACCCTGCAGGGCAGTCATTAAATCTTAAAGCTCCAAAATAATCTCCCTTAACTCCATGTCTCACATCCAGGGCACATTGGTGCAAGGGGAGGGGTCTCAAAGCTTTGGACAGCTCTGCCCCTGTGGCTTTGTAGGGTTAAGCCCTTGTGGCTACTCTCATGGGTTGGCATTGAGTGCCTGTGCCTTTTCCAGATGCATGGTGCAAGCTTCTAATGGATCTACCACTCTGGGGTCTAGAGGATGGTGGCCCTCTTCTCACAGATCCACTAGGAAGTGCCCCATGGGAACTCTGTGTGGGTTCTGCAGCCCGCTTGAATTCGTCCCCTGAAAATGGGCTTTTCTTTTCTACCACATGTCTAAACTGTAAGTTTTCCAAACTTAAGTCTTTATTTCCCTTTAAAATATAAGTTCCAGTTTTAGCTCATTTCTTTGCTCATGCATATGAGATAGGTTGTTAGAAGCAGCCAGGCCAAACCTTTAACACTGGTGCTTAGAAATTTCTTCCACCAGATACCCTAAATACTCATTCTCGATTCAAAGTTCCACAGATCCCTAGGGTGGGGGCACAATGCAGCCAACCTCTTTGCTAATGCATAACAAAAGTGACTTGCTCCAGTTCCCAATGAGTTCCTCATCTCTATCTGAGACCTCCTCAGCCTGGACTTTATTGTTCATATCACTATTAGCATTGTAATGACAACAACTTTACAAGTCTCTAGGAAGCTCCAAACATTCTCTCATCTTCCTGTCTTCTTGTGAGCTATACACACTCTTCCAACCTCTGCTGGTTACCCCATTCCAAATCTGCTTCCACATTTTCAGGTATCTTTACAGCAATGCTCTATTCTTTGGTACCAATTTTCTGTATTAGTAAGTTCTTGTATTGTTATAAAGAAATACCTGAGACTGGGTAATTTATAAACAAAAGAGGCTTAATTGGCTCATAGTTCGGCAGACTATACAGGAAGCATAGTGGCTTCTGCTTCTGGGGAAGCCTCAGGGAGCTTTTACTCATGGTGGAAAGCAAAGTGGAAGCAGATATTTTACATGGCAGAAGCAGGACTGAGGGAGAAGGGGAGAGGTGCCATACACTTTTAAACAACCAGATCTCATGATAATTTACTCACTTTCATAAGAACAGCACCAAGGGGATGGTGCTAACCCATTCATGGGAACTCTGCTTCCATCATCCAATCACCTCCTATTAGGCCTCACCTTCAACACTGGGGATTACAATTTGACATGAGATTTGTTGGAGACACAGATCCAAGCAATATTGCCCCCTTTTCTTTACTGTCTAGGGGCCCCAAGTCTGAGCCTGCTATGGTTGCTAGTGGGTTTCTAGGAACACTGAGGAGTACTGGAATGTTTTATGGGTCCACTTGTGCCTTCAGTATCTTCTGATCCAGATGGAAGCTCAATCCTCTCCCTCTATCTCTTCCTTCAAGTCTGTGACCCCTTTTCTACTTCATAATTATTATCTCTCGTCTGTTTTCCCAAAGCATTGAACAAAAGATGATTTCCCAAGAACAAGTAACATGTAGTTTTTGAGCTCAGCAGACCTCATTGACTCTTGATAATATAAGGGAATTGCAATGCAGAAAAGGGAAACTTAAAATAAAATACCAGGATACCCTTTTTGTAGAATTCAGCAACTTGTTCCTTCTCTGGGAAACTCTCTGTGTCCCACTCTGAGAGTTGAAGATTTTAATGGCCTTCAAAGTGGGAAATCTATAACCCCTGACTCTGATCCCTGTCTAGAAAACACAATCTCAGTGCACATCACAATAGTCTCAAAGGGAGCACTCTACTGAGAAGTTGGGAATATGGTGGACTTTTATGTTTTCCTAAGTAGGGCACTTCCTTCAGGCATGCACAGTTGGCATTTAGCTTACTTCCCCTGCTGAGTGCTTCTTCAGGGCACATGGAGTGGGCTGGTGCTTGTTATCACCTAAACAACTGAAACAACTTAATAAAAATATCTCTTTGGAAAAACAAGAAAGTTTGTCCCAAATACCGATTTCATTTCTACCTTTAGAACCACAAGCAAGACATGTTTAGAATGCACTGTTTTTGTTCTCATATTATAGCTCTATGTGGGTCGCAAGTACTTGAATTACTCTAGGTCTCCAAATGAAAATGGTAAAACATATCCCACAGAGGTCCTGTGAGGTTAAAATAAGGCAAGTCTTCAAAAGTATCTCATAAACTATAAAACACTACAGTTTAAAAACTATGTATAACCATATAAATGCAAGACATTATTATCCCCCTTTTGTTTTCAGAGATCCTCAACATAGTGCTTCTAGACTTGACGATTTAGACTTCATTAGTTACCAAGTGTGGTACTATGTACATGCAGGCATATTAGCTGAAATCACTCATTGTATATTTTACATAAATGCATTTTTTGAAGGGTTGATATTTTAAACTATGTGGATATGCTTTTCAATTGTATATTTCTGTGTCTATGACTTTTCCCTCTTCTTTCTAAAGCAATTTTATTTTTTATTTCTTTGGTTTCAGAGGAGAAAAATGGAGTGATGAAATTAGGATTAGGATTATTACAGAAGATATTTAAAGAAAAAAATAATATTCAAGTCTTGACATGAAATATAATATCTCTCTTATCCCTCCTACAAGACCAGAATCTGGAAAATCAGATTTTCTTGGGCCAGAAAGTATTTCCTAACTTTGGAAGACTCTTACCAATATATTTACAAGGTAGTAAGGATACTCTTTTTGTTTATGGCCACTAGGATGGAAGATAGATAAGCCAAGTGAAGGAAAAAGAAGCTCCGGTAGGAGAGTTAATGTCCTGGAGTAGAAGGGTATGACATGGAATAAAGGAAATTTGAAGACTTATGCTTCTTGGCCCATAAGATCAAGGTTAAAATATGGAAAGGAAATGGAGAGAGTAATAGGTCAGGTGCCTGAGATCTGTTCTGAGCTGTGGTTAGATCTCGTGGCGGGGCCAGGTTTTCCTAAGCTCACCCTAAGCTGGGTGTGCAGCATGCTTCCACGTTACACTGGATGGACAATGCAAGCCTCTGTTTTTGCATATGGCCAACACCAACAGGTATTAGGCAAAAACAGAGGGAAGTAGACAGGAGAATCTAATTGTTTCTCTAAGACTGATATAGGGCAGGCATCGCTCACAAAAGTATTCAAGAGAGAGCTTGTCATGGAAGAAAGGACGTATATTAAAACAGCTGTATTGCAGCTCTGTGATTGCAGGATTAGCCCATAGACAGTGCACAGAGAGTAGCCGCATGGGATGCTGGTGGTGGTGGTATTTATACCTACTTTTAATGACATGCAAATTAAGGGACAGGTTATTCAGAAATCACTAGAAAATGAGGAGTAACTTCTGGGTGTTGCCATAGAAATGGGTGGCAACTTCTGGGCATTGTCATGGCATTTGTAAACTGTCACTGCACAGAGGAAGTGTCTCATGCTGATGGGTAGTGAAAGGTTGCTTTCCTGCCACTTGCAGTTTTAGTTTTGGCAGGTTTCCAATTTGGACTGGGAGATAAAAGGAATCCTGGTAGTCTTCTGTCTCAAGACAAGCAGCTGCTTCCAAGAACACCCTGGCCTCAATCTGGGTGGTCGCATATAAGCAGTTTTCATGGTACTGCGTTGTTAGTCAGAAGGAGAGAGAGCTTGAGTTTGGGCATGGCATGGTTGAAACGTAAGTGTTTCTACCCCACCTAACTGCCCTTCTCAAAGAGGGAAAGGAGAAATAGTTGGGAAAATAGTGGAGGATCCTTCCAGAGGGTGTCACTGTGATGGAGTGTGGATTCTGTGCTGGAGGGCTGCCAAGTGACCACATGAGCCACAATCACAGGAGAATCACTGCAGTATTCCTGGGGAGGGAAGTGTTCACAGCACCAACCAAAGCTGATGCGGGGCCCAGTCAGCAGGGACTACTGATGGGTGCTGCTCAGTTATACTGGCTACAGATGGTCGCCGATGGTCTCTGCCCCAGAGACCACAACCAAAGACTCCGAATGCAGATATGATAGTCTATATCACCCCCTACCACCTTGACCAAGATAGGGTACCATGGGTGCTGGTAAAGCTCTATTTCTTGATCTGAAGTCTGGTTATACAGGTGTGTTTACTTTGGGAAAATTCACCCAGCTAGACACATATGATTTGTACATATTTCCGTATATATATTATACTTAAAAAAAGGGGACTTAAAAAATCTATATAAATCATCTATACTCTCCCCTCAAAAATAAAATGTTACACATCCACACACACACACACACACCCATAAGGCAGGTGGTTATGAGAAACATGAAATCAATTATAGAGAAATGAAAATATATTATTTTTTCTAGACATTTGAGATTAATGTGAGCAAGAGGATGTACTTTATGCTCTTTTGCTAAAGAAAGTGAAACAAAAATCAGTGAATCTATGAAAACCTCAAAATTCAATGGTAATGATGCTGTAAGTAAGAAGTTAAGCTGGCTAAATATTTAATTTTAGAGAAGTATCAGCAAAGTTCTCTAGATTAACTTTTAGGCTGCAGGAGTTTAAGAACAAATTCAGGCATAATTGTATCCGCATGCTGTCTTTATGGATGAGTTATTTATTGAACCAAATTTTATTTTTTTGAAAATATTACATATCTTATAATATTCCTGGAGATCTTAAGCCAGCTTTTACTAGACTTTTCCCTGAACCTTTCCTGGAACAGCCCAAAATTCAGCAAGGGGAAGTAAAAAGCACCTGTAATTAGAGCAAGGAAGACTCATGTAAACTTCTGCCCCATTTAGCACTCAAAAGATCTTAGATAAATTGCATAAAATTTTGGGCTGTTTAGTGTAATTCTGACTGTAACTATCTGAAGTTAGGTCAAATTTTCAAATGAAGGACAAAGTGCTATACAAGACAAAATTCACTTCAGACACCAGCTGTAAGCTTGGGGGTTCCTAGGCCATTTCTGATAATTTTCTAGAATGTGTCACAGAACTAAGAACATCACTATGCTTGCTGTCACAGTTTTATTATAAAGGAAACAAATGAGTAATAGTCAAATGAAGAGATGGACAGAGGGATGTCTGATAGGTAAGTTTACCCAAGTGGTAAACTTACAAGTCCTCAGGACACATTGTCCTCTTCTAACACATCAGTGTATAATTACCAACCAGGGAAGCTCACTTGAGCCTCAGGTGTCCAGATTATTTTTATTAGGGTTTCATTATGTAGGCATGTTTGATTGAATCATTGTCTACATAATCGTACTCAATCTTTAGCTCCAATTTTCTCTCAAAAAATTGGGCTGATATCATGTGGCTCAAATCCCCAGCTTTCTAATAATGTGACTGGTTTTTGCAGCATGATACCCCATCCTGAAACTACATTGAGGGTCCTCCATGAAGCACCTCCTTAGTGCAAACTCAGTGTGGTCCAATACACTCCTCTTAAATAACAAAGGCATGACTATTACTTAAGAAATCCCAAGGATTTAGAGGTTTCCTCCCAGGAACCAGTGGGAAAGACCAGCCAAATTCTGTATCCTATAATTAGATGTTTGCTCTCATAGTGTTGTTCATGTGGTGATTCTGTGAGATGAGGATTACAGAACACAGGACACCTTTTCATGACTTTAGATCCATCTTGATAAATGACAAAGCACATCTAAGCTCTGTAACTTGAGTAGCACTTCATCATGTTCTCTTTGAGCATCTTGCTAGAGAGTGGAAAGCAAGCTGAGTTGGTCACATCAAATTCAATTGTCCTCTGACTTCTGGGCTTAATAGCCTGCCTTTGAAAGAGATGACCCACACAATGTTTCAGTCAGGTGTTCTGTGGAATGTGGGGTAATTCTTTCCTTATATGCAGCAGTGTTGAGTTCCTGCATGAATGTAAGCACATGATGTCATGTTCCTGTACCCCTTTGCCCTTGCAGCGACAGTTCACAGGGTCCAGGACTCACATTCACCTCCAAGTATCTGAATTGCTCTACCTGAGGCTTCCTGTAGCCATTGAAGCCTCTTTTACCCATTGGAGATGACTGGGAAGTAATGCGCCCCCTCCCCTCATCCCAGCTACCCTCAACCAATGACTTACAGAGGTTGGTGTATGGATTCCCTAGTTCCATCTCTCCTTAGATAGTCTAATTCTGAGGCACTGTGTTTTGTACTTGTCCCCAGACTTTCCCCAGGCATGCTCTGTGACAACTTGTTTGACAAAGCGTTCTTTATCAATGATGTTTCTCCATGTCCTCCTTCCCCACTCCTCTTTCTCGCGTTTCCTTTGTTACCCCAATAAGCTAAATGCTCCCCTTAAATTCTTATCTCAGGGTCTGTTTCTGGAGTAATCCACCAACAGTCATATCAATTTTCCATTGTCAGCTCCTGATAATTGTGGATGTATTATCTCATTTAACAGTTGTACCTGAAATCCAGCAACTTGTTCTTAAAACGACCACGTCCTATAGCCGGTAAACCACGCAGAAGAGATCTGAGGATCAAGAGAGGTCTTGGTTTATTTTGGTAGATGGGTGTGTGTGTGTGTGTGTGTGTGTGTGTGTGTGTGCACGCACGCACGTGAATGGCCAGTTCTTTTTCTAAAATTAAATCATTAGTTAGCATTTTGGGGTACAGCAGCTTTTCCCTTACTGATATTTGAATACTGATATATCCATACTGATATTCTGGAGTTTAGTGTAGTTTCAAAGAAATAGATCTCAAATGTGCTAAAGAAAGAAAAATTGCATGCTTCCTTCAGGAAAATTATCAGTTTCTGATCATATTAATTAATCAGGGAAAGCTGTGATGAAATGCAGCCTACTTAACTGTTTTTTTTTTTTTTTTTCTATTCTTCCTACTGTTCTTTCTCCTCCTTGCTTCCTACTCCTTTCTTTTGTCACTGTGCATTCCTTCCCACCCCCTGAGCCTTGATCTTTCTCTGGACCTCTCCCATCCCTCACAAACACCTTAAAAACAAGATAAGCTCTAGATGGCTCCTCTAGACATCTGTCTCAAAATAAACACATTTTTGCGTAACAGCATACCTCCCAATATCTTAACCTCACACTAAATTATTTTAAAAGATACTATCTTCTGAGAAAAAAGCTCAACTACTGCTAGTTGGAATATTCTTTAGAAGTTGTTGAGTATTCTTGGAATCACAAGTTATAGCTGTGAGTGTCATAGGGTAATTTAAATAAATTTTCTAATGGAGAATTATTGTATATTGGTTTGGTCAAGAATCAGATGGAGAGAAATACCTTTTAAAATTACAAGTACTCTTTTTCTGTTTGAAAATTATAGCGGAAGATTCTGTCCACCTTATGAAAGAATAAGAGCTGGTTTATGGTAATTAAATAGCTTACAAACCTTTTCAGTTGCCAAGGATCTACCATGAAACATGTTTACTTTGCTTCAGAAAGAGGGAGTAACAAGACATTCTTCCATTCCTGAGCTGAAGTGGTTTTATCAGTAACAGTGACATTGAACCAGGGCTTCTCTTTGAAATTGGAATACCAGAAAGAGATGTTGAATATTCTCAGTATTTTCCACTGGCAATCCTGGTTAATATTTTAGAAACTTAGGTGATATCAAAATGGGATGGGACTGAGAAATGAAAGAGAGGAGTTTTTGTTTTGTTTTGGTTTGTTTTGTTTTTGTGACTGCAATGCTTTTTTCTGGGGCTGCAAGATTAGAGGAGGTGGTTCATATACAGTAACGATTTTTAAATCAACTCTAATAGGAACCCAGAATTTCCAGAGTTCTAAAATTCTCTCCTTGAAAATTAAGGCATAGTGTTTTACGGAGGTGAGAGTATCTTCAAGTCTTTCAGTGTGTAAAGAAGTTTTCCACAAAAGCATAGTATGTAGAAGTAAAACATAGTTTATTCTGTTGTTAGGGCCTATCTCAACATTTTATGTCTGGAATTTGTTTTTCAGTAAAACAAGTCTTACCCTTTGATCTGGTCCAGCATGTTTTCATACCTTTCCTACAAAAGTACCCACATTCCTACAATCTGATGAACACAGAAGGCCCTTTGATGAGGAAGGAGTCCGTAGTAGCTACAGTGAGAAGCCTGCTTTCCACATTCTGGGGATTTTCCAATTCGTGTTAAAGTTCCTTTGGTCTTAGAGGGTTAATGCTAATAAACTAGTGAAAATTAGTGTCTCCAATGGCCTAGTAATTTATATACTTTTTTTTTTGAAGGGGGACAGTTGTCTGATTTGTACTAAGGCCTTTAATCTCTTTGTGTTCATAGTTTGGGTAGTTTGGGAATGTTTGCCCATCGATCAAGCATACGTAACAAACATTTCTTTCTCCTAGGGGAAACAAAAGAAAATGAATGAATGCTGGTGAAAAGTGATAACTTTAGGTTAAAAAGAGTGTTATTGATTTGCTCTGTGCTATTTGAATTATTCATAACAAAAAGGAGAGAGTAGAGGTGCTTAGGGACACAGCATTTATTGAAAAGTCATAATGTTAAAAGTAGGAAAGAATTGAGAGTTAGAGATAAAGGAATTTTCCATTCTCTGATCTTTAATTCAGATATCCCCTGTAGTCTTTGACAGCTGAATGAGTGCTGGGAAAATGAAGAATTAGCATGTGTATGACTCTATTGCTTGGATGTGTGTGTATAAGACTATCAATTAGGCGTCAAGCTTCAGATAAGGTGTTTTTGCTGAGTTTTCAACTCCTAAGTATTTTGACGACCTTTCCTCATTCTGGAAATAATGTAGAGGCGAGGAGAATTTTCTTTCCTTCCACTTCTTGAGGCTTGATAAATTGAGTCTACAAAACAAACTGACAGGTTAACAATAGACAGATTAATAGGAAAAAGTGGGACCCAAGTATATTAAAGTGTGTATTGACACAAGGGCCAGACACAAATGAGAGATTCAAAGCGGAGCCAGATGGCTGAGTTTGGAGGTTACATTGGGAGGTTACAGAAAGGACAGAGACTTGTTGTTTCTTTGGAGGATGGTGGGATGAGAGTAAGGGAGGAAGGCATGGAAGACCACAGCTGCCTCGCTATGAAGATGACAAATCTCAGAGCTGGTTTCTGAAAGAATAGATGGGAGCCTGTGGTAGAAGTTTCCTAGCAGACCCTTAAACATTTCAGACTTTTAGTCTCTTTTTTTCTGTGAGCTAATCATTCCTAGGTTGGGACAAGGAGACAAGGAGGGCCTCAGAGAAAGCCTGTCTGCATCTGCTGTTCACTTCATTAGTGCAGATTTCCCTTCTAAATGTAAAACTCTGCCCCAAAGGTACAGCACTTCAAGATATTCCTGTGGTTTGCAGCCATCTTGAAATATGCCAAATAAATATATTTTGGGGTGAAATATTCCAGTTTCCTTCCATAGAGTTGCCTTTCCTTTGATTTGTTCCTATGTCAATCTCAGTCTACCTCCTTAGTCTTTCTTGATCTATGTTTCAAACAGTCAGTGACTACATCTCTTTATATTTATCTCTATGTACACCTTTGGAGACAAATTTTAAGTGTGCCAATACTAAGTCTTTTTGAGAATGTAGAGCAACGGGAACTTGTATACATTCCTGATGGGAAAATACATTTTTATAAGAACCCAAGAAAACAATTTGGTAATATTTCCATAAGACGGAAAATGTTCATTCTACAACTAATGATTCCCCAAAATATTTTCTTCATTGGTAAAACTGAGTTAATAATTGTATTTAATTCACAGATATCTTAGGATTAAATGAGTTAATAACTTTAAAACAAATAGGCTAATAAACGTTAGCCTTGTTATCGCTAGTAGTAGTTGTCGTAACTGTAATAGTATCTTTATTATCCTTGTTAACTGTGTACCATAGAAAACTTGCACATTGCCCCCAGAAGACCTGTATAAGAACTCTTATAA
>NW_016107346.1:191197-198638 GCF_001604975.1 Cebus imitator
TAAAAAAAAAAAAAAAAAAAAAAAAGAAAAGAAAAAAAGAAAACAACTTATTCACTTAAGAGGGAATAGATAAGTTGTTGGTATATTCATATAATGTCTATGGTAGAATATTGTATAGGAGTTATACATATCATGAGGGATAAACCTCAAAACTGTATTATTGTTTAAATATTTTTGGGGGTAGGAAATAAATTATGATACCAGTTACACTTGGCCTGAAATATGCAAACAAACTGTATATACTTTTAAATGGATAATTACAAACGTTTTAGAAAAATATATGGTAACAATAATCCCCAAATTAAATATTATTGATATCTCTTGGGATAGATGGGTCTGTAATCAGAGATTGAATTTTCAATCAAATCATTGTTTTATTACTTAAGTTGGGTGTTCGCTGTACTGTTCTTTGTGTATTTTCTTATATCCTAAATGTTTCTCCCTTAAATAAATGATCAAACAGCAACAGAAAAGACTAAATGGCATACTAGTGAATCAGACATTTGTTTATTTGCTATGAATAACAGTTATTAGTTAGCTTAAGAAGATTAAACATTGAATATTAGAAGTGTAAATACATATAAGTCTGAATAGAGCTTGATCGAAAGCAAACCGAACACACTGTGGAAATTCATCCACCAAGCATTTATTGGTACATACCTATCAAGTTAAGGAAGGCAGGATAGTTGACTTGAAAACCAAAATAGTGGTTGGCTTTGCCAAATAAAGTGAGCTTAGTTGCTCTGTCTGCACTGAGTTAAAAACAAAAACAGAAACATTTTGTTGTTCTGTGGCCCTAGGGCAGGTCTTGTCCATTTATGTCTGAATTATTTTTACACTGCTGTTTGGTTGCCTTTTATAATTTCCAGGTCAGCATTTTCTCTCATACTTACATTTCTAGAGGGTGATATTCTCTTTGAAGCACATATCAGAGCCCACTCATCTATTCAGACAGATATTTATTAAGTCTGTTAAGATGCCAAACATTGCGAGACATTGACCCAATCCTTGTAAATTGAGTGTTTGGTAAACACTGAAGATTAACTGTCCAAATGAGAGATATTCGACCTAAATGGGCCAGAAAGATGGGGAGGGAGGATGATCTGAGCAACCTCTGACATGTTTTAAAAATATCCCCCAAAGTCCAGGGCCTTTTACATTGTGCTGGGATTATCAATAATTATTACTAAAAATATTTTTAAGGTCACAGTTTTAGTAAAAAAGGGTGAGAGACAGTTTTAAGATTAATTTATCTTTCTACTTAATCATGAGGCTGATTTTAAATCCGTTTTAAAGCCTTACTGTGGCTTAATTGTTCCAACTCATACTCCAGAAGTGTTAATATGAAATCACATTGCATGTTGAAAAAGCATTTTAAAGGACCAAGTCTCTTCTACCAGCACCGAGGGTGTTGTCACATGACAGTGAGTGAGGTTTCTGAAGTGGAAATTTGCCTTGAGAAAATCTTTGCAGTTGGAGGGATTTCTGTAGACACAGTATATGGTGGCTTGTTTTCTCCAATTGACTTATCCACAGCTTCTATCCTTGGCACAGTGTCATTGTCCTTTTATTTGTATTTACCCACAGAGTTTTTACTACTAATAACAGTTATTGTCATTGTATTTGTTGTTATAGGTAAGATTAAATAGAGTATTGCCACTTGGCAGTCTCTGTTCAAAGCACTTTACATTCTTCCAGCTCAATCAGTCTAAGATCACCTGGGATAAGCCCCTAGTCCCACTAAGTTGGGTTGCTGATTCATTGCAGTGAGAGAGAGTACACATCAGAGGAAGTGTGGGACATCTTACCAAATAGAGGAAACAGTGCAGTTATTATAGGAGAAAGGTGGAGTTTCAGGCAAGATTTAACTGAAGGAGTATTCTGATGGACTCAAAGCCCAGCAGGGCTATTTTAATGGACCAACATTAAGTCTGGACACAAAGTAGACCCAGGGTTAGTCCTGTTAATTACTTTCAAACACCAAAGTTAAGGTAGATGTGAAATATTGCAGCCAGAAACCTCTTATTTGAAGGTCTGCACATGAGTTGTAAGTCCAGGCTGCTTTTTTAAATATGAAATCTTTCCAGGTAAGAAGGGGATGTTTTTGTGAGAAACCTCCAAGTGTAGAGACCAGCAGGCTCACAGCCAGCAAGGAAATGAGACCCTATTCCTACAACTGCAAAGAACTGAATTTGAGCAACTACCTGAATGATCTTGGAAACACTCTTCCCCAGAGACTCCTGGGAAATGCAGACTGGCCAATACTCTGATTTTAACATTGTGAGACCCTTAGAAGAAGAATCAGGTGAGTCCACCCAGACTTCTGGCCCCAGTGTGTGATGTTTTAAACACACAGAAAATGTGTGTTTAAAAAAACCAGAGCCCAAACGAAGCAAGCAAACAATCAAAAAGTGAGATGTTTCATGCATACTGATATGATTTCAAAGTCATATTTCTGATAGTCTATGATTTCAGAGAACAAAGTTTCTCAGTGAATAAGAAAGCAGTTGTTGCCCAACAAAGAGGATTTTATGACACTTTACAACAGTACTGTATCCTTGCAAGAAATATCATTAGCCGTTCACTTTGCAGCTGGTTTTATCTTTTGTCTGTTATCCAAGCCTAATGAATGGCCAGACATTTTTAGTTTCTCAGTCCAAGGTAATTTTTACTTTCTCAAAGTATTAACTTATTTAATCTTCAAAACAATGCTTTGGAGTAGGTGATATTACAGTTCACCCTACTTTATAATGAAGAAACTGAAGTATCAGGAGTGATAAGTTGCTGAAGGGGCAGAGGGGGACATCATAAGGAGTGGGTACCAGGCTTCAACTCAGGCCATCTGCCTTCAAAAACAAGTACTTGGTTGTACTGCTAATTGAGCCCTTACACACAGGCCAATAACAGTTAGTACCTTAGCAAATGGAAATAAAATTCCTGTTAGGGAAGAAAAATTAGTTACAAACATTTTTCAGGCTGGAATGTGAAATGGGTTAGTCCATGTGATGACATCAATAAAGAACATGGATGAATCTGGAAACCATCATTCTCAGGAAACTGACACAAGAACAGAAAACCAAACTCTGCATGTTTTCTCTCATAAGTGAGTGTTGAACAACGAATGAACACATGGACACAGGGAGGGGAACATCACACACTGGGGCCAGTCAGGGATGGAGGGACTAGAGGAGGGATAACAGAGGGTGGAGGATAACATGGATAACATTAGGAGAAATACCTAATGTAGATGACAGGTTGGGAGATGGGGATTGGATGCAGCAAACCACCATGGCATGTGTATACCTATGTAACAAACCTGCACATTCTGCACCTGTACTCTAGAACTTAAAGTATAATAATAATTTTAACAAAGAAAAAGAAGATAATTGAACCCCCATATTAATAATAATGAAAGTCCTAATGCTTGCATGCACCCATATATGCTAGGGGCTACAAATGTGTATTAACTGACTTTAAAAAACATTATATGCTTGGCACGATGGCTCACGCCTGTAATCCCAGCACTTTGGGGGGCCAAGGTGGTCGGATCACCTGAGGTCAGGAGTTTGAGAACAGCCTAACCAACATGGTGAAACCCCATCTCTATTAAAAATGCAAAATTAGCCAGATGTGGTGGCAATTGCCTGTCATCCCAGCTATTTGGGAGGCTGAGGCAGGAGAATCCCTTGATCCTGGAAGGTGGAGGTTGCAGTGAGCTGAGGTGGTGCCATTGTTTTCCAGTCTGGGCAATGAGAGTGAAACCCCAAAACATTATATATGTTAACTCATGTTACAAATCACTTCTGAACTAGGGTGATTCCTATTTCACAGACACATAAAATGTGGCCCACAGGTCTAAAGTGACTTGTCTAAGAGCACATGAATTGTAATGGGTAGAGCTGGAATTCATACCCCAGAGGCTGGTTTCAAAGCCTGATTTCTTAGCTATTTTGCTATATAGGAATATATGAGAATTAGGGGACACAGGGACAAAAAGAAGGGAAAGAGAAATAGAGGTTATGGGGTGGCTGAGCCCTATTGCAAGAGAATAGAAGGGTTTTGAAGTTCAGATGGCAAATATTTATTTTGAAGTTATTTGCATTGCTGTAATATAAATATTCCTCTCTCTTTAAACATGCTATACATATAAAGGCCTTATGTAAATGAGATTCTTTTGTAGTGGAGGTGGCAGTCAGGGAAAAACTATGAGTTTCACTTTTGGTTAAAAAAAAAGCCCCAAGGTATATAATGGAAAAGTGTATAATTCACATAAGGTTGAACGTAGAAGCCAGAAGGAAATAGAGTTTATGCTTTTTTTTGGTGGGCGAGGATTTGTAACTTTCCAGAACATTCACAGAGATTTGAGTCAATCCTACCAAAGTCTTAAGGAGCTAGAAGACTTTAGTTAACACCCAAGTTGCATTTCCATTAAGCAATTTCAGAGAGAACACTCTGAGTTGAATTTAATCAAACCAGTAGCAGGTGACATATGATTAACTGTTAATTATTTCTGGCATCTAGCATAGTATCAGGTACTTGGTAGTCATTGAATAAATAAATATTTGTTGAATAAAAATAGTGAGGACATTAATGATGAGTTATTTTTAAACCACAATGATCAATAAACAGAAATACATTAATTATTTAATTCTGTCATGTTTATAGGCAATCAAAAACTCTTTCCCACCCGTACACTATTTACATCTTTATCTTATAGGTTGTAGTATAGACTGCAGATGATGGCTAGTGCCCTCCTGTCTATGACAATAGCACCTAGTGCATGTGTTTTGACTAAAAGCAATAAGTTGGTGGTGCTTGAGTCATCAAATTCTATATAACTGAAGTTGATTTGATGACATAGTGTATGTAAAATGGAAAGCACAAAGTCTTTCATGACTTCTAAAGTTTCATGTTAAACATTTTCTAAAATGGAAAACTTTATAATGCAGCGTAATCTTTGAACCTCAGTTTTCTGAACGTATTAAACTATTCTTTGTTTTCGGTAATTAATTTTTTGAACTGTCATTTACTGCCCAAGTATTTACCGAGTGAACATTTCTGGGTTGTGATGCAATGGCGGTCTTAAGTGCAGGTAATTGGTGGCATTCTTGGTTCCAAACAGCAGAATCCACTCTACAAGTTAAATAATAAAATACACTTATTCCAAAATACTAAATAGCTTGTAGCATTACAGAGGGCAAGAGAATTAGGCATGGAGACCATGCAGTCAGGAATGATGGCCAGATGACAACAATGGCTGCCCTAGGAGAGACCAAAGTGCTGCCACCATTAGGCACCAACTCTACAGGTTTTACTCTCTGTGACTTGCCATCTCAGCTACTGCTTCCTCTACGCAGGCATTCTCTCTGCCACAATTAGCCACCCTCAGCAGAGAATGGGTTCTTCATGGTAACTGCTTTCTTTTCCAAGTCCAAGTTGGGAATATATGATGGGGTGAGGTTGAGGTCACATGTCTATGCCATAATTACAAGGAAGTCTAAAACAGCAAATAAGTGACTCTAGCTTCTACCTAAGAAAGCAGACTTATAAGAGGAAAAATTATCCAGAAATAGAAAGGCCACTTTAAACAAGCTGGGTAGTAACACAGATGGCACATGCCCACTCCAGCCATGGTGACATGTGGGAGTATATGCTGAGGTGTTTCCTCGACAAGGAGGGCTCTCCTTTAAAAGCTCTTAGCTTGCTGCTCTTGATCCTCTCTCTTCTTTACTCTTAGTTGTCATTTATTTCCACTGCTGATTAACAAGGGAAAAATACTCAATTTTTAATTAGTTATGATAGGTATAATTTGTTGAGCTTCTAGTATGTTCTAGGCTCTATGTAAGAAAGTTTTACATATATTTTAAATTTATTTCTCAAAAAACCTTTATAAACTCAAGTCATAAATATTATTCTCCCAACCTTGAATTTTATAGGTGAAGAAACTGAATCTCAGAGTAGTGGAGGTATGTGGTTGGAATCTGTAGGAGAGACAGTGACAGAAATGAAATCTGAGTCCAGGCCCCCAGGACTCCAGCTCCAATACTCTTCTTGCCCATTATGTTAAATCTTTCTCTTACTGGTCAATCATCCATGAACTGTTCTCCAGGTTGACTTATTACTTATAGGTAACCATATTGACTTCCTCTGCTAAGAAAGTTAATGAAGTGCCCTGAATTCATTTTACTTACAAGAAATTCAAAAATACAAGCAAAGCGGTTACCACACCATGCACCCCTTTGAAAGAGCAAGACAAAACACAACAGCTGCATTGTGTCAGAGTTAATCTTACGTGAGTTCGGCATTAATCAAGTTAGGAATACTGATCTTTCAAGAAATGCAGCCATCCTGCACTGATTCCTGGGGATTCAAGCATGCACAGGACTCCATCTCCACATTTGGGGCTCAAAGTCAGAAGGAGTCTTAACTGATAACTCTGTGGGTCTGATTTGATCAGTGTCTTCTAGTATCTCTATTTCCTGTCCTTTGACTCATCCCCCAATTTTCCTGACCTTCCTCTTATCTACTTTATTAGTCAGAGTTCTATAGGGAATCAGAGCAAATAGGGTGTATATACAGTCATGTGCAACTTAACGATGTTGATACATTCTGATAAAGGCATCATTAGGCAGCTTTGTTGTGTGAACACCATAGAGTGCCCTTCGGAAACCTACGTGGTGAAGGCTACTACCCACTTAGTCTATATGGCATAGTCTATTTCTCATAGGATACAAACTTATATGTCATGTTACTGTGCTGAATACGGTAGGCAATTGTAACACAATGCTAAGTATTTGTGTATCTAAACATATCTAATTGTTGAGAGACTTCAGGAAAAGATTAAAAGATATGCTACAAAAGATAAAGAATTGTGCATCTGTGTAGGGCACTTAACCACGAATGGAGTTTGCAGGACTGTAAGTTGCTTGAGTCAGTGAATGAGTGGTGAGTGAATGAGAAGTCTTAAGACATTACTATACACTGTAAAGTTTATAAACATTGCACACTTAGGATACATTAAATATATTAAATTTTTGTACAATAATAAATTAGCTTACTGTAACTTTTTACCTTTCAAACTTAATTTTTTAACTTTTTGAATATTTTATAACAGCTTAAAACACAAAAATATTGTACAACTATACACAAATATCTTCTGTCTTTATATCCTTATTCAATAAGCTTTATTTATTTATTTATTTATCCATTTATTTTACTGCATTTTAGGTTTTGGGGTACATGTGAAGAACATGCAAGATTGTTGCATAGGTATACATGTGGCAGTATGATTTGCTGCCTTCCTCCCCATCACCTACATCTGGCATCTCTCCCCTTGCTATCTCTCCCCAGCTCCCCATTCCCCACCGTCCCTAGGTAGTGCTCCCCTCCCTGTGTCCATGTGTTCTCATTGTTCAACACCCACCTATGAGTGAGAACATGC
>NW_016107346.1:200418-201714 GCF_001604975.1 Cebus imitator
AGAGGGCATCCTTGTCTAGTGCCAGATTTCAAGGGGAATGCTTCCAGTTTTTGCCCGTTCAGTATGATATTGGCTGTTGGTTTGTCATAAATAGCTTTTATTATTTTGAGATACGTTCCATCAATACCTAGCTTATTAAGGGTTTTTAGCATAAAGGGCTGTTGAATTTTGTCAAAGGCCTTCTCTGCATCAATTAAGATAATCATGTGGTTTTTGTATTTGGTTCTGTTTATGTGGTGAATTACGTTTATAGACTTGTGTATTTTGAACCAGCCTTGCATCCCCGGGATGAAGCCTGCTTGATCATGGTGGATAAACTTTTTGATGTGCTGTTGCAATTGGCTTGTCAGTATTTTATTGAAGATTTTTGCATCTATGTTCATCATGGATATTGGCTGAAGTTTCCTTGTCTTGTTGACTCTCTGCCGGGTTTGGAATCAGGATGATGTTGGTCTCATAAAATGATTTGGGAAGAATTCCCTCTTTTTGTATTGTTTGGGATAGTTTCAGAAGGAATGGTACCAGCTCCTCTTTGTATGTCTGGTAAAATTCGGCTGTGAACCCATCTGGACCTGGGCTTTTTTTGGGTGGTAAGCTCTGAGTTGCTGCCTCAACTTCAGACCTTGTTATGGATCTGGTCAGGGTTTCGGCTTCTTCCTGGTTTAGGCTTGGGAGGAGGCAAGTGTCCAGGAATTCATCCATTTCTTCCAGGTTTACTTTTTTATGTGCGTAGAGTTGTTTGTAATAATCTCTGATGATGGTTTGAATTTCTGTGGAATCTGTGGTGATACCCCCTTTATCGTTTTTTATTGAATCAATTTGGTTATTCTCTCTTTTCTATTAATCTGGCTAGTGGTCTGTCTATTTTGTTGATCTTTTCAAAAAACCAGCTCCTGGATTTATTGATTTTTTGAAGGGTTTTTTGTGTCTCTATCTCCTTCAGTTCTGCTCTGATCTTAGCTATTTCTTGTTTTCTGCTAGACTTTCAGTTTTTTTGATCTTGCTCCTCTAGCTCTTTCAATTTTGACGATAGGGTGTCAATTTTTGATCTCTCCTTGCTTCTCATTATGGCACTATTGCTATATATTTTCCTCTAGAGACTGCTTTAAATGTGTCCCAGAGATTCTGGTATGTTGTGTCTTCATTCTC
Organism: Cebus imitator; assembly: GCF_001604975.1. Classification (NCBI taxonomy): domain Eukaryota; kingdom Metazoa; phylum Chordata; class Mammalia; order Primates; family Cebidae; genus Cebus; species Cebus imitator. The sequence goes on from NW_016107346.1 coordinate 201,568, forward strand.
ATTGGTTTCAAAAAACATCTTTATTTCTGTCTTCATTTCATTGTTTATCCAGTCAACATTCAAGAGCAAGTTGTTCAGTTTCCATGAAGCTGTGCAGTTCTGGGTTAGTTTTTGAATTCTGAGTTCTAACTTGATTGCACTGTGGTC